>NW_024609836.1:42163482-42503260 GCF_016920785.2 Ixodes scapularis | reverse complement strand
GAAGGCAAGTGCCCCGTCAGTTTTGTCTCAATTACCGCGCGCATAAAAGACTGTTTAAAATCATGTAAAAAGATGAATCGCGACACGAGCTCCCAGACAAGCAAATGCGACAAGCCCAATCTACCCAAATAATACGACGAAAAACGTTATTTATCCTTATTGGCTTCCAGTTAGGCTTCCAGCTGATTGTACAACATAACCTATGAACTTTCTTCAAAGCACTTTGACCACAATGTAACTTTTGAAGCACATACATAAGCCCCGCAACAAGAAATATGTTGCAAGCCGTTGCTCTAGCAAAAATTGATAAGTCGTGGTTTGGCCACCGTGATACCTGTTTTTTTTTTTTTTCAATTCAACTGTGGCTTCGGACCAGCAAACGCTTGGATTACGCGTGCGCTGGAGCGGTACTCTAAGGTATCTCGTAGGTGTCAAGCCCCAGTTGATCCCTTCGAACGTTGATGGCTTTGTGGCTAATGTACCGTGCCAAAATTCCAAAACACTTTTCTAATTATACAGCCGCACCATTATTATCGCAAAAGTTTATAACTAAATGAATAACGCTGCTACACTTTCTTTTTGTTTCTGCAAAAAACGTTTACATCATCAATTTCTTCCCTTCGATAGAGCTAAGCATAAAACCATGAAAGTCACCACTGTTAACGACACTTAAACAAAAAGGCTCAATATAAATTGCGAAAAATAAAGGCGAAAGCGGAAAACCCTGATGTAGACAGGACAGTACAGGGATGCTGCAAGTCAAGCTGTGACTAGTCGTGCAGAACAGCCACCATATGCCATTCGTACGCCTTCAAAAATAACTTCTCCAATGTTAATATGCTGCAAAATGGCCCAAAAATGACGTACGCGGTCGAATGATTTTTTTTAAAAATCAATCTGGAGCATGGCAATTTGCTTTCCTTCCTTTCTACACCTTTCTTAAATGCTTCTGACTACGTGAACGTTTGTTTGGATCATCCTGTCCTGTATGCCGCACGCTTGGTGGTCACCCACCGATTTTCAAATTATGTGCTGTAGCATTCCCTTTAGGATCTTTGGTAATATCTTATAATCTATATTACATAAACGAGCTGTCAATAACCCTCTAGTTGTCGGAAATCTGCGGCGTCCTTTGATTTTGGTGTTAACACAGTATGGGTTCTAAACAAAGATGGTGGTAATATTTCTCTGTTATATGATTCTTTTATGACAGTCAGAAGGATGGGGAGCGAGTAATTTTTTTTTTCAATTTCTTATATAAACTTGGACATAGCCCCGCTGGGTTTGACATTTTACCGCCGGGCAGGTCGCCAATTGCCTTTTCGACTTTTTCCAGGCTAATGGGTTCCTCCAACCACTTCTTCATTCCGTCATGTAGAATCGGCATAAAAGACAAGAGTTCATCAATTTCATCATCTTGTCGTTGTAGAGTGAGTTAGAACGTCTGTTGATAGTGTTCCCCAAAAGCACCCTCAGTGCTCGCTCTCTTTTTAGTTTTGATACCATTGCTCTTAATTTCAAAAATTTCTTTGGAAGAAGCGTTCTTTTTTCCGCTATGAAGGCCCGTCTGGTGGGCTGCTCAGCGCAGGGAAACCGACTTGCCCCTGAACGTATCACAGCGCCTTCGTATCGCTCTCTTAGGAATTTTTCGAGGCGTTGTTTCACATTTGCTATGCCTTTTGCTCCAAAAAAGGGTTTTCACATTCAATTTCACACAGAGTACGCAAATCCTGCTGCAGTTAATGTTCCTCTTCCCGAGCGTGAAATTTAAGCGTGCTGGATCTCTTCATTGCTGACATTTTTACTGCTTCCTTGAAGCGCTCCCGTCGTTCTAATGAACATGTCTCATTCTTCTCTGATGTCACTTATCGAAATTATGTATAACGGGATAGCCTTATTATTACGAGAACATGATGTCAACCGGGCCAGATAATATTTTACCGTTTATATTGATAAACTGCTCCATGGAACTAGCGAACTATTTGTGTTTGGTCTTTAACAAATCCTTAAGAGACAAAAAACTTCCTTCCGATTGGAATATAGCAAATGTGGTACCAGAGCCTAAATCAGGATCAAGAAACTGTGTGGAAAATTACAAGCCAATCTCTTTAGCGTGATCAGCACGGATTTCTTCACGGATTTCTGCACAGATTTATTCTGGGGAATCCTGCAGCACCACACACGTTGACGTTTTGAAGTCCAAAAAATGCAGCTCCAACAAAAACTTGAAAGAAAACTCGAAGTTTCAAAACCAACTCGGTTTCTGTTTCAAGGGTGACTAATTTTTTGCCACACCTCAACTCTATCAAGGCGGCCATTCTGTTCACCGTCAGATGTGAGACGGATGACACCTTGCCGTTTCTTGATGTGCTGGTAAACCTACGACGGCAAGATCTGAAGTTTCCGGTTTACAGAAAACCAACAGATGTTGGACGCTACCTCGAGTTTAACTTCAACCACCCAACGAGTCATAAGGCGTCAGTGGCTTCGACCCTCCTGTGAAGGGCAACAACAATCTCCTCGTCAGAAACCGATACAAAAAAGCAGAACATCATAGCTGCAGACCTATAAAAGTGGCTACTCTGGTAGCATCATTTAGCTCGTCACCGGACGCCCAAGGTCCCGCCAGGCAAAACCAGATGCCAGTAGAAGGAAGGCAGTCCTACCGAGTCGCGCGCATGCGCGTTCCCTACGTAACGGGAACCAGTGAAGCCCTCGCAAGAATACTAGTAAAAGAAGGTATTCTGGTGGCCTACAAGCCCGCGTCCACACTGGCAAGGTTTATACCTAGACCGAAAGATCGTCTATCAAAACGAAAGAGCACAGGGCGTGGTTTACATCATTCCATGCGCTGAGTGCACCGCAACCTACATCGGCGAGACGAAGAACTTTCTTGAGCGAATCCGCCAAGAGAAGAACAACGTGCGGAAGTTTGACAGTGAGAGTAGCGCCATCGCCGAATATTGCGATACTCCAGAGCAGACCATTGCATTGACTTCGCGAACGCGCACGTGGTTGACACAGAGCCCCTTCTTCGAAAAAGGCTTTTCTTGTAATCGTGGCAAATCGAGCATACGCGAAGAAACCTGAACAGGTCCCTGGGCGCACTGCCCTCTGTGTACGCACATGGCCTCAGTGACCTAACGGGAAAGCTGAAGAGGTTACCGCCTTCATAAGTAAAAAATTATTTTTACAATTCTGATTTCTTTTTTTTAAAAAAGACTAAGAGGGTGGGAGCTGCTGCTGTTCCGCATGCTTTCAGTCATCCTTGAAGAAGAAACAGAGGTGGTTTCAAAATGTCGGGTTTCCTTTCGAGGTTTGGTTGGACAACAAAACCTCGAAAAACCAAAGTTTGAACAAGCACCGGTGCAATTTAAACTGTCCCTTTCGTATGCGAACACAAAGGGAGACAAGGGACACACAAAAACACGTCAGACACGGACAGCGTTCACCAGCGTTTTTTTGCCATGAACTTTTCAAGTACTGTACGAAACCATAAGCATCAAATATAGCACCGTTTTTTTTTGTTGTTTTTTTGTACGGTAAACAACATTTTATTAGATGTGCTAAAATTGACTTACGAGACGTAAAATAAAAAAAAACTTTTAAAATTGACGAATATTTGTCAGTAAATTTCTCAAATAATATTTATGCAAGTAATGTGAAAAGCAGTTTGTATCACAATAAGTAAATTATTCACTGACCTTCAAAGTAATGTTCCAAAAAACTGAGGTATACTGGAGAAGATCTGAGCGCGCGGGGACGTCGGAACGCCGAGATCCGATTCGAATAATTAGTGGGTAGACCTAAAGGCCTTTGTCTGCACCGCCGTACGTGTTAGAACGCAGAACGCGGGCGTCTGGCGTTTGGCTTTTGTATTCGAACGCGTCAGACGTGTGCAGTGGAGACAGGCTGCTAGCCTCAGGTCTGCCCACTAATCGTTCCAACCAGAGCTCAGCGTTCTGACTTTCCCTCGCGCTGTCGTTTCTCAATCTCTTCAGTTTCTCGCCGTATTAAAAAGTCATTTTACATTAACGCACGAGTATTTTGTAACTGCTGTCCATTTCAGTTTTAAAGTAGTGGCAACAAATTTCAAGACAAGTAGAGAAGTTCCTAGGGTGTGTCAGTCAGTCAGTACAACTTTATTGGTGCCCGAAGAAGGGATTAGGAAGTAGTGAGGAGCCCGATAAGGGTGCCCTCTCCCTCCCCCCCCCCCCCCCCGCCCCCTCCCCTCAGACTACGGCGAGGGTACCCTGCGTCTTCGGCCAGTCAGACTAAGTCTTTTTGGACCTGAGGGTCCGAGCTGAGCAGAGTGGTCTCCCAGCTCTCTTCATCTCTGAGATGCGTCAGTAATTTATTCGCGCACACTCCCCTGTCTATCTTACTACACTCCCACACCATGTGTCTCAAGTTCGCCCCTGCCCATATAGTTTCCACGCGCTCATGTGTCTGTCCGGGCGCCACCAATTTAGTAAAACCGGATACGGATAGGTGTTCGATCGCAGACGTCTCCATATCGTGGACTGTCTCTTGTTCAGCGAGAGGTGCGCGGGGGCAAACCTTGCCCTCCCGTCCGTGTAGTGGTTGAGAATATATCTAAGGGACACCAGCCTGCATGGGCGTACTAACCGAGGGGGGGGGGGGGGGCAAGGGCCCCCCTTTGGCCCCCCCCCCCCCCTGAAACAGCCGCCACTGGGCAGGGCGAACACTGACCGGTGGCGCCCAAGGGATACCAAGAGAACCGCCTCTTGGCCCGGGGGGGGGGGGGGGGTTCTGGTTTGCCCCCCCCCCCCCCCCCCTACCACTCAAAAACAAGTTGGTACGCAACTGCCAGCCTGTCCCTCCCGGGCGACGTGACGGGGGCCCCAGACGTTGCGCCGGCCCGGACAATAAGTCCTCGGGCCGCGTCGTGAGCCTCCTCGTTGCCAGGAAGCGGCGCGTGTGCCGGTGTCCACACGAGTCTCGCTCCTTCTCTATCACCGAAGCACGTCGCACCCCTGGGGACGCGCGGAGTCTTCGGCGACACTCTCCCTTTGGCGAAGTTGCGAACCGCAGCTCTGCAAGTCACACACGATTGTCCTGACGCCGGGCGTTCTTAGCGCGAGCGCCACCGCCACCTCTTCCACCGTCTCGGGGTGGTCGGTCTTCCCGCTGCAGCTCGCGACGAGGTGTCCGTCACCGCTCGCTCATCACCGCCGCTGCCATGGCTCCTCTTCCCTTGTACTCGGCCGCGTCGACATACGCGACTCCTTCCTCTTCTTTTAGCGTTCTTCACAGGGCTTTGGCCCTCGCCCCCCTTCTCTTGGCGTCGTGTACTTGATGCATGTGCTTTGGGGTGGGGGAAATATGCAGCATCTCCCTGATGTGTAGGGAAACGTCCCCTTTGTCGCCTCTCTGTGTCTTGTAACGGAGGCCGGGTCTGCCAGTCGCGCTCCTCGTGAGCCATTCCAGCTGGGCCGTTCTTCGAGCCTCGATGAGCTTGTCGATGGTATTGTATACCCCCAGGGCCGCCAGCTTCTCGCTTGGCGTCCAGTCCGGCAGCCCTAGGGCTCGCTTGTATGCTTTCCGCACTATATATTCCAGCTTGTACTTTTCGGCCGCTCCGAGTCTCATGGAGGGAACCACGTACACCAGCCGGCTCATCACGAAAGCTTGTACCAGGAGCATAAGCTTGCCTTTCTTCATCCCATTGTTCCTCTTGGAGATCCCGGCGATGAGCCGGGTGACGTGATAGGCCGTCCCTCCCAGGGCCTGTATCATCTCCCTGATCTTTCATCTGCCTGTATGCGCAGGCCTAAGCACCCTGATGCTCTCGACCTTGGGGATGCGGTGCCCTTACGCGAAGAGTTCAATGTTCGATTTCTATTTCCTTCCGCGTTTGGGTCTCAGCAGCAAAAGCTCGGACTTCTGCGGAAAGAAGCGCCAGTCCCCTGGGAGCTACATACTACGATCCGGATTCGCTCCTGCAGTACTTCCTATATGTAGCCGTCGCTGCAGTCCGACTCTCTTCTCAAGTTTTGCGGACAGGCAGATCATCGCCACGTTGAAGAGGTACGGGGACAGCACCAATCCCTGTGGCGTTGCTCTTCCCCCGAGGCAGCTGCCTTTGGACTCGACCCGCCGACCGTTAATTTCGCCAGCCTTTCGTTCAGAAAGTACTAAATGTATTCATACGTACCCTTGCCCACGGCCAGCGCCCTCAGGCTGTCGAGGACTGCGTCGTGTATAATGTTATCAAACGCCTTGGTCAAATCCAGGCCCAGGATTGCTCTGGTATCGAGGGGGGAGCTCCGCGTTTCATAAACTATCTGATACTTCAGGCGCAGCATCACGTCCTGAGTGGACAGATCCGGGCTGAAGTCGACCATTGTGTGCGGGAAGAGCTCCCTCTCCTCCATGTACCTGCTTGCCTCCCTAGGACGACGTGCTTCATGAGCTTGCCCGCGCAGGAAGTTAACGAAACGGGTCTAACGGGAGTCCAGCTGCGCCCTTTTGACAGGCTTGGGGATCATTAACACCTTGGCGGTCTTCTACTGCTCGGAGATAGAGCCCCGCTCCCAGCAGGCGTTGCTACGTAACCTGGTTACGCAGCAACAAGTTGCTACGTAACCAGGTTACGTAGCCTCTTGTTCGTCACCCTGTCGGGACTTGGGGCCGACCTGGTCTTGAGCCTGAGCAGGACCTCGCTCACTTCCGCTTTGGGGATGGGCACGCCCAACGCCGCGTTCCTCTCGCCGTCGTACTCCGTGGAAGCTCGGGGTGGGCTGTCCCTTATGCACTTGTCGCGGATCTCCTTCATGAGGTCGTCCTTGGTCCCCACATAGCGACGCAGCATCTCGCTCATCTTGTTCTTCTGGTCCGTCTTGGTGCCGTCTGGATTGAGCAGATGCCGAAGGATGTTCCAGGTCTTCGGAGCGCCAAGCTGGTTGTCGAAGCCGTCGCAGGAGTCTTGCCACTGCTGTCGCGTGATCTTGCTGGCATGGGCTTCATTCTCTTTACTTTACTTTGCGATCTTACGTCGAAGGTTGCGTTAGTGTCTCTAGATCCTCAACCTCCTCTGCATGCTGGACTTGGCCTCCCACATGTGCAGAAGCTTACTTCTGCACATGTGGCACACGCAGGAGCACACGCAAAAGAAAATGACGTCAAAGACTTCCGTTCGCGGTTAAGATGACAGTGAATTGTATGGGCTTCGGGCCAAAGGAGAATAAAGACAAGTTTTTCATCTACACAGTGGTGTCTGGTGTAAAAGGTAAGCGATTAATTGGTCTAACAAGCACGTAGCTTTCATTTGTAGTGATGAAAAGCGTGTCTTTATTCTCCTCTGGCCCAAAGCCCATACATTTCATTGTCATCTTAACCGCGAATGGAGGTCTCTGACGTCATTTTCGTTGCGTGTGCTCGCGCACACCGGCGGCTGCTGGCTCGTGGGAGGAACGTGCGCCACTTATAATGGACACTAAATTCTTTGGTTCAGTATCCCTTTAATGAAGACATTTATTCAATTTTACTCTAGACTTTCGCTTTGATGGCGGGAGCTCGTACCGTCACTTTGAAGCATAGTTTGAGCACGCACATGGTGGGTCTGTAGTTCGCAGCAAACGGTCTACTAAAAATCTAATATTGCGCTGGTCTGCTGTCAACCGATCACATGTTGGTAGTGAACCATTGTAGCACTTATGCAGCCTATTTGTTATTTTATTATGCGTGTGTTATATCTCATACTTTTGTCGAGCGATCGGGTATTTCACGCTGCCCTGTTACTAAAATTCCAAATTCCTCGCAAACAGGCAAGGAGCTGCCGGTGCCCCAATAAACGGTGCTTGGACCACGACCGGTTTGGACAGACGTACCAGTGTCCAAGCCATCGTCGATGCAAGTGCACTGTTCAGGATTTGGCCTTATCGTGGATTCTATCGCCCAGGAACTTCAAATTTAGCCTTCCTTGAATGCTACGAGGCAATTAAGCTACGTTTAACCTGAACTGTACAATTTCGTGTCGGAGATTTGTGGCTCGGGACCAAATGTAAAGGATAAACCTTTAGTTTCAGTGGTCTAAATCCAAGGGCGCGACGATTAGACCCAGGGGTTCAAGTGCAAGGGCCTAACAGTTGGTCCTCGGGGTTCGATTGAAACGGTGTAACCGTTGATCCTAGGGGACCAAGTTCAAGGGCTTAGCAGTTAGTTTCCAGGGGTCAATTGCAACGGCGCAACAATTGAGCTCTTCGGAGGAACTGCAGAAGACTAATGGAGGGGTGCAACTGTTACTCCCCTACCCATTAGTCCCCGAGGACACTACTGGTTGTGGCAACGCACTTGCTCCCCTCGGGGACTACGTCGCGCTCCCCCTTTTTTTAGAGTGTAGTTTCCAAATGTCAACAAAGACCAAAGGGTTAGCACCAAATATGCCCGCCTATGTGTGTCCTCTTTTTTTTTCTTTTAAGTTTTATTTCGAAAGTATTAACACGTCACGCTTGGACCTAACAATCTGCTGTTGACGTCCTCCGGATTTGTCACTCAGACCCCACCTTTTATCGCAAGCTAGAGTCGTTCCGTCAGCGGAGGATTTTGTCGCCAATGCTTGATACGGTTACAATGGATAATTTTTGGCCTCAAGCACGTTTTCAATGGAGCGCAGGCTCACACTCAGTCTAAGGAGCTAGATCCTGTTGGCATTATATAACTGCAGTGAACTACATTGGGCTTCCTTTTTCTAAAAAATTGTCTTGCAAGCTCGTTCAATAGAGTTTCCTTCACCTCCCTCAGTACGCGTTCGTTGTTTCATCCTAAAATCCTGGCACCCAGTTTTCTGTTAGGTGGAGCCAGTTATTTTTTAATTGGTAGATTCTGATTTCGGAATCTTGACCTCAATATATCAATGATGGTTTCAGCTGGTGCGAAATGGGAAGGGGGGGGGGGGGAAGCAAGAGTGCGGATTTTAGAAGCTGTTTTGTTGACAATCTTCTGTGCGCAATGTGTTTCTTTCTTGACTTTTCTAATTTTGATGACAAATTGAACGTACAGGTGCTCCTCCTCGCCTTTGACTGGGAAGAGAAAGTACTCTCTTAATTTTTGATCCGCGACAGAGGCCTGCTCCCGAATTGATATTTGTTATGAGCGTGCACCTTGTCCTTCACCCACGCACTCATCAACAAAACTGGCTGTCTGATCAACTTCTGGTTTGGCAGTTAGGGATATGCAATGTTGAAATATATCTGTCAAGTCCACCGAATTTAAGTAAAGCATATTAGTAATCATTCCGAACGCGTCATGAGTTGAGCCTGCCGCCAAATTAAAGCACGGCAGATGCCATGTCTACAATAGGTGAGCCCCCTCTGTTTCTAATATCTTTCAACATCCGTTCGTTGCAGATCACGAAATATTATGTAAACTCCGATGGCCGCAGCTAAGGCGATTCCTTAATGTGATAAAAATTACACATAATGTGACAGAATGTGATAAAGATCACAGCATAGTGATGTAATCACAAGTAATGCCGCCCCTTTTCTATTCTTTACTCTTTATATCAGCTTACAACATAGCTGCACATATCTTCGAAAGTAATTCAATTACGATTTCAAAGTACTTTTAGTCTGCTCCAAAGAGTTTGTAGCAAAAGTAACTTGAACACTGCTCTAAATACATTTTCAAATTTGTGTTTAGTACCTTATCGTAAATACTCATACAGAGTATTTGGCAAAAAACTGTTAGTATTCAACACTAGGAAATACCTAAATATAGCAGAAAGCAATATTGAATATATAAATAAGGGAATAACATAAAAGACGAGGACGGACAAGAAGTCCTCGTCTTGTCCCTACTCCTTTTTTATGTTCTTCCCTTATTTATGTTTTATCCCTACCAGCATGCTCTTCATGCGAGTCAATAATTAAAATGCTCACATAAAAAAATGCATTTTCACCTTACTATTTGCCTAGCTTTCGCATAAAATTGCAATAATCGGTCGTCAGAGTTATGTACGGGAAAGAACAGGCACCGAGATCTTTGAGTGTGTTATCTTCCCAAAAGAATCATAAACAGCACAGAAATAAAGCGCTCTGAAATGCCTTATAAGCGATATTTTCTTAAAGTTCTTTATTGATAATCAGGCATTTTGAATGAAGCCTAGATCTTGACGGATTTCCGAATTAGGGAATTTTAAACCGTTTCTATATATCTTCGTTCTCTGAAAGAAAACAAATAGAGCAATATTAGGAAATTGAAATCCAAATAAAATCTAACTCCCTTAAATAAATATTAGATTGGATTTATAATATGATCACATAAAGTACAGAGGCAATTAATTATTCAAGCACTACACACATCTTGAGTCAACTATACTTAACAAATGATTATCAAGCGTAAGTAGAAAGATGCCTGCAAGCATCTTACTAACGGCTAATAAGTTCAAAACAGTCCTCAGCTCAAAGGGAACGATTGAAAAAAATTAATTCACCATGCAGTATTTCATGAATTTTGTATCGAGACTTTACGACATTCCGGTGTAGCGAACCTTTTGAAACATTCTTGCACTTCATAACAACGCACAGTTGAATTTCGTTACATGTACTTAACGATAATATGGCCTAACTGGAACGTACAAAAAAAATCACCTTTTCTAAAGAAATCATGTTGTGTCATCTTAGAAAGACGCTTTTAAAAATAAGCGGACTAGAATAAATATCCTACCAGCTGGAAATTCGTACCGCCCTCTGCCCAGTCGTAAAGTGTCTTCTAGTACGAAAAAGCCGGTTAAAACATGATACGAGCAAATAAAACAAAAACACCTACACCTCAAATCTCTGTACCTCTCAAAGGACAAGTTTTCCCCGTTAATATAGGAGCTGCAACAGGGTACCCTAACTATTGAAGCTCTCATATTGACGTCGATAAATTCCGTTTTGCATAACAACTTCCGCTCCCAAAGGAGGTAGCTATAAAATGGAAGAGGACTGAAACAAATATTGAAAAATTAAAAGTTTACTTCTACATTTACTTTTCAAAACTATGAAAATATTTTGAATCTCTGTAAGAAAACATATATTTCGTGTCATAGCGGTTTTTGGTTTATTATTCTTTCTATAAACAGTGTGCAGCACAGTACAAAAATTTTGATATTTCATTGTTTTGACAGCTAGTTGTGCATAACAAATATTTGGGGCGGTTCAATTATTTCTGTTTTAACACTGACCTTACATCTGAAATAAACACACCTCAAGTTTTCTCTAGGGATGCCGCGAACTTTTTTCGAATCGAAGTTTCGATGATCGAATCAAGTGGTTCGAAAGGTTCGAAAGATTTCGATTTTTCGATTTGTCTATATCGTAAAATTCGACGGAGGTCGAATTTTCCAACTTGTTAAGCTAAGACGTTCGACGCTTTTCGAACCGTCAAACTTATTACGCTAAAAAATTCGATCTTTTTCGAACTTTCGAACTGATTGCGCTGCAAGGTTCGATGCTTGTCGAACTTTCGAACTTGACTGACCAAAAAATTCGATGAATTTCGAACTTTCGAATTTATTTATCAAGAGAATTCGAAAAGTTTCGAACTTTCGTATTCTGAAAAGTCAGAAGTTCGACGAACTTCGAACTTTTAGGGTAAAAGTTCGACGTTCGTCGAACTTCGAAAGACCGGCGGACGGTTTCATTTGATTTCAAGTAGTGGGGTACATTCGTAATTTTTTTTTCTCAAACTTTTACACGCGGTGCTGCGTTCTCTACGAAAGACAATGTCGTTTATTTCAATGTTCTGGCATGCTTAGGTTTAAAGAAATAAATCCCCGAAGGTTCGAGGAAAGACGACGGGTTTTTGACGATTATCGTTTGTGCCAGATTTGAAGCACGCTGCAGCCGGAGCTATTTATGGTAGATATGTTATACTTTTTTAAGAATGATCTATGTATAGCCTAGGTAAGTGCCGTCTTAAGATGTGATTATTGTTATTCAGCGTGAGTTTCGAAGAAATGTCCAACATGTATCTGCATGCAATAATGACCTAAACTTGATATTTATTTTCGTCTAAGTTGTATGAGGTATCGCATTTAAATTAACACCACAGACAGTACATATCATTGTCATCTGCAGAATACAAAATAATATATTGATTGTTTTTCACGTTAAGGAATAAATTAACTCATGGGAGAAGATTTCTAGTAGTGTTCAATTTCAGCACGTCATTAAAAGAAAACTTTTTTTTTTCGCTTCACGTTCCTGGGACGTGTTTCTTTTAGCCTGTACACATTTTGGTAAAAGAAACTTGTTTCGAAGTTCTGAACCTCTGAATATGCAAGAATAGAACACTTCCGACGAATTCTTGATAGTTTTTTTTTTCTCCGGCTTTTTATTCCCGCATTTATTCTTTTTTTTTTTTTTGTTACTATTGGCACAGGTGTTTAGGTCGAAAAGACAGCTTTGAACTTCCGAACCACAAAGCATGTGACGAGCAGTGCCTTCTGACGAGTTTCTAACAATGACCATCTACGCAACCTTTTATGCAGTGAAGAGCGACATTAGCTATACATATGCATAAATAATTTCAGATTAAGATAAGCTCGACCACGCCCTCATTCCCCGTATTGTTTTCTTTGACAGTCCGAAATACCTGCAAGGGAAAGAAGAAGCCTGAAGCCCCCCCCCCCCCCCCCCCCCCGCTACCCTCTTTCCCCCCGTTTTTCCTCTTCCGACGCCACTTATATGGTAGAACGCTCCTCGACCTCGAGTTGTGTCGGCTTTTGTGCTTTTTGCGAGGCGATTCCTCCATCCCAGAAAATAAACCTCCAGGACAATTATAAACTTCACCGGATCGGATTACTACCAGCGTGCAAGGGGTGGCGAGCTAGTTTGCCAGGTCGCTTCAAGGTTTTTCTGAGCCTCAACCTCCTGCTCGCCCCTGGCCGTTTCGAACTGGAAGAGTCTCGTAAAACAGTGCGTTCGTGCAATCACTACTGCGTGATGCAGGTGAAAGACCCCCCCCCCCCCCCCCCCCGGGGCTGGCGGTCACAATTCTGCACTGGCAAATATTCTATACTTCGTTTCAGCTTCGGTCCGAGCGCGGCCGATATTATGAACCAAAGGGCCAATCAAACATCGCAAAAAGCGCAGCGTCATGGCGTGCTCTCTGCGCTTGATGGGAGTAGCCGGCGGAGGAGCACGCACAGAGAGACGGCGAATACCGACTGGTCCTATCAACTGCAAAGAGCACGCCATGACGTTGTGCCTCTTTCGCTGTTTGATTGGCCCTTCGGCTCATAACATCGGCCGCGCTCGGACCGAAGCTGAAACGAAGTATAGCACCATCCGGGACACTCGTCGTCTCATTTAATTGCCTGACCAACTTCGCAGAATCTAGATATCACACCCTAACTTTTCTAAACTTGATTTTGTGAAAACCAGTGAGTCGTGAAAACGTTATTTGAAACTGAAACTGTGGAAAAACTTGAAAATCGGACTTCGAACTTTGAAAACTTGGATTAGAAAGAAATTCAAAATCTTCAAAGTTTTTTTTTTTTTTTTGGTTTAGCGTTAAAAGAGAATCGAAACCTTCGAACTTTTCGAACTTTATGCAAAAAGAAATTCGAAAACTTCGAATTGTTCGAACTTCATGTCTATAAAAATTCGAAGCGTTCGAAGTTTTCGAATTCTTTTTAGAAAGAATTTCGAAATCTTCGAATTTATCGAACCTGAAGTATAAAAATATTCGAAATATACGAATTCGAAATTTTAGAAACCGTGAAAGCTTCGAAATTTTCGAGTTCGAAACTCCGCTGTGGACAAAAGTTGCGAATTTTTTTAAATCGAAGCTCGGTCGGTACGCAAATATCGAAATTTTTCGAAATCGAACCTCAGTTCGCTTCGCAAATATCGAAACCTTTCCCAATCGAACCTACGGTGGTTCGCGACATCCCTAGTTTTCTCTAACCTATAGAAAGCGAAGATATAGAAGTGGAGCTTTAAAAACTCGTTTTTATCTTGTGCTACATTCACTCGGATGCGATGGGTAATATATTAAGTAAATTCTACAAGTGTGGTCGATTATTTCAACGATTCACGACAGAAAATTGGCGAAATAGCATGTCTATTGATACAGTGGAAGTGGGGTAAAATATGTAAAACAAACTTTAAAAGCACAACAAGCAATTATTTTTAACATTTTACGAGATATACTTTTGGTCCGCCGCATATTAGTACGAAATGCGGTGGTGTTAAACATTTGTGAAAATAAGTAATCAATATCTTGCCGGACCAATCAACAAAGCCCAAAGCGCGAAATATCTCCCACTGAAATCTTAGAATCATATTTTCTGCAGAGCGTCATTAACACGTATGGATCATCTCTTTGTTTAGTGAGCATTTCAATTGTTCAGGTTTTGCTGCTATCTCCTTTAACTATTTCATCATTTTAACGCTTCAGCGTTAATATGATATTGTGAAAACGCTTAAGCCCAGTTGCTTTTTCTTTTTTTTTTAACTGAAATGGCCCGTATTAAAATTTTAAATCCAGAGTTAATTTGTGTAGACACAAAGATATTCTAAATGAATTTGATGTTTTGAATAAAGTACTAAAATTGTTTCACCATAACAACCGGATCAAAATACGTTTGCCATTTTGAACGGATATTTTAAGACGGCGCTATTAGGCAAATGGAATCACAATCGTAAAATAGCATGGGTCTATTCTGTCTCACCGCACAAAAATACTGATTTGAATTCGTGCCCGAAAGTTGAATGGCACACAAGGTGCTGCAAGCATCATATGCTTGACTTAATGCTCTTGAGTTCTTTGTAATGGAATGCTTTGTAATGATAAGTCTAACCATATTCATTATACTTTTGAAGTGATGAAACATTTTGAGCGCACAGGCCGCTACACGTTAAACGCCATACTTGTGTTGCAATGTCTCACGATAGTTGTTACAACCATATAGACGACTCAGAGAACTGGCGACGCTATATTGCCTAGTCAGGGTGTAGTGTATGTAGTGTAGTTGAATGTAAGATGAAGGAACGCCGATTCAGTTGTACGCCTTTTCATCGTCTTCTTCCTTTATCATCTCATTTCTGCTTCGTCTTTCTTTTCTTTAAACACTACAGAGGGGCAGTAAACGCAATGAGTCAGCACTTATCGAAGCAATCCACCTGCCATGCGCAGCTTGCCATTGACCGTTTACACATCAAAATGACCAAGACTGCTAAAAATAAACTCAATGAAGTAATTCTTTTTCTAAATTATTTTTGACTAATTTGAACAGGGTTGGAGAATTTTGTGTACATTGTCTTTGGGTGTGCTGCTTTTTTAACGCTATAAACAAGTTTATACGAATAAAGCAGTCTAGATTTCTATAGCACTTTTAACATTGCATGCTAGTATTTTACTTTAGCTGTTATGAAAACAAATGGTGAGCAGGTTTTCTTGAATAGAGCTTTTAAAAGATTGATTGATTGATTGATTGATTGGGGTTTATGGCGCATCAGCAACTAAGGCTATATTGCGCCAAGCTTAGACTATTGCAATTCGGGTTTAGAAGAGGAAAGAGCTAAAGTAGCGAAATATATGATAAAACCATGAACATGAATGTGTATAAGTGTAAACAATATGACAATGAGTTTAGGATAGAAAGTAAAATCACAGTCGGTGTAGAAGGCCGATATCTGTGAGGAAATTAAAAACACAACTATTTGGAATGAGCGGTTCGTCACCTAGTAGTAGGGCAAGGTGTAGTGGAATGTGTTCTTTATAAAGCAGTGAGTAGTGTTTATACCGGCATTGGTCATACATAGGGCATTCAATGAGTATGTGCATAATACTTAGAGGTAGGTTGCAGTGCACACATTCAGGGGCATCCTCCCCGCTCAAGAGGTGTCCATGTGTAAGACGAGTATGACCGATTCGTAGCCTACACAGTACAACATCATAAAAGCGCTCCCGATGTCGGGCGCTCTCCCACTCGCCTAGAAGAGGTTTGATTGCATGCAGTTTGTTGCCGGTTTCGCCGTTCCACTGCAGCTGCCACTTTGCTTTGATGCAACGTTTCAGAGAATTGTGGTAATCATTGTAGGGTATCTGGTGTGTGTCAATTTCTCTATCATTAGCAGAACTGGCTGCACTATCAGCTGCTTCATTTCCAGGAATGCCAACATGGCTAGGAATCCAGCATAAGACTATGTCAACATTTTTCGTTGCAGCCAGGATTATCTTGTACTTTAACTCGGAAACCAGTGGGTTTTTTACACGGTTCATTGATGCGACAGCCTTCAGAGACCTTAAAGAGTCGGTGTAGATTACAGCGTGAGAAAGGCGTTTTTTGATTATGTAATCAACAGCTAACAACAAACCATAAAGCTCTGCTGTTAGTAAAGAGGCTTTTGAATTTATTCTCTTCACCTGATTTACCGATGGTCCCACCATAGCACAGCCTACTATGGACTCTTTTTTTGTCCCGTCTGTATAAAAACTGGCATACTCGTGATATTTGGTCTGAAGCTCAAAGACGTTCTGCCTTATGACTTCCTGTGGAACATTCTTTTTGTTATACTTGGTCAGCGTAAGGTCGCAATGTATCTGGCTGCTGTTCCATGGAGCTATATCCGGAGGGTATTGGACCGAATGAGGCTTTGCATCCATCCCAACGGATTGAACTGCAGTATTATTCCTCAAAGAAAAAGGGGGGACTGTGGAAGGTTTGTTTTCAAATGTGCGTTGGAACTTGATCGTCTCAATATTATCTCGAACGGGGTGCTCTGCGAACGAGCGAACCCTGACAGAGTACATAAAACCCAAGGAAAACCTTCTATACTCAAGGGACAATTCATTTGCTTCCGCGTAAAGGCTAAGCACTGGGGAGGTACGAAATGCACCAGTAGCCAGTCGCAGTCCTTGATGATGAATAGAATCTAACATTTTTAGAACTGATGCCCGAGCAGAGCTATAGACAATACAACCATAATCAAGCTGGGAGCGAATGACTGAGTGATAGATACGCAGCAGACATAGTCGGTCAGAGCCCCATGATGCATGTGACAAGACCTTAAGGATGTTTAGAGATTTAAGGCACTTGAGTTTTAATCTCTTAATGTGTGGAACGAAAGTCAACTTGGAATCGAACACAAGGCCCAAAAACTTATGCTCATTTTTTACAACAATAGGAGAACCATACATGTTCAAAGACGGTTCCTGAAGAGCACCACGTCGACGAGAAAAGTTGACATAAGCTTTTTTTTCGGGAGAAAATTTAAACCCATTCGTATCGGCCCATCTGACCAAATTATTGACCGCAAGTTGAACGCGACGTTCACAAATTGAGAGATTACAGGATGAAACGGAGATCTGGAGATTATCAACATATCAGGAATATTGCACCGAAGGAGGAATTACACGGCCAATGGAATTAAGTTTGACGACAAAAAGAGTGACACTCAGTACACCCCCCTGAAGGACTCCATTCTCCTGTAAAAACACCCTTGAGAGAGTTTTTCCCAGCCTCACGCGGAACGTACGGTGCTGCAGGTAACTCTGTATGGCACTCAACATTCGGCCACGGAAACCAAGATCAAATAAATCTTGCAGAATGCCGTAACGCCAGGCTGTGTCGTATGCGTTTTCCAAATCAAAGAAGATGGAGAGACACTGTTGTCTGTTGACAAACGCCTCACGTACGAACGTCTCAAAGCGGACGAGATGATCGACAGTGGGCCGTGCTGACCGAAAGCCACACTGGAACTTATCAAGGCACCTGTTCCGTTCTAGAAAAAACACGAGTCTCTCGTTATTCATCCTTTCTAATGTCTTGGAAAGACAGCTAGTTAGAGCTATTGGTCTGTAGCTAGATGCGCAAGAGGGATCTTTGCCGGGCTTCAGCACTGGTACAACCACAGCGGTCTTCCAGGAGGATGGAAAGTGGCCCTCGAGCCAAACTCTATCAACGAGGTACAAAATTAGCTCCATAGTGGATGGATGAAGATGTTCAAGCATTTTATAATGAATACCATCCGGTCCAGGGGCAGTTTGTTTGGAACAAAAAAGTGCCATTTGAAGTTCGTATAATGTAAATAGAGTGTTGTAGGGTTCGTGCGTGCCACCTGATGTGATAACAGTTTTTTTTTCTGCATTCATCTTGTGTCGCTGGAACGTTTGGGTGTAATGTTCCGAACTGGAGACATACTCGAAGTGCTCACCGAGGATGTTGGCCTGTTCCTCTAGGCTTGCAGGGCAAACTCCATTCCGACTCAAGAGTGGGACAGTGAATGCCCGGTAAGAGCCGTCAATTTTATGTACGCGATCCCAGACTTCCTTCGCAGATACAGTGCTGTTAATTGAAGAAGCGTACCCTCTAAAACTTTTTTTCTTAGCTTGCCTTCTAATCCACCTCGCCTGGGACCTTTTTCTCTTAAATTCAATAAGATTGTGTGTTGTAGGGTAGCGCCTAAATATACCCCACGCTCGATTTTGTTCTTTTTTGGCCAAACGGCAATCTTTGTTCCACCAGGGCTTTGGTCTCCTGGGCAGATGCGAGGACGTCATGGGGATGGAGAGAATGGCAGCTTGTAAAATGTGCTGAGTGATATGTTGAGTGGCTTTATTGATATCGAGATCGTCAAGTGATGTGCATGCAAAAAGAGACGATTCTTTAAAGGTAGGCCAGTTGGCATTTTCGAATTTCCAACGAGGACAGCGTGTTGGGACTGTCATGGGAAGATGGTTAAATTCTAAAATGATGGGAAAGTGGTCACTTCCGTGAGGATTCGGTATGACCTTCCATGAAAGCAATGGGAATAATAATGGGTGACAAATAGATAGGTCAATGGAAGTGAAAGTGTGAGTTGCTGAGCTAAAATATGTAGATTCATTTGTGTTCAGCAGGCACAATCCTGCAGAAAGCAAAAAACGTTCAACAAGGGCCCCTCTAGAATCCCGTCTGTCACTGCCCCACAGGGGATTGTGTGCATTAAAATCTCCTAAAAGTAAAAAAGGTGAAGGAAGTTGATTAACAAGGTCTTCTAGCTCCTCCATATGTAACTGATAATTGGGAGGTACATACAATGAGCAGACTGTAATTATTCGATCTAAAAAAAAAAGGGGTAGCCACCGCCTCAAGTGAAGTCTGCAGGGCTACCTCGTTAGAAGGAATTGAACGTTGGACAACTACCGCAACACCTCCAGCTGCGTGAGCTGCATGTGTACGGTCCCTACGAACCACCTGGAAGTGTTTTAAAACATTGGTGTGGGTGGTTTTTAGGTGCGTTTCCTGTAAGCAACAAGCAATGGGCCGGTGATCCTCTAAAAGATCGCTCACATCATCGTAGTTAGACAGGAGGCCTCTACAGTTCCACTGAAGGAAGAAGGACATTTATCTTCAATAAAGGAAACGCCTCAATAAGTGTTTTACGCAAAAATTGTGAAATGTAGTTTATGTGTCTTTTGGTGCCACAATCCGTGGGATGGTTTTCTTTTTTGAAGTGTCTTTAGGCCGTCCTCCAGCCTCGCAGGAGGCCGAAGAAACAGAGCCTGTTTGAGAGAGAGGAAGGTCCTCATCGGAGAGCGGGACGCTCACATCCATCTTCTCTTCCAATGAGACCTTAGGTCCTTTGGGCGGTAGAGGTGAATCTGACCGCCCAGGCTTTGAAGAGCTGCCAGAGGCACGGGGAGGCAGCCCCCGACCCCGGCCAGAAGGGCCAGCTAGTGCCGGTGACGACACGTCTGGCTCCTTGGAGGGTGCAGCACCCTCCTTAGAGGGCAGAATACACTCATTGGAGCATGAAGGCAGTGGGTTGCCCACTGTCTTCGGACGTACGTAAAAGGGCCCTTGTGCAGATGACAGGTCTTCCGGGGAAGTCTGCGTCTCCACGGATGCCATAGACAGTGGGGGTCCCCTTCGCACTGCCTCGGCATATGAACCCCTTGCCTTGAAGGCAAGCTGTTCTCTAGCGTCTTGGTAGCTGAGATTGTGTTTGACCTTAAATGTAATTATCTCCTTTTCTTCCTTCCATTTCGGACATGTGCGTGAAAATGCGGGGTGTGGTCCGCCACAGTTTATGCATTTATGGTCGTTTTCACATATGTCAGCGACGTGGTCAGTGGCACTACATTTGGCACAAGTTTCTCGGCCGCGGCAGTTTCGGGAGCCATGCCCAAAACGCTGGCAACGAAAGCACCGCTGTGGGTTTGGAACGAAAGGACGAACTCTGCAGTTTAGATACCCTGCCTTCACGGTGGAAGGCAGAGAGTGGAGTTCAAAAGTCAGGACTAGGTGTCGGGTTGGTATCTCCTGTCCATCTCGTCGTAGCGTGATTCGCCGCACGGCCACAACAGCACTCCGACGCAGCCCTTCAAGGATTTCTTCTTCAGTACACTGAAGGAGGTCATCCTCAGAGATGACGCCGCGGACAGTGTTCAAAGTCCGGTGCGGGGTTACACAAACTTGGTGTTCGCCTAAGCTAGTCAACTTCAGTAATGCTGCGCTTTGAGTTTTGTTTCCTACCTCAACGAGGAGGTCTCCAGCAAGTTTTTTTGCCTTGTAATTCTTTCCGATCGTCTGCTCTAGGACCTTAGAGATAAGGAAAGGTGACATCTTTGACAACGGTAGACAGTCGTTCGCAGCATGAAGTACAAGAAATCGTGAAAAGGTGTCGGGTTCTTTGGCTTTTTCAAAAGTAGGGGGAGCGGGGCGAACCCTTTTGGGGGGTCGCTCTGCTCGGCGTTTAGAAGAGAGGGGAGCCATAAAAAGGCAAAGGGTGTTCAGAATCTGTGGCGCGCCACCCACCACGGAGCCCAACGAGGGAATAGGTAACACCCCATAACAAATATGGCTTTGCTGGAAGCATTACTCTATTAGCGCTACCCAGAAACTATAACCAAGTGTGGATCTGGACGAGAGTATCTGTCACCACCCAAGGTTAGCCCTTGCCGCCAGAGAAGTTGAAAAGGAAAGAAGAGAAATGAGAAGAGTGAAAAGCAGGAGGAGACAAGGGTGAAAGAAGGGAGGGGATAGTAGAAGGAGTGGCGACTAGACTGAATCATCCTGGCCGGGCCTTACCAGGACTCCCGTCTATGAGAAGCAGGCGCCGAAGTGGTGTATTGCCTCGCCCGGGGGGCCCCGAAGGGTCCAAACCTACCCCGGGCTTGGTTCAACCACCAGGATGCCCTTTTCCCCAGACACGGGAAAGCCACGCACAGTCAGACGTGGGCGGGCGAGCCCGCATGGCTCGGGGTCCGTGGAGGCGCCACTCTCCAAACACCTGCTTTCACAGGCGCCCCCTGCGGGGCTTTTAAAAGAGCAGACTTACTTTTGCAAAGACTCTCGCAGGTTTCCTTGTTCCAAAAATAATTTTGCCTCTTCGGGCATTTGTTTGCTTTGACCTTTTTACATTTCTTGGTTTCCTTGTCAAAGAAGAATCGGTCGGACATTTCTCTACACTCATCTTTTTTAGATGCAAACTCACACATATCCATCTTTGAAACGCCTGCAAATCAGTTTATTAAAAATACAACAAATACTGATATAAAGTTATACAGCTGATAGCGGGGGGCCGCAGTGGCACCTGACAATGAATATTTGTATTGTAATGACCTTGAGCTACCCATACAGTTATGCCCTAGTTGGCGCTTTAGAGCAACGAAAATCATTGAAAAGAATTTCAATAACTATAGTGCCTGTAGTGTGGCCTCAGTATAATATCCAGTGCATAGAAAGAGCCAAGTTCAGACAGTCAAAACACAAAGGCGAAGTAAATTGCACCTCATGCACAATTTCACTGATTTCGCAGTACGAGCCAGAGAACGTGTTAAATCACAGGTACGCGCACCGCACAAAATTTGAAACGGTCGCACTGCCAACAAACATTTTGCCGTAAGGACTTTGATTCTTCAGGGCGAAGTTGAGCTGCCCTTAATAAGTATTGCTCATTTCAGTGAAGCGTGTACTGTAAATTTACAGATTCAAAGAATCTTTTTTCTCTTATAAAAATTGTGGCTGTTTTAGCGAAGGCGTTCAAAAATCCCTAAAATTAGAGTGGTTACGACAAAAATAAATTTTATTTTGTACAAATATCCAGCCATGGCGGACCTCAAGAATGGCAAAGAACATACTAATTAGCTAAATATTTAACGAAAGCTTACTGATTAACTTTGTAATGAGGGAAAATAAACAAGGGTTCAAAGGAGAAACTTGCTAAGCATCGTTGAAAACCACTAAATCAACTCGTATTTGAAATCTAAACGAAAAAAAACAGCATTTTACGACGTTAAAAAAATACCGCTCAATTTGAAAGCATTTGTAGGTTTTAGTTTCTTCTAGGAGCGCATATTTGCACCAGCGGTCCTGCTACTTGGTGGCCGAGACGCGAAGCCACCGCCCAATTGCCTCCCTCGTGGGATGGGAGGAAGTATGGCGCATGTGTGTTGGCGCACTCGGCCACTGGGGAGCAGAATCGTTGGCGCAAAGGTGCCACCAGTAAGACATCCAGAACGTATAGAAACGTAGCCGAACTTACCATTTTTCAGAAAGCCGTAAAATGCTTCCCCTACCGTATATTTAAAAAAATAGTCGATTTTGTGGTTTTCGATGACGCTTAGGAAGTTTACCTTTGGAACCACATGTTTATATTCACAAATTTGTAAGTTAATTAGTTTATTTCAGTGAATTGTTTAGTGAATTAGTATTTTTTTTTAATTCTTGACGTCCACTGTGACTTTTAGTTTGCTCCCGGAGAAGTGTTTTCTGTCAACCATTCTACCACCATATTTAAAGTCTTCGTCGAAACTTCCTGCGTAGGTAATTTACATAACACCAAAGAAACACCAAAGAACAAATTAAAGGTTTCTAAATAGTAGATGCCATATATATATATATATATAGAGAGAGAGAGAGAGAGAGAGAAACGAAGCGCAGGATGACGAAAAGTATATACGGAAGAAAACGCACTCTTGAGAGAGGCCAGATGTGTGGAATGCCACGTGACGTGGTCAGGGAGCGTCAATGTGACCTCTCATGTGCCAGTCTTGAAAAAGGTCTGTCTCAGGCCGAAACGTCGACCAACTTTACCAATAATATGTTTTAAAAACTCCAACAACCGTCTCAAGTGCGTTTTCTTCCGTATATATATATATATATATATATATATATATATATATATACATACATACATACATATATACTGTAACCGACTTAATCTTCGCGGGCTCCAATTTTCTGGAATCGGGCCAAGCTGAAAATTTAAAATGATTGGCGGGTTATAATTTGCGCGAATCGAGTTTAGCTTCCGTAACGTTCACATATTGCGCGAATTGTTCCAGGGACGTATTTTTCGCCAATTGAAGGCGATTCGCTAAATTTGCAACAATTAGGTCCCCGAGATAATTTTGTCGTTAATATACACATATATATATTGTAAAGATGTGTGCATCTATGATACACAGTCTAACTTTTTATTTACATAATTTTGGATTGTCACTACCACGCTGCAAAGCTCAGTGTGCAGTAGTTTCATTGAAAATAGAGCTGTAACTGGCCTTTTTCAGACCTCAGCATTAACTAGTCACCCAAAACTTATTTCGTTGAACAATCGCATTACTGGACGTCGCAGAATATTGGTCGCTTCAACGATCAGTTTTAATTTGATCTTTTCTGGTGTTAATGTGATGTGGGATTAATTAGGGGTAACATAAGAACTTCCTACATGTTTTTGTTCCAAATGGGACTGAGTGAGCTTACCGCGTATATATATGTTTTAAGAGAAAACCTGAAATCATGTTAGAAGTGAGAATGGACAAACAATATTGTACTATGGAAACAAAATGTAGGCGCTCCCGTTCATCTTCGGTGACAGCTAATTCATAACACATGCTCAAACGAAACAAGAATAAACATAAGTAGTTATTTGTTTCCGCCATAGTATTCTCACAAAGGAGAGGTGATGCTTAGAGCAATAAAGAATTCACTGTAGAACGGAAGCTTTAAAAAAATAGTTTTTTTACGTAGAGTTGATAATTGGACCTAGCTACCCTGTAAACACCGCCTGTTTCAGCGAAGACTTTCACAAAATCCTAAAATAGTATAGTTCAGGAAAAAAAGAAGAAACTCTTTGCAGGAACAAACTGCCAGTCACGCCGAACTCCAGGAATTAAAAAAAAACACATACAAATTATCTCTATAATTATCTAAACCTTACTATCTTTAATTCGTGAATATACACATACTGTTTCAGTTAGAGACTTGCTGAGCATAATCACAAACCTCTAAATAAGCTAATTTTGGAAAGGTAAAAGAGACATACAATATTCTACGGCATTTCGGAAAAAAAAAATTCTAAATTTCGACGTATTTACATACTTTGCTTCACCTTAAGTCCAGATGTGGCAGACGCTATAAGGTGATGGGACAAATCAGACAGCATAAAAAGTGCACAATCATGGCGTTCCCCCTGCTTCTGCGCGTGTTGTGTCATCAATCATCCAATCACAAACCAAAAAAAAAACTAGTAATTTGCGTTTTTTACGCTGCGTGATCGGTCATTTTACCACGTAACGTCGGCGTGGTCCGGACTTGAGCTTAAACAAAGTATGGGTTTCGGTTTCCTAGTGAAGTGCATCTTTGCGCGAGCAGTCGATCGCGCCACTTCGTCCGTGCCACGCTTGCTTTAATCCTACGAAGGAGGCGAGGACCGTGGCAGCTGCAAGGATTTCTGCTGTGGAAATTTAACTTTAAAATGAGGCTTTCAAATCACTTAAAGCAGGCTTTCACTGTATTTACACAAATCCTGGTAATTTTTTTAATAAACAAAGTCAGTTCTTCTATTTTGTTGTGCAGATATTGTTTATTAACACTTCTGCATTATAATTTTAATAAATGATCACTGCTTATGTTGTCTTGTGAAATAAAAATTCAGTTTTTAAGTTGAAATCAATTATGACAAATCTCAACCATGTAATGTCTCTGATGTCAATAAGAACTACTAATATCTCATTGTTTCATCGATTGATTGTGTACTATTACCTTCACATGTCGAAGTGCAGGAGCTCTCATCGAAGAAATTATTGTTGTTTCCATAACATCCACCATAATCAAACGTTTCGCATTTCTCGGTTGTCATATTATAAAAATATCGTGTTATCAATGCTCTGCATGGTCCTTCGTCCATAACTTCAGTACATCTCTTTTGACCTAAAGGTACGAGTATTTTTTGAGAAAGTGCATGTTACCATATCTATAATTTAGTTAAATCTTGGTATCGTGCAGAATCAAATTAGTCATTGCCCTTCTTTAACCGTTTTTTTTCCAATGTGCCTAAGAAATTATATAATACAGCCCCATTTCAGGAAAAAACAAAAGCATATTTTAGATGATATTTAAGAAGTAAATTTCTTCACGACATTTCTGAAGAGAAGCAAGGTGAAATTCTAAATTTAGCCTGGTTGATTTTTATTCCCACCTCTGTTGGTTGTTATAAATTGCTAAATACGAAAACACTCACAGTAACCTTTCTTGTAAATGTCTGACGAATGGTTTATTGCACCTTTGAAGCCCAACCTACTAAACATTTTTCCGCAAGGTAGGAAAATCATTTTCGACACCCTTCCCGTTTCCTCCTCTCCCTCGGCTATTTTGGAGGCGGGGGGACTACTTTTGTTTTTGCATCTTGGGGCTAGATAAACCGGGATAAGCTCCGGGCGTATGCAATCCTTGGATGCAGCAACATAGGAGTCCCCCCTTCGTCCAGATACTAGTGGGAGAGGAGAAAACGAGAAGGGTGGCGAGTTGGATATTCCCTTCCTGGGGTAAACTACTTTGTAGGTAGGTCTTCAAACGCCGACCTGCAAGATATTTTTCAACCAGGGAGAAAATCCTCCTCGGCATTTCCCCTCCCCTCCTACTTTAAACTTGACTCCTTTTGTTGCTGCCTCTTGGGGCTGGATAATCGGGGAGCTTATCCAGCCCCTAGATCAAGTAACAAAGTAGCCCCCCGGAGTCAAGATAGCAGTAGAAAAGGGGAAATGCAAAAGGTGGCAGGAGAACTTTCACCCTGGTTGAAAGATATTTTGCAGGTCGGACTTTAAGCTAAACTACTTTGGCATTTATCATGCGAAATCACAAAACAATGCGTCGCATCTTTGACGTTTTGGTGATAAATTTGGGGCCTTGTATCTTAGGATTCATCAAACTTTTAGTTTCTTAAATACCATACTCATGTCGGGTTTTATTTGTTCTATCGCCTTTACCCATTTCAGTTTATTTATTTTCACTAACTTGCATTTTTAAGTTTTGTGAAAAAAAAAATTTGCTATAATTTAAATTTGCTTTATTAAAAAGGCAATTTCTTATTTATTTCCCATTTTTAACTGTTCACAATAAGGTTGAATTAATCTGGGTGTGGTTTATGTTCCCACTTTTTTGTTGTATTTTCTGTACAAGTACTCAAACCTACATACATGTACACGAATCGGCAAAAGGGTAGTTTCACAAGTTGGTCTCACTGAAAGGTTTTTTAGCCTTAAAATGCTAAGTGAAGGTGGGTCGGACGTGTTTGGGAGGTGAAGAGGCGTTATAGTGATGGAGCCAACGCATACGTTTATGTGTATAAAAAGATTGCCTGCCTTGACCGAATTATTCTGGGGCAAGAGAGAGGTGGGTACGTGATTACGTGAACGGTAGATAAAGTAATGGGCAGCAGTTATTTCATTTCATCCACCTGTAAACTGAGGATGACTTTCTTGTGTTCTCAAGACCCTTTGAGATGGGCCCACTCGCCCGGCGCCCTAGTCAGTCATATTAATTTAAAGAGGTGTTTGAGAGGGGGGAGGGGATTGGGTTCATATCGACGTGCCCCCCTTAGGAAAGCATGTCTGCCCCTACACCTCTGTCGAGCTAGCGTTACCGGCAATGTATGCGTTGTATTATTATGATTTTTTATTATTCTTAATATTATAATTATTATTATTTAAGTTAGGACGCTTAAGTCGGTGTGTATATTGGTGCCTATCTCAATTTAACATACCAGGTGATATTTTCTAATGGAAACATAATTAACAAAAAGAGGAGAAACTACTAGCTGAATGGCCGTCTTCCCTAAACGCTTCTCAAGTTCGACGGACATCCTAAGAGCGGATAACCGCCACAGTCTGCTGAGTAATTAACACTAAAGTGTAAATCATTAATAATTAGTGAAAATGAACAAATAGTTTCAATTATTACCTTGCTGAGCCTTACGGAAAAGCGCTAAGTGAGTTAATATTTGGAGGAATTAAAGCACATAGGAAACGCGAGTTGCGCCATAGTTAGCGCTCGTGCAGCAGGCGCAAAGCTAGCGATGGGGAAACGTGAATGACTAGATTATCTTTCGCGTTCTCCTTCCGCTAGCTTGGTGCCTGCTGCACGAGCGGTAACTTTGGTGCGCCCACGCGTTACCTACGTGTCCCAAGTCGAACTAAACTTGACTGATGTAGTTGCTTTCGATTAGGCTTAGCAAGTTTCTAATTGAAAGGTTATTTTTATTTTCATTGCCTAAAAGTTAATTCAGAAATACTAATTTATTATCCTACTTATCCCGAAGATTATCAATATAAATAATGTCATCCTGGACGTAGAATTAACCTGCACAACCGCATTAGGTAATGTTTTACGGAGTTTTTGTAAGAAATATCTTCATATTGAAATCACGCAGCCTGTATTATATCTTTTATCCCTCATATTGCCTGCTTTCTTCAATTCGTCATGTTTTTCTCCTCCCAAAGTGCCCCGACTGAATCATAACGCTTCTTAAAACAAAGATATATATCTACAAACGGCACCCCGGGCTCTGTCGCTAGCGTTCCAGTCGCTTCGCTGCTCCAGCTGTTTACACTCGAACCTGTGTTCCGTTTTAAGAATGACTGACGTCCACATATTTGGTCAAATATCACAGAATAACATATATCAAAATGAACGTTTTTCTATTATGAAACACATCAACATCGGTCTGCTGATGTCAGCTTTGCAAATATCTCATGGGGGTCAGTTCTTGCTTTGAAATTTAATCTTTGAGGGAATACAAAATCAAATAAAGATATTGGTACAGCACACCTATGCACATAAGGTTTGCTTTCAGTAGGTCTTCATTAATATTAGACGGACTGAATAATGTTCTGTAATAACCGTCTTGGCTTTCAACAACATAAACTAGGTATCCCAAATATACCTTGTCATCTGTCTATAATTACTACTCTCTTTTTGCAAACATTATTTATGTTCACAGCATGTTTCATGCTTGCAATTTGAATAAAAAATTGAAACTCTTCCTTGTGCAGTACTCAGTGGCAAAGCTCAATACCCGGACGCTAACCTCAATCGTATGGTAAAAATGTCACAATTTTTACACATCAAAAGGAGTGTGCAGCTGTGTCCATTTTCACAGCAGGTTCTTTGATACTCCAGGAATTAATCGGGAATTACTGTAGCGCTGACAGAAGTGAGTATCAGGAGCTGTCATCTTTCCCTCTTGAGCAACGACTTGAAATTTTTTTTACGCTCATTGAGACACAACTCAAAACACGCGACGCAGGGAGAATAAGCTGGAGTGTCTAAGTTGTTTGGTTTTGTCTATAAGGCAATTTATCTGGTTCCCAAAACAAACACAGTTCACCTGAATGCCACTTATAGCCTGTCTCCCTTTTTTCAAACCTGACTGTTTGAATTTCGTGTTATACGCAGACAAGAATCTCCGTGGAGTCGTGTTGAGTTCACCGCAAAGACTTCCTTCCTTAACGTCGCTAAGGATATCATGCTTGGAAACTATACTTGGGCACAAACTTGAAGCTCAACTTACTGGAATATTCATTTTGATATATCTTCATTTTATGTAAACAATGGTAAGGAGACTTCATCAAATCTGTGAACGGCTGCCATTGATAAATCTGGACACATGTAAACTGTGGCGTTCGAAGAGCGGAAGGGTAGGTGCAGACAATTTTGCATCGTGGGACCACGGCACCTCGCACTGTACTTGGTAGTCCGTATTTACGCAAAGAAATAAGCCCTAAACTCTTGTTTTCATAGTCCTTTAAGAAAATTAATTTTCTACATTATCTTCTAACACTGAAAATTCCTGGCCATTGTCAACTGTCTTTTTGTGAATGGCTCTATACCTAATTTAGTGAAAGCTAGTATGCCGTATTGTGTAAATATTTCTGAATTAAACTGCGGAATCCAATTAGTTTTATTTTATTTCTGAAAGACTATTTAGTTTAATCGATACGCTATTAATCACTTGACAAGTTTTACTGCAACACTGTTACACACACAAAAAAAAAACGCCAAACGTTATTCAATTAACAAAACCACTATCTCACAAAAACAAAAAAGGCTTTCGGGGAAAAATCTTTGTAACATACTTTAATTTCACGGTTGAATTGTATATAACTATTAGAACACTAGCAACACGTTACCTATTTGGTTCCACCATAAGTTGCATTTCTTCCGAAATTTAGGATATATTATCTCAATATTCAAGGAATTAACGAATATATGTAAATTTTTTTGTTAACTCCTGACGCTTATGAAATCTATATACCGCTGAAGATTTTAAAACTGAAATATTTTCGTTTATTCCTCACGTTAAATAGAGCAAGCAGTAAAAAAGGTACAACTATTTTATACATAAAAGTATCGCGTCTTGTCTATCTTTGGCAGACATATTCAGAGCACCCCTTTCCCTGCGAGGATTTTGAATGAAAGTACTTTTTAACATATTCGAACACAGCTAAGCCTGATAATATGTCCAAGACATTCTTTTACCGAAAGGAGAAATATGTATATAGTATTTTCTTTAAAGCTTAAAAAATGTTAAGCTTTTCATAACAATTTAACAGGAGTAAGTCAACATATTTAGATATACCGATGTCGTTGTGCGAACATCCTGAGCATCTAATACAAAAGCGAATACTGTCTTACAAAGCTCGAATATTAGTCGACGATAAGATTCTAATAAATGCACAAAAGAAGGAGAAATAAAGGACATATTGTCGTTTTCTTATTTACCCTTTTTGACTAAAGCGTGGCCGACCAGAACGACGAAACTCATCACGAAGATAAACTGCATTGTAGGCTGCATTTAGCTCGCGGATGAATAGTAGTTCCAACTACTTGAAGCCTTGGAATGTAAAACGAAGGAGATGCTTTCTGTAACATATGAAGGCGTATTTATACTGTGAATTCCAATACATTGGCGTAGGTTGGAGGCACTCTTAGCTTCCACTTTTCCTTCTTTTTTTTCGAAACGTAAAATTATTTTGTTTTTCTTTTTTTTTTACGAAAGAAACGCGTACATGCATAAGACAATCCCCATGGCAACGAACTCCGAGCTCGTGACGAACATCATGCGCACGACATGGAGAAAGTGTGCAGCTGTTGCATCATTTCGTGACGTGCCTTAAAGGTCAGATAAGACGACAGCACAGCAGAAAAGGCATTAGAGCCTTTAATTGTTAAGTTGTTAATTTCTGAAAATCTTTTCCTGAATACCAACGAAGTGTTAGAGCGACAGCTGTTACTTGCCCTTTCCTTGGCTTTTTGAGGGCGGGAGCGTAAACACCTTCAGTTTCGCAGCTAAATTTAGCGGAAAAATTGACGTCACACGACTTATGCACCAATTTAGTTTCACCGCTAAATCTGGCGGAAAAATTGATGTCACGTGACGTGACGTCACGGGACTTGGAGACAAATCCAATTTCCCCGCTAGTGGAAAATTAACGCCACATGACATCTACCATTTTAGTTTCCCCGCTAAATTTAGCGGACAAATTGACATCACGTGACTTATGCGCCCCTCTAGTTTCCCTGGTAAATTTGGCGGCAAAACAACATCACGACCTTAAAATCATTGATTCATCAACAACGTATCGACGCTAAATCAAGAAAACATTTCAACATCACATCGCCATATGACGAACAATCGGCGCGATAGTCGTCATTCGTCATTGTCATATTCTTGAATAAGCAGCACAGATGTCGCCTCCTAAACGCATGACGTCGTGTGATCGTCGGGCAATATTTATAAAATTTTACGAATCTAGTTTGAAACTTTAATAATTAAAGTGTTCAAAATACGAGGAAAACTTTGTAGTTCCCTATGCTTATATATTCCACCCCAATGTCCACAACGTTTCGCTTAAACGTTATCAACGTTGCGCCCATCATTTCTCGCATATCCTGTACTATCCGACCTCTAGAATTTTTTAAAGGCGATTGAAGTATATCAGTGCAACAATGGGGTATTGCTCAAAAGGGCGGAAAATATGATATTACAGGAACTAAAATGTAAAGGAAAAGAACAACGTTATTGAAAAACATGCAACCGCCCGATAAGTGCGATATTAGTGATAATATAGTAAAAGTGCAGTCGAGCTGATGAATGTTAACCATGTTGAATAAACCTGAGAATGGGGCAGAAATGAACCTATAAGTCGAATGAATAGAAAAGTGCAGGACGACGTCTCAAACTCAGCTACGAGGCTCATTTAGTCCGCCTCCTTATATAGCCCACAATCAGAAACCACTAAAACAAATGGGCAACTTCTAACCAGTTCAAACGCCAAACCCTCCAATCAGCCACCACTAACACAAAGGGAAAACCTCTGAACAGTTTAAACGCCTAACCCTCCAGTACACAAAGTTGTACTGTGGACCGCCTTCATACCGATTCACAGAGATAACTCTACAATCTCCCCCAATATTTAACAAGACGATCAGTGCCTATTCTTTTCTAACAAAGATTCACGAAACAAATTATGTCCTCTTAACAGAAAAAAAAAAATTAATTCCAGCGATGAAGGAATGACACACACCGAACCTAGAACGGGGCAAAGGTGTTCAGTACACACCTCCTAACCACAGAAAAACAAATACGTATATGTATTTTAAAAGCTTTTTTTTTAATTTTTATCGAACTCTAGCGAAGCCTGTCTTATGCAATTACCTAGAGATTTTATCCGCCCCGTCTGCCTTACTACTCTTATAGCATCATTCCTCTCCATGTGAATGATTTCTGTCTCGGACCAAATCGCAGTGCAGTTGTTACATTCGTGGACATGTTTTGCGATTTCTGAGTTCGGTGCACCGTTCTTCACGCTTCCTTTGTGTTCAGTTAATTTGTCGTTGATGCATCGTGATGTCTGTCCTACACACTTAAACCCGCATTCCAGCGGTATCTTATACACAACGGCATTCTTGCAATATACCAAGTTTTCTAGAAGGTTCTTTTTGGAGTTATTCGCACCTGTTTCAAAAGGCGTAACTCTAGTGAGTCTAAAATCCGAGCTAAAAACCGTATCTACTCTAAACTCTTTCGCACATGCCTTCAAGTTGTGAGAAGTTTCATGAAGATTTGCTGTGATCCCATATCTTCATGAAATTTCTCGGATTATCTTGACTGTTAGATTATCTTGACAACGCTTCTCGCTGCTGCTATAGATGTTAAATAGAACTAAATATCAGCAAGTGTAAATCTATGAGAGTGTACCGTCAAAAATAACACCCGCCATTCTTATCACGTCAGAGGTTCTACACTAGAAACCACACCTTCCTATAAATATCTTGACGCACACTTTGCTAATATTCTTTCCTGGAGCACTCATACCGTAAATGTAATTAACAAAATGCAACCGTCTGCTATTCTTTCTAAAATAAAACATTTTTTTCTTGCCCCTTTCTTATTGGAACTATTCCTTCATGAAACAATAGTTCGTAGTAAATTGGAATATTCTGCCGCTCTTGCGGACATCACCAAAACGCTTGCTTTATGAATGCAATTCATACAAAACCATCTCGCCCAATTAATATTTTATAACTATCACCGCAAACCTTGCATACCAGCAATGCAAGTAACCTCGAGTATTTCTCAGAAACGTATCACGCCTGTTTTGTTTATACTAACGTTATCCTTATATCCCAACATGCAGTCAGCTTCTTTATTAAACCACCCACCTTGCGTATCATCCCGTGTCGATAATCAAAATAGAGTAGGCATATCCCACTGCTCTTTCTTCACCTTTTCATTAGTCTTTCCTAGCCATCACAACTCTGGTATTGGAATCGATTTCCCGCAGTTATCATCGGCATCAGCGAGAACGCTCAATTTAAGGATTATGTCCTATATTTTATTTTGCGTTCTGATTAGCTCTGCTTCTTTTTATGTGTGAAGCTGCAGAATTTTTTGTCTGTATGTAAATCAATCTTTATCGCCCAGTCCCTTCTCTATAACGCCTTCGTGCCATGTGAGAGGAACTAATAAATTAATAATAAAAAATATCTGCGTACATCGTGCGTAGGCGATGAAGAGGTGACTCACCTTCAGGTAAATATGTGAAGTAATTATGTACACCTAAAATTGTTTGTACCTCATTATACTTAATCAAGCAGAATTACCTCGTTACAATTAGTAGAATAAATTTGTAATATTTTTAATTACTATTTTAAACAAATGACTTATGTTTATTGTGCCTCTCACAAACATATTAGCTTAATATTCCGAGGAACGTGACGACGTCGACTGGACAGTGGAACACACGACCCTCTCGCGCGATGCCCCACGTGCTGACCCAGCCTCCATAAGTCCTTTGTGTGTTCTATCATTTTGTACTGTATTGTCATCTCTGCTGATGTCAGTCTCATTCAAACAATATGTTGAATATAGCTCTATAATAAGTCAAGAGCTACAAACAAATACATGTAAAATGTAAATAAAATAAAATGTAATAATAGGAAAATGAGCGCAAGCAAAGTTATCGTCCCTATTTGCTCCTGTAGCAGTGAACACTACACCCTTTCGCGGCCATGGCTAGGCTTCTAACCAACAGAGCAGGTGGTACGAATCTGTAATATGCTTAATGTTAATATGTGCGCGACAGATAATGTGACCAAGGAATATGATATATCGCCTCGAGCGCAGCGCGCTCGAGGCCTAACGGTTGTCGCGCTTGCCTTCCATGCAGGAGGCCAGGGTTCGATTCTACACATTTTTGTTTACTCTGTAATGAGATGTTCTGGTGAATTCGAGAACCGTCTTTTTGTTTCGAGGTCAGAATGTTCTTCGCGCCGAATCGTCTACGTCGATTGTTCCGGAAGCCAACGCGTGTACATAAGGGGCTCCGCGTGGCGAGCCGGGGTCAGTCTCACCCTAACGCTCGAACCTGCTGTTACACCGACTTTAACGCCCGCGACGCTCTGTTCTTACCTTCTGTTTTCTCTTTATTTTGGGCACAATTTCGCCCCAGTAAACGTTAATTTCCTCCTGTTTATTTATTGTTCTTTTAATCCCCACCCGTGACAATATTATTTAGAGTGCCCGAAGCTGGCCTTCCGCTGTAAACAAATCGAAAAAATTCGTGCCTCCACACATAAAGCCCAAACGTTCACCGAATGTTCAATGAGCAAATCAGTTTTAGTCAGTGAAATTTCCAGGCACAGTTCTCTTTCTTTAAAAAAAAAATGAGAGCAGTAACTTGCCAAAGTCAAGAATGGCAGCGCTCCCAGACGACCGAATTAGCGACACTATTTACTTGTGGCGCCATCTTCCAAAAGACGCATCGGCCTACGCACTCTGTTGTCTGTTCGCTACGACTATCGCGAGATGGCGGCAGAAGTAAATAGCGTATCTAAGTCCATCGTCTGTGAACGCGGCTAACCAAGAATTTGGCAAGTTTTTAGTTCTAATTTTTTACAGGAATAAAACTGGACCTTGAAATTTCATAGAATAAACCTGATATGCTAAGTACACATTCGGCGAAAGTTTCAGCTTTCTCCCCACAAGCGCCAATTTATCCGGCTTGTTTTGTAGCTGAAAATCCGTTTAGGGCACCGTGTATATTAGCTACTGAGCGGTAATTACCTTTACCAGGGCTGCTATGTTTATATACATAAAGTAATATAGAATACTTCAATTCCTGTAACGCTAAAACAAAATTAGTTTTTTCCGTGAGCGCACGTCCGCGCCAATTAGACACTTAGATTAGAAAATTATGTGATTTAGTTTTGAATATGATACAAGACTTCTTTGATATCGATAAAAATATGTACCGCACTTCTCCAGAAGTTCCTGATCATTCTAACAAAAAGATAATTGTACCCAGTAACAGACGGTGCAAAATGCTGTCATATTTTAACGGACAATGTGCGCAGCGATGTTGGCAACAATATTCTTTCTTATTCTGCTAATATTTTATACTTGATTTTTTTGGTTATTGTTGAGCAGGTTTTTTGTTTATTGTTGAGCTCTTCCATGAGCCTGTATTATATCTACAACTTTTTCTCGTAAACTAATTTCCTCTGCTACTATTCGGGGGAATGCGCAAAACGTAACTTGCACAAAAAGTATAAAAAAATAAACATTATTTCAACCATTCTCCACATATCCTTTAGATTCGTAAGGGTCTAATAAAAGTTTCGTTGTGTTATATTATATGGCGCTTGCGATTTTTTAGCGCAATCCTACTGTGAACATGTCTGTGTAGTTTTTCTGGCTGCAAATGTTTCACACATTCATGTCCTCTTTCCCAAGTAATACCGCGCGCCACCGGGATGACAATTGTATCTTCTCTTGTGCCTCACCAAATTGCGCCACGTCCATAAACGACGGCGACGTTCGAAGATAAGAACGTGACAGCTGCGACCACCATTGAGACAAGACAACGAAGTGGAGTCCACATTAACAACGTTTATGTAAACACTATAAATAAACTCGAATGTGTGGCCTATCTAAAACTAAACATATTCTAAGAAAATGTACGCAGTTCGGAAAAAGACACGCCCACACGCGCATGACATTAAAACAAGTTTTGGTTAGCACCAGCACCCGCGCATTCAAATCTCTTCCCATATATGCATGCGTGTGCTTGATCTTTTTCAGTATTTCCGCACATTGAAATCTAAATAAAATAAATTACACTATGTTGTTATCTACAGTAATATTCCAAGCAGTTTTGAAAAAAAAATACTTTCTTTAAATGGATTAGGTCAAAGATAGGTGAAATTACTTTCTAACGTAACGAGCATTTTTACGAAAGTAATACGTAAAACAAATTATTACATTCTAAAATAAGGACAATTGGAGATTGGTTTGGTATTTCAGATATTTCTAGAACAAACAACCTGCCGGAATGAAAAATCGTATATGGTTAAACAGATTTTGTTCAATAAACGTATATGCTAAGATAAGATCATATAAAAATGTAAAATAACATTATAAGAAAAATATAAGATTATATTAAGAGTTATAAGAAACTTATAAGATTGTTATAACTTCTGATATACTTCTGTATGGTTTTTGTTTGTCCTTATATGATCTTATTTGTATGCGTTTCTGGGACAAGAAATGCGTCATGTATACAAATAAGATTTTTCACTTGGGTGGCCTTGTTGAAACCGAGAGCTATACCATCTAGATTAAAAACCAGTGCCAAAAAAGTTAAAGCTACTGAAACTGAGGATTATTTCACTGGATCACTACAGCGGGAGATTACTGCGTTCTTTTTTTTTTTCCATCACTTTTTGTTATCTCTGTTACTTGTTCGTGTTTAATTTCCTTTTCGCTTCTTTCTACTTAGTTATTTGGTGTGTACACTATTTATGGTATTCACCCTTATGCAATGCCTTCGCAGAATGCCCTTGAGGTGTATGAAAATAAAATAAAATAAAAATTAAGCATATTTTTTATTGTAATGCACACAATGCCAGTTCCCGGATCATTTGCTCCAAGAAACATTTCAAAATTGCAGTTTAGAAATGCGGAAGCTCTGTCAGGCGATGTTTTATGGCTGAATGAACACACAATAGTGAATGCCCAGGACAGATGGAAGTGGACGTAAAGTGTAAAACGTTACGTGTTTTACCTCAGGGGCCTGCAGGAACTACGTCATGCGCAGCAAGGAAATGCGCACTTTAAAACGTCAGTCGAGTTCCTTCCGGCATCGGGCATTTCTCTGTCCTCTCATGAGTGCGTCAGTTTGATAATAATCTAAATATAGAAAGACAACCACGTTGCAATCCCGCAATAAATGGTACCAATAAAGATATCTTGTAAGTATTTTTTAAGCTTAAACAAACATTGCTTTTTTTATGGCATCGATCCTTTTGAACGCAGAAACTACGACGCTTCTAAATTCAATTAAGCGGTCGTACGCTCTCCCGGGCTCATCATGTCGTTGTTATAGCCAACTCCAGCGAATTTGACGGCACCTGGCGGCTAGAACAGAAAGCTGTAGCGGTAGGTTCGCTCACCAGCCTTCTCGAGCGAATCAGACATTCACAGCGCCTGGCAGTGGGAAATTGAAGGCATATGAGGTTCAAAAGCACGTGATGAAAGTCGTCAATATTTTGCGTCACCCGGACTGCCAGTGAGTCTGACTCAGCACCCGGAATCCGTTACAGGAACCTGTGAACAACTGGACGCCCAACAGCACACTGGAGATTTTTTTTGGGGGCCACGCTTTGGTTTCGCTTCAACTATTCTGACGTTATAGTTTAAATATCTTGGGTAATTTCAGTATGGTTCAATCTTGCAAATATTTTCTAATGAGTTTGAAAATAATTGTCTTATCTAAATAACAGCTATTTTAAATAATCATAGCCTAATGGGACCAGAGGTGTAGCGTTTCCATTTTTTCTGGAGGAGAGGGGAGGGGGGGCAGACCTAGAACGTGGTTCAAGGGGGGGGGGGGGGGGGGGGGAGGGTGACAGGTGCATTATTCCAAATTTGCGTCGAGAATGATACAGAGAAGAAGTCGGTCCTTCAGGAAGCGAGCTCTTAAGATCTTATTTCCGCATGCTGGGTGCATTCTTTATGAAGTGAGGCACATAAATCATATAAAAATTCAAAAATTATATTATAACATTGAATAAAAGTACATACCATCAAAGAAACACGACATTGCAAAAATCTTTAGTGCTTGCCAAATTAACCTCCTCACATCTAATGAAACGCTGTGGCTTGTTACTTCATTATATTTGTGTTAGCACTTTCACTCACAATCATATCAAACAAAAGAAGGAAAAAAAGGATAAATTACTATCTTGACAACACACACATAAAGGGGACAGATATTTCTATTTCTATTGTCTAGATTTGTTAAAAAAAACTATGAAAGGTACTTTTATGCGTTTTGCGCAGGTTAGTTATTCGGCAAGGGGGACATAGTACAGGAAGATAGTGGCAACTATCATTCAGCTAATTAAGTAAAATTTGTTAATTATCTTTTTAAATATTAGAAATGAACATATATTTCATATTAGTAACTTGCTGAGCAACATCGAAGACCACTAAATTAAATTATTTTAGAAGGATATAACGCCGGGGCAGCATTTTACGGCGTTCTGTAAAAAACGCTCTATTTGGACGTGTTTCTAGATTTCGGTTTCTTATCGGAGCGCATGAACGCGCCCGCGGTCCTGCTACCCAGTGGTTGAAACGCGCAACACACGTGCGCCCTACTTCCCTCCATTCTTCGAGTTAGGCGAGGGGGTGGCTTCGCGCCGCGACCACCAGGGAGCAGGATTGCGGGCGCAAAGATGCGCTCCGATAAGTCTTGAAACGCGTCCAAATGGAGCGTTTGTACAGAACGCCGTAAAATGCTGCCCCGGCTTCATATTCTTCTAAAAGTACTTGATTTAGTGGTTTTCCATGATGCTCAGCAAGTTTATAGTTGGAACTATATGTCTATTTGCGCAAATTAAAAAGTTAATAATTTTACGTAAATAACCGATTAATAGCCGAGACTCTCTCCGTGTCGTATATCTTTTGGGCCCTACAACTCACCTGCACAAACCGCATTAGTGTAGCTTTCACGGCTTTTTTTAAACAAATCTGAAAGGTTAAAAAACACACTCTCTCTCTCTCTATATATATATATATATATATATATATATACACACACACCAAAGCAAGGTGCACAAAAAAAGCAGCCGTCGGATGATAAAAAAGAAGCATTTAATGGCGAAAACAGTCACACAATAGAGAGTTCAGTGCCGAAAAAAAAAAAGTTGTATTCGTTTACAAGAACAATCAAGGCTACGCACAAGCACACTAGATACGCGGAGAATACACTTAAAACAAATTCGATATACCTTTTTTGCTGAAAATGACGGAATAGCAGTCAAGGTTAAACACAAGAAGTAACAAAAAAAAAATTGACACATGGAAAATAGAACAAATATTTCAAAAGTTTAAAAAAATGAGAAGTGGGCCTGACATCCGTCGACGTTTCGACAGAGGCACCGTCTTTTTCAGGACGTCCTGAAGAAGACAGTGCTACGGTCAAATGTCGACGGATGCCAGACCATCTTATTTTTATCATTTTTTTATTTTAATTTTTTTTTTTTAATTTTTTATTATATTTTTTATTCAACAATTTATCTTTTGTAAATTCTTGTGTTTAATGTTGACTATTATGCCGTCATTTATAAGTATACTCTCCGCGTATTTAGCGCTCTTGTGTCTAGCATTGATTGTTCTTGTAGACTAAAACAACATTTTTTTCGGCATTTTCCTCTTTCTTTTGTGTGACGTTATTAGAATTAAATTAGATTTTATATTTTTATCATCCCATTAATTTTAACTATAAAGCAACGGAAGCATTTGTGAACCTTTAGCCCTTTTTGTATATATATATATATTCATATATATATATATATATATATATATATATATATATATATATATATATATATATATATATATATATATATATATATATATATATATATATATATATATACATATATATATATATATATAATTATTAAATATAATTAACAACTAACCAAAATTAAGGAAAAATATATTGAACTTTTGATTTAAATTTGACGTGCTTAAAGAGTTGAAGAACAAATACCAGTTTAACAAAGGTAAAATTGTCGCTACTTCGCAATGGCTTTTTTCACGCGCATTGAACAAAGTACAAAATAAGCACAAACATAACAATTCTTTGTGATTCAGCTTTATACATATAGATGAAAACAAATTACAGAACGGCAAATTGGAAGCGTATTAGAAAGGTATGATAAATGAGCGCACAATAGATGGAATGGGATTCATAAATGATTAAACCTTTGGAAAATATCCTTATGAAGGTGTAAACGTTAGTCCTAGTTCACAACATAAAAGGTGTTTTCTCTAACAACTGCACCCAATGAAATTGTTTGCTGCAATATCTAGGTCTACTAGGCGAGTAAGGTCCTTCTGGCAATGGAGCAAGGCGGTATCGTTTATTCTAACCTCTCCCATTGTAGAGCGTAGGTAAGCCTTAACTCACAGAGGCACGAGAAACACCTTTGTGTCGTGCGTAGAAGCTTAACAACTTCTAGAAGACAAATTCTGAGGGTTCACCTTCCTTTCCCGAAAGAAGGTTCCCAGGCATGACGCCATTCTTGGACCAATATCGGCCCACCACTGGCAAAACTTGGGTTTAATATTAGCTGAACGTAGGTTTTCTCGAAAGCGCTATTCGATCCAATGTTAGACCATTCACTAATGCCAATGTTGGACCACGATTCAACCAATATTGGACTACGATTTATGTCATCGTTGGACCGCGTTTTAATCAACATTGAAGCCAACGTCGGACCACAATTGAACTAACACCTAAGCCATCATTGGACCACTATTCGGTGTGGGTCTTCAACAAATATTGGCATCAAAGTTTAATCATTGGCTTATCTAATACTCCCAAACTTATGCCCTGGGTATTTCAATTTCGTTGCCCGATTTTAAGCGCGGGTTGTACTATTTTCGGCAGACATTTTAGCAGCCACGCAGCTTTCTTTTCAGATGTATCATGGTCTTTAATAGAACACCATATACACATCTGAAAAGAAAACTGCAGTATACAAGCCACATTCACTGTAGAAAATCTTAAGTCAATCTTACATTCAGGTAAATATAAAAGCATGGGATGCAAAGTGTACGTCAATACATTTTAGTAATAATTTCAATTCAAGAAACATTAAAACAGAAAATGAATGCCAGGATTCATCTCTGGAAGCAGTGAACTGGGAAGGAACTTGATGGGATCCCACGCAGGGTTCTGGGTACAGGATTTTGAGAGAAACAAAAGAGGGGGCGTGGATTCAGGTGAAGGGTTTCGGAGGCCACATCTCTACCAGTTCCCACTGGGCCACCTCATACCACTGTAAATTGAAGTATTCTTTTACCTTTTATCTTCAGTCAAAATCAGTTCTCTCTTACACTTGTCCATTATAAATACCAGAATAATATATAGCTTCATTATTCGTGGCCCTTTAATTAACTATTCGAGTAATCGGTTTAGTTGCTCTCCGAGTATATGGTCTCAAAAAGGCCTATCGACTTTCTTTTAATGTTTACTGCTCTATAATGAAAACTTCTTTTTCCAGCGAATAATGTTTCAGTACTTCGTATATAATAAACTTGAGTATTCTGGGAGACAACAGTACGGCATTCTAAAATAAATAGATGCGGAGGTAAGATACCTGGACCGGCTTACTGGAATCAGCATTTCAGCTGAGACTGGGTAAAAGAAAGCACCGCAAAGGTCCTGAGACGAGGTTTGAGCCCCGCTCAGCTCGTGCACTGGATTTGACGGTGCTGATCTTTACCCCAGTCTCAGCTGAGACGCTGTTTCCAGCAAGCCGGCCTAGGCGTTACCTGTTGTTTTGTTCGCCCGACTTGTCCAAACTCGGAGCTCAACCGATATAGTATTTAATATCGATAGTGATTCCTGCACTCCGGCCAGGTGGGCAACGCGAAAGATGCTAATGGTGAACTGTCGTAGATTTTGAGCGCTTACAAAGCGCTCTTATGGAGCGAGCATATTCCGCTAGCAGATCCGGCTCAAGGTGATCATCTTCCAGTGGTAGATTTGTAACAGCGCTCGCCCCGCGCAGCGCCTCCAACCTCGCCGAACTTGATCCATGGAATCTCAGGGAGCTTGGCGGAAGTTGACAGTAGCGCGATATGTCATTTCCTTTAACTCGGCGGTGCACATGCGCGTCGAGGTAGCCGGACCGGCCGGACGGCAGGGCCGTCAAGTTCGATCTGTTCGGATGCGTCGGTTATTTACGCGTGATTCTGACGATTCGAACACTTCTACCTCATGTAGATTAGGTATGCAAAGCCGGGACTGGAGCGTGGCAAATCGTAAGCGCTGGCATCTGGGATGGAGAGAGAAAGAACGAGAGCGACAGAAAATCCGAATGATTTTTCGTCGTTCTCGTTCGCGAAGTTAGGCCTGTTTATTTTGCCGCCACTAAACGTGTACTTTTTACACTGCATGACGCAGGAATCTTCTCGTGCAATAAAGCAAGAACAGATTTGACAACGACCGCGTTAGTGATGGTTCTTTTACCTATTTGGTGTTTATTAAGGTCTTACCAGCAATCGGAACTCCACCAATCAAGATCGCTGTTCGTACCACACCCCCCCCCCCCCCCCCCTCTTTTTGAGGCGGTCGAAAGCTATGTGACGGTGGCACTTGTATGTAGTCATTGGGAGACATAGAAGCTCCCGCTGTCCTGTAAAGTGCGAGTTAATACAAAGTTTATGCGCATTTTTTACCTGTTATAACGGCACGACCCTTCCTCCGTTGAGAAGCATAAATAGTATGGTCTAAACAGGAAACCAGAACAGTGGATTTTTCTGTGATCCAGGATTGCAATGACTCATTAGAAAGTTTTAGTAGATCGTTTAGCCACTACTGCTACGCTATTTGCAATCCACTACGACCTACGATATATGTATTGTAGCGGAGCCGCGCTTTCATGTTTTAGTGGAACGTTTGCAACCCGCTACGAATTATAGCGTTAAGAGAGCCAGCGTGACGCCACTAGCGACCTTTTTAGGCAGTATACATCCCGTAAAATAAACTTTCTAAAAGCAGGTCTAAGTAATCTTTTATTAACTTTATTAATGTCACTTTCTAAAGACAATATTCTTTTATTATGGACTAAAGTGTTCATTGATGCTTCATTTATATGTAAATAATTATTGCGTGTGTTAATGAATTCACCTGACGGTCAAGCCAATTTAATTGGCGTCAAGCGTCAAGACGTCAAGAAAAATATGTCAGAAACAAAAACTATCGCTCTTGTGTCGTTGTGATTGTGCTCCTTTTACTTTCTCTTTGTTCGCCATAAATTAAAGGTTGCGTAATTCCTTCAGACCCACTTGTTCTCTCGCTTTATCGGTTGGTTCTGTCCTCGTGACTGAAGTGGCCTAGCAGGGAGTCAAATCTTTTGCCCATCGCACAGATTGAGGAAGCTTTTTTTCAGTAGCCCTATTTAGAATGTCAATAATAATTTGCCACCTGTCGCGGTCCTGGAACGGATTTTTTCCGGCTACCTCTCGCAGCGGCACGATACCATCCGCCACAAAAACACGTGGTCCTGAAGGCGGAGAATAGGGCACATACGGTGAGGCGTACATCTTGAGTTGCGTCCTCCTCCCTTGCACTCCCTAATCTTGCTAATGGTGGATTCCACTCGCAGATTTGGAATGCTCCAAAAGCGCAGCCTTTGGAGCGCGCATCTTCCGCGGGTCATACTCCGCTCGTAGGTTTGTGGCAGCGCCCGCCCCGTGGGGTGCCTCCAACCCCGCTGTACTTCATCCGTGGGATTTCAGGGAGTCAGTCGAAAGTTGAAAGAAGCGCTCTACGTCACTTTCTTTAACTCGACAGCGCACATGCGCGGCGAGGTCGCCGGACGGGTCTGGCCGTCGAGCTCGATCTGTTCGGATGCGTCGGTTGTTTACACGGGATTGTGACGGCTCGAACGCTCCTACCTCGCGTAGATCAGGGGTGTAGAGCCGAGACTGGAGCGTAGAAAATCATAAGCCCTTATATCTGTGATCGTGAGAGGAAGAACAAGAAAAAAACGATAGAAAGTCCGAGGGAGGCAGGCGCAAGGTAAGGCCTGTTCCTTTTGCCGCAACTGATTGTTTACCTCTTTACACTGCAACATACCGGCGTTTTCTCGTGCAATAAAGCAAGGACACGTTAGGCAACGACCATTCAAGTGGTTTGTTACTACTTTGTGTTTAACAAAGTCTTACCAGCAATCTGAACTCCGCCGATGGCGATCGCTGTGCGCGCACCACCGCTTCGAGGCAGCCGAACGATATATGACGGTGGCGAACGCGGACGTCTTTCTGGTTATTTGCGACATGGGCTCCGTGGTACGGATACTGCGTCCTTTCTATGTCGCCCCTTATTTCCAGAGCTAAACAGTGACAGCTGTGACGTGTCCTCGGAAAGCTCAGTCGGCTGAGGCGTTAGTCGGCTTGTTAAAGGGATACTGAACCAAGGAATTCAGTGTCTATAATAAGTGGCGCACGATCTTTCCACGAGCCAGCAGCCACCGGTGTGCGCGAGCACACGCAACAAAAATGACGTCACAGACTTCTATTCGGGGTTAAGATGACAGTGAAATGCATGGGCGCCGGGCCAAAGGAGAATAAAGAGAAGTTTTTCATCTATGCAGTGGTGTCTGGTGTAAAAGGTAAGCGATTAATTGGTCCACCAAGCACGTAGCTTTCACTTGTGGAGATGAAAAGCCCATCTTAACTCTCCTTTGGCCCAAAGCCCATACATTTCACTGTCATCTTAAGCGCGAATGGAGGTCTTTGACGTCATTTTCGTTGGGAGTGCTCGCGCACACCGGCGGCTGCTGGCTCGTGGAAAGACCGTGCGCCACTTATTATGGGCACTAAATTCTTTGGTTCAGTATCCCTTTAAGTTCGAGCAGCGGCCATTTTCAACGGCAGACCGTCTCGAGCGGATCGCTCTAAGGGATCATTCACACTGGAAGCGGATCCGCGTTCGCAAAGCGGTTGCGAACCCGGTTGTATAAGGATTCAGTACAATTGCACGCGCATTTGATGACATCAAATGCGCGTGCATTTGTACTGGATCTTTATACAACCGCGTTCCCAACCGCTTCGCGAACGCGGATCCGCTTTCAGTGTGAATGGGGGGTAAGAACGCGAGTCATTTTCCGCTCGTCGATTGGGAGCGAGTCCCAAGGCGGGGATTTTTATCTCCCGCGTGGATTTTGGAAAGCGTTCGGGATCTATTAGCGAAATTTACCCTAAGAGTTAAGTTAGCACCGACATATTTTTAAGGCGCTACAGGTTCCAAAGTGTTGCCATCAAGGTAACAACAAGGACCATCGTTAGGTTCACGGGACAGCCTCATGTGCTTACATTTATTAGTGTTTATTTTCATTAGTCATGATTCACACCAATGAGAGACATTAAATGTCGGATTAAAGGGCATGCGAACCAGACATATCTTGAATTTAACGGAAAATGACAGAATTATCGGCACAGAGACATGAGGACGAGGACACATTGATAGACAAGTCGTTAATATAAATTAAAAATAGTAAGAGGTCTAAGACTGACCTCTAAGGGACGCCCAAATTACTGGACACAAGTGTAGGGAAGCTATTAGGGAGCTTTCGTAAATCTTTTTCGCCGTCCCACCATGCTATCTTCAACCCGCTACAATACACGGAACTCTACAGTCAAGGCCATCGGCGAGCAGGCGCAGTAGCGGCTTCTTCTTTGCAGGGGTCTTAGCTGAAGGGGAAACGAGGTTTGCGAAAACTCCCTAATATTGACTGTAACAAAAAGCGAACAGTTAGCCAAGAAAGATCGAATCCATGCAAGATAGTGCACGTTGATGTTGAGTCTACCCAGCTTTAGTAGCAAAAGCTCGTAACACATCTTATCGAATGCTTTGGAAAAGTCTAGGAAAACGTAGTTTACTTGAAAGCCTCGGTCAACGATAGAATGAATGTGATGGCTGAAAGTTCGAAGCTGAGAATCACATGACAATGATTTACGAAATCCGGGCTGTGCTGTGGTGAAGAAACGATTACTCTCTAAGGAGCTCACGAGGTGGGTATAAATAATCTGCTCAAGAAATGTACATGGGATGCTGGTTAATGATGAGGTATGGTACTTTTTGAGAGAATGTTTATCAACACCTTTTGGAATGAAAGCCACCTTCCCTTCTCTCCAATCGGACGGTAAAGCACCTCGGAGTGGCTGTTAAAAACATTTAGTATGAACTAGGGAAAACTTTAATTCAGTATTTCTAAAACACTTAGAGTTAATGTTATCCACACCCGATGAAGAAGGCACCTTCAATCCATCAATGATCTTAGTTATACCAACAGGATCAACGGTACGTATTAGGATTCAATTTTAAGTTACCGGCACATTTTATTAAAGTGATATCAATATTGCTAACACCTCAAAAAGTTTCAATGAACATATTATTTAACATATCTGCACATCCGTCGCTGTCTACGTCATCACCATTTGATGAGTTAAGTGACATTGAAAAGCTGTCTTTTCTGCTTACGATTTTCCGAAATTTTGAGGGATTACTCATCAATACCTCCGGGGAACTATGTAAAAATACTTTGATTTGGCACCTTCGATCGCTTCCTTTTATGCGACTGCTGAACTCTGATACCATGTTCAGCGACGCTCACAAGTGAAAAAGTTTGCGGGCGCGGTCCGCTATTTCTTTCACTTGACAGTGGTTTTAGGGTCTCGTGAACCATAGTGAATGAGTGTTTCCAAGTATATTTCTTAACAATATACATTTCTTAGAAAAATAAGCGTGTAGTTCATCATGTTCCCGTTCTTTTCTACAGAACACCCCGAAAATTCTGTCAAATATTGATCAAAGAAAACTAAATGTTGATTGTTAATCTGATAAAAAAATTGGGCTTAATATAATCTCCCATTGGTTTTGGTTGAAAAGTGGGCCTCGCACAGACGCCTTTCAAATTCAGTGCAGTACAGCAGGATCACTGATCCCTGGCAGATATGATATGGAACTTCCATGTTTAGGGCGATATGTCAAAATGAGGTCTAAAAAAAATTTCTGACGATGGTGTCACCCTGGTGGAACGAAGAACAAATTGCAAAAAGTTGAAATATAAACATGAGTTAACAAATGCATTACTTTCTGCGAAGTTTGCAATTATAAAATGGGTGTCGCTTGACCTGATATCAATTGTGGGAGCGTGTCTTGATGGCAGGCCTGGAGCGGTGCCGAGATAAAAACCAACAGTTCGTTGGGCATCCTTGGTAGCAGCGGAAGGGGAACTGCTTGACGCTGAACTTGTGATATTTGAGCTCGGGCGTTTTGGGATGGCTTCATCAATGTAAGCTGGTTTCAGACAATCCAAGGAAACGACCCAGGCAGCAGAAAGTGTTGGGCCAATATTGGAAGAGCATTAGCAAAAAAAGGTTTAATAATTGTCCACTTTAGCCAATCTGCTCCCATTATTGTCTATGCAATTATATAGAATCTTCAGGGATGGCCCAGCTTCTCCAATGGCCAAGCAATACTGGAAGTACATTGGCATAAAATGGGCAATCTTGGCCTGTCAGTTCCATACGCTTCCGAATATAGGATGAACACTGCAAAACATGGGCGATGTTGGCCTGACAGTTCCATTGACTTGCGAATATTGGATGAACACTGGCATAAAATGGGAAATTTTGGCCTGTTGGTTCCATAGGCTTGCCAAAATTGGATGAATACTGGTATAGAATTGGCAATCTTGGCATGTCAGTTTCATTGGCTTGCGAATATTGGATGAACGCTGGCGTAAACCGGACAATGCTGGTCTGTTATTTCCATTGGCTTCCGAATATTGGATGAACACTGGTATAAAATGGGAAATCTTGGCCTGCCAGTTTCATTGGCTTGTGATTATTGGATGGATACTGGCGTAAACCGGACAAGGTCGGCCTGTTATTTCCATTGGCTTGCGAATATTGGATGAACACTGGTATAAAATGGGCAATGTAGGCCTGTCAGTTCCATTGGCTTGCGAATATTGGATGAATACTGGCGTAAACCGGACAATGTTGGCCTGTTATTTCCACTGGCTTCCGAATATTGGATGAACACTGGTATGGAATGGGCAACCTTCGCCTGTTAATTCCACTGGCTTGCGAATATTGAATGAATACTGGCGTAAACCGGACAAGGTTGGCCTGTCATTTCTATTGGCTTCCGAATATTGGATGAACACTGGTATAAAATGGGCGATCTTGGCCTGTCAGTTCCATTGGCTTGCGATTATTGGATGAATACTGGCGTAAACCAGACAAGGTTGGCCTGTTATTTCCATTGGCTTGCGAATATTGGATGAACACTGGTATAAAATGGGCAATCTTGGCCTGTCAGTTCCATTGGCTTGCGAATATTGGATGAATACTGGCGTAAACCGGACAATGTTGGCCTGTTATTTCCACTGGCTTCCGAATATTGGATGAACACTGGTATAGAATGGGCAACCTTCGCCTGTTAATTCCACTGGCTTGAGAATATTGAATGAATACTGGCGTAAACCGGACAAGGTTGGCCTGTCATTTCTATTGGCTTCCGAATATTGGATGAACACGAGTATAAAATGGGCGATCTTGGCCTGTCAGTTCCATTGGCTTGCGATTATTGGATGAATACTAGCGTAAACCGGACAAGGTTGGCCTGTTATTTCCATTGGCTTCCGAATATTGGATGAACACTGGTATAAAATGGGTGATCTTGGCCTGTCAGTTCCATTGGCTTGCGATTATTGGATGAATACTGGCGTAAACCGGACAATGTTGGCCTGTTATTTCCATTGGCTTCCGAATATTGGATGAACACTGGTATAAAATGGGCGATCTTGGCCTGTCAGTTCCATTGGCTTGCGAATATTGAATGAATACTGGCGTAAACCGGACAAGGTTGGCCTGTTATTTCCATTGGCTTCCGAATATTGGATGAACACTGGTATAAAATGGGCGATCTTGGCCTGTCAGTTCCATTGGCTTGCGATTATTGGATGAATACTGGCGTAAACCGGACAATGTTGGCCTGTTATTTCCACTGGCTTCCGAATATTGGATGAACACTGGTATGGAATGGGCAACCTTCGCCTGTTAATTCCACTGGCTTGCGAATATTGAATGAATACTGGCGTAAACCGGACAAGGTTGGCCTGTCATTTCTATTGGCTTCCGAATATTGGATCAACACTGGTATAAAATGGGCGATCTTGGCCTGTCAGTTCCATTGGCTTGCGATTATTGGATGAATACTGGCGTAAACCAGACAAGGTTGGCCTGCTATTTCCATTGGCTTGCGAATATTGGATGAACACTGGTATAAAATGGGCAATCTTGGCCTGTCAGTTCCATTGGCTTGCGAATATTGGATGAATACTGGCGTAAACTGGACAATGTTGGCCTGTTATTTCCATTAGTTTCCGAATATTGGATGAACACTGGTATAAAATGGGCAATCTTGGCTTGTAAGTTCCATTAGCTTACAATTATTGGATGAATACTGGCGAAAACCGGACAATGTTGGCCTTTGCGTATGCTTGGCTTGGTAACATTGGATCAACACTGGAATAAAATGGTCAATGTTGGCCTCTCCGTGACGTTGGCATTCCAATATTTGATGGGAACTGGCATAAAATGGACACTGTTGGCTTGTCTGTAACATTGGCTTGCCAATGTTGGATAAACACGAGCTTATGTAGGTTACTGCTACCCTGTTAGTAGCATTGGCTCATCGTCATTTCAAGAACACAGTGGCATGTAATGGTCAGTGTGTGTTAGCGTGACAATACCATTGGCTTAATAGTGGAAGTATGTTGGAATAGGCTGGTTTAGGAGTGTGTTCGTTTTACCTCAACAAATTGAAATTGCTCGAGCACTTGTCAATGTTATGTTATTTTGACAAAGCCCCAGGCAGACGAAAAGGGACTGTCTGTCAGTCCCCTTTCGTCCTCTTGCTGTAGAGTTATCCTGTCTAAGCAATCTCTACTACATTGGTTTTTGGAAACCCGGATAACAAATACCAGCAGAGGCAAACAAAAGAATTCGAGAGAGGGTAGTGTGCAGGGGAGGGTCGCGCCGACGGCCTCGGAACGGCTTCGGAAAGGGCGAGAGAGGGTATTGGAGAGAACAGTTTCTCCCCCGTTGTCTCCACGCCGTCACTAATCTCTCCATATCCCTCCTTTGTGAGCGAAGAGGACTCGGCGTCCTTGAGGGAGGAGGACACTGCGCATTCCTAAGCTGACAGTGCCGGGGGTGCTACGCTCCGGCCGGACCAGTCATCACCTGCACCACTCTCCGCGTGTGGTTACGAGAGAATGTGATCGCGTGATTAAAAATAGACCTGCGATTGGTTCGCCGAGCTTCTTACCTTCCTCTACACTCTCAGTTTAGGGGTGATCCAGCCCGCGAAACACACGCACACACGCACACAGAAAGTGGGATCGCGTGCACCAAGGCCACACGATAAGGCTTCTTTCACCCAGTCTCAGCTGAGACACTAGAGAGCTTTAGAATAGGGGCCCCCAAAGCTTGGGGGCCCCAAAGAAATAGGGGCTCACCGCTGCGCATGCGCAGAACCCAAAATCCGTTTGGGGCTTTGGGTTGGCGCTTGGGGCCGGGTTGCGTCGGCAAACATGGCGGCGCCCTTTCTGCTCGCTTCGGAGCAAATTCGTCATGATCGCTCCAGTATTAGCCTATTTCAATGCCAATGAATAGTGCAACCGGCTTTCGCTTTGCTTTATCTGGCTCAAATCAAAAAGAATAAGCGGTGGGCTCGCCCCATTTTAAATATCGTCTCCGATTCTGGCCGCTTCTAAGCCTAAACATACGCGGTAACCGTTGTCATGGCAACGTACTGCTACTCCGTGGCTCCGAGTAGATTTCGCTCGTGGCACGATACCTGCATCTTGAAAACAAGTATTTCAAGGCTTCAAAGTCGCTCCAGCTCAGATCTAGATAGTGCAGCTGCTCGCAGAGTATGCGCGCTCGCGTTCGTCTCAGTCTCGGCATAGTTGAAGGCCAAAATCTTCGGCTGGATATGGTCAAAGCGCACACGAACGCCCGAAAATTCGAGAAGGAGCCATACCTAAAACAGCGAGCAAGCAAAGGAGGAAGAAAATAGAACATAGGAAAGAGCGCTGAATCCCAACATATGTATTGTGAAAGAAAGAGGAAGCTTCAGACATGAAGCCCACGCGCACACACCAGGTATAAAGAAGAAAGCATAAAAACATATAAATTACTAAGTTGCAGTAGAAAAGGAGAAAACTGACATTATAAGGTCACAACGAAAAAAAAAAGATGAAAGAAAAGAAGAAAGAAAAACAACACCGTGGGCTTCATATCTGAAGCTTCCTCTTTCACTTTCTTTCACAATGCAGAAGTTGGGGAGCCAGCGCCCCTTCCTGTGTTTTGTTATCTTCCTCCTGTGCTTGTGCGCTGTTTTAGGTATGTCTTCTAAGTACCAGCTAGCTCAACTCTCTATGTTACTACGAGAACAAGCGCCAAATTAGAGCGCTACGGATTGGATTGTTTCGGCTACACCCGAAGCGAGATGGCCGAACGAGTCGAGGCCGATCCAAGGCCAGAAGAAAATGGCGGAAGAGAAGGCTCCCGCGCGCGTTCGGTTCTCGATCGACGATGACATTTATGTGCTACGCGAAGTGTACGCCATTAACCCATTCCAGGATTCCAGGAGATGGACTTCAACTGCCGAAAGAGTCTCCGAAGCAATCGGAAGAAATTTCCCCACGCGGGCCATCCGCGGCCGGGTCGACCTGCTGCTGGCACAGTTTAATGCGAAGCACAGATTTCCCGGTGACTTTTCGTAACGTAACGTAAAAAAAAAAAAAAAAAAAAAAAAATACGGGTTTGTGTGAACGAGCCTTTAGCCACAGAGTAGAAATGCGTCACCATGTCAACAGTTACGGCGTATGTTTAGGCTTAGGAACGGCCAGAATCAGGTACGATCTTTAAAATGGGGCGAACCCACCGCTCATTCTTTGTGACTTGAGCGAGATTAAGCAAAGCGAAAACCGGTTGCACTATTCATTGGCAATGAAATTAGCTAATACTGCAGCGACCATGACGAATTTGCACCGAAGCGAGCGGATAGGGCACCGCCATGTTTGCCGATACAACCCGGCCCCAAGCAATTGGGGGCCCCACGCTATTTCTCGAATTTCACTTTGGGGGCGCGAGCCAACCCAAAACCCCAAACAGAGTTTGGGTTCTACGCATGCGCAGTGCTGAGCCCCTATTTTTTGGGGGGCTTTAAAGCTTTGGGACCCCCGATTATAAAACTCTCCATAACTGTCGTGCTGCTTCAGCTACAGATTGGGCTAAAAGCAAGCTACACCTACCAGCGTCGTGCCCGTGACCGGGGAATGATCCCGTCGAGTTCGCAGATAATTCCATTGGCGCACATGATAGCCTGGTATTTGAGGGCGTGCACTCTCTTGTGACCAGAGAAGTAAATCTTCTGATTCAGAGACGGGCGGCAGGTGAGTCTTGCTGTACCGTTCCAACTGCTGTTACCCTCCCTATTATTTGAACCGCAAGCCACAATAAAGCGTCGTTTCAGCGCAAATGTTCTGCGTTTTAATAATTTTTCACTGTTAAGAAGTTCGTTCGTTGTCCACAACGGCGCTGCATGCAGAAAAGGCGAGCGTGCCGCGTTGCGTCGTCACAAACCCTATTGTATAAGCACGCTGCGTGAGGTGTCGTTGCGTTGGGTACCCCAAAGCGTTGGGTTCCCCAAAGCGTTGGGTTCCCCAAAGCGTTGGGGCCCCCTATTCTAAAACTCTCTACTGATTCCAGCAAGCCGGCCCCGGTGTCCTACCTGCGCATCTATTTATTTTCGAAGGCAGTACTAAGTTTTTTTACATAAAAAATAACGAAAAATAATTCACTGAAAAAGGAAGTTTATAATATGGAAAAGTAAACATAAAAAAGTCGGTAGGCCTTTCCGAGATTTTATACTTGAGGAGCAACTGAGCTGATTAATCAGATAGTTAATTAAAGGGCGGCGATCAATAACGAAGATATGCTTTATTTTGATATTCATTATTGACAAGCGTCAGAAAGGACTGAGAGCCTCTGAAACCCTTTACCTGATTCCAAACCCCCGCTTCTGTATCTTTCAGAATCCTGTAGCCAGGCTCCTGCGTGGAATCCCATTGCCCAGCCCTTTGCTCAGGCCTTCGCCCAACACTCTGCCCTGTCCACTACCGACCCTGCCGCCGAACCTGCCGCCAAGTCTGCCTAGGCCCCACTGGATGCAGAATTTTTTAAATCTTTTTATTCGATTTTAATAAGTTATGAAATGTCAAACGTTATAAACAATTCATTTGCATGCTTTAATGATTTTTAAAGTGTCCAAACGTGGTGAAATTTCTGCATTTATTATGTTTTAGCATCAGAAACAGAACAGTGCTTGAGGAAAAAGGGGAAGGGACTTGCTTGGTTTTCTGCACTGTTTTGTGACGGTGGTTAGAACACATGCTGAAAAATTTCATCCAATAATGGTATAGACAATGGATGCAAAAATAGCCAGTGTATTACACTGGATGTCAATATTGGAATAGCCCATGTTTAAGCCAATGTTGGAAGAGCGAGTGTGTAAGGCGCTGGATGCCAATGTTGGTTCAGCCGACGGGGAAATCTCTATGCCAATATTGGATAAAAAAGCGCAAACCACGTCCACCATTGGATAGGGTGGCGTTTTTAAAAATGCAAACGTCAGACCAACAATGGAGCCATTTTTTTTCAACATTAGGCCAACGGGTTTCCAACAATGGCGTGCTGCCTGGGGACCACCTCTTTGTTTTTAATACCAAGGGTAAAATGCTTTGGACCAGGGTGAAGAATCTTGAAAGGGCCGTCATATGGATGTTGTAAAGGTTTGCGCACAACATCCCGACGTACAAAGACGTGCGAGGAGGTTGCTAGGTCGGGGCGGACGAATACATGGGGTTAGCGTAGTTCTCTTGGGTTACATGGTTTAAAGGGAACATGAAATGACCTTTTTACTTTTGCCAGATACCTTTTACATTAAATCTGCAACGTTCACTGAATGCCGAACAGGCATCCGTTTTCGTTTAAGTTTATTAACTTCTACACAAAAAAAAAATTAATAAAATATCGACTTTTTCTTTTTCTCTATCTGACCCCAAAACAAGATTCGGCGTAATTTCGACGGTCGTAACGTACCCTGGCACAGGAACCGGAAGTTCTCTCGGCTGTAGGAGAATGGGAACGTTAGCGGCAGCGAGTTGGGGGTGCGCCGGTAGGTTTTACTGCTCTGATGGCGCCGACGTACTTCCTGAATCGGCGTCTCTCATCGCCGCGATAGCCATGGACACATCGCAGCTGAGCGAAATTCAATGAGATATGTTGCGCGACAGCGACAGCATGGGACTAGTCCCATACGCCGGTATGCCTTTTGGGAGGTGCGGCGAGCCTTCCGGTGAAGACTCCAGAAGTCAACCCAGTTGTCATTGTTGGTAAAAGGCGGCCCGTGTCAGTCGTTTGCAAAGCGACGTCGCTGAGACAAATTGCCGCGGCGTTTTTCGCGGCCTCGGAGATGCAGGAGCAAGCCGACGTTAAAAAAAAGATACGTTTGAACTACTACAGTGTCAGCAAGAGCCACGTAAATACCTGTTCACAATCGGAGCGGACGCGCGCGTTTGATGCAAGCGCTGTATTCGCGCTGTTGGTAAGCGCTTCGGGACCGATCTTTTAGGATTGCAACTGGATACTGACGTAACACTCGGCATAGAAAGTTTGGACCGGCATTGCACGTAGCTCCCGCTAACTGTTATAGCTCGACAGTGACGTGCAGTCGTGTCAGAAAAAAAAAGGCATACTTGTAACAAAGTGTACATACCGTGTTACGAAGGTAATCCACACGGCGTTTATTCGAGCTCTATATCACACAAAACAAAAACAAAAAAAAAAAGAATCGACGAGAGTCCCCTTTCGACGACAGTGTTCTTCAACACTGCCTCGGGAAACCAGGGGAAGACCTCACCTCTTAATCTGAATTTGAAGTCAGCGATCCAAATACGGGAAGGGTCCACAACGGTCGCGCGGGAATATTCCATTCAGCCCTCCAGCCGGTCGTGGGCAGACGGTCTTGGCCAAGTACCGTTGAAGCAACGCTGCGCCGAGTCGGAGTGCCTGCTAAGCCTATCTGCCGAGCTCGCTTGGTCAGCGTTGGTAGATTCGTCAACGTTGTAGCTTTTCTCGGGTGTTTGTGGATCCAGCGTTCTTGTTCGTCGTGGTCTGTTTCAACTACTTTTTCTTGCTGCTTGAAGTTGGGACGCGCGAGAAGAACACGTAGAAAAATAAACGTTCGTTGATCCTCGCGACAAAGCAACCGAGCGACACTGTCGGCCCTACTGTAGTTGCTTCGTTGACCACACGATAGACGGCGCTTGGCTCTCAGCATTATCAAATTTGTCAATTTTCGTCACATCTCTAATTATGCTACAAAACGTGGATTTGAATATTACTTAACACAACTTTTAGAAAACATTCGCCGGCTCTATATTGCTTACAATTGCGGTGCTGGTGAGGTAGGCTCTTACCCAATAGGCGACGTGGATGCGACTGACGTGCTGTGATTTCACGGATGCATCGCAGTGAAAAGGCAGAGAGCTTTCGAAGGAAAGAAGGCGCAAAAGAGTCCAGTTTTAGAAGTTTTAAAACAAAAAAATTTTGTTGGCTCCCTATTTTTGTGTTTCTTTTCGTACCTTTTACGACGCTCGGTGGATGAAATTCGATTTCAGGATCGTTTCATGTTCCCTTTAATCACCCGCATCGCCGCAAGAAGCCTGTATGAGTGATCAAGAGGATCAGGCATTGTTGTCTGTGCGGAAGAAGAAAAGAAATCCTGTGCACTCTTAGAAAAAAGGGTATGGATAGTCCTCCCTTAGGGGAGGAACGGTATTGTAACCTATGTTCCTTTAGAAAGGGAGAAACATTCGTCCCTGAAGCAGGCGTGCAAAGTTCCTCCGTCGCTTGCATCTCAATATGGCGGCCCCAAATCGAGCAAATCGAGCCCAATAAGGCTTGACGAGGACGCTACGTCTCTTGTACGGGACGAGAGCAGCAGCAAATAAAAGCGTAACACGAGCTCCCAGCAAACAGTGTTTATTTCCGAAGCCAGGTTCCTTCCACAGGTACAGAAACTTGCGTTTCGAAAGCAGTTACTCAGTCTTCTCGTCGACAGCACTGCGATGTTAAACGGAGACAACCGATACCCAGTTATTTTGCGCACTTTGCGTCTTATCTTTGGTGTTCCTCGAGTCATAATTCCTTCGTCAACCGCACATCACGGAGAAGGGCAAACTCAACCAGCGAAACCAAAAGCCGTTCTCGAAAGAACAAACTCGAAGCCGCTGTTTATCGCGAAGCGTGAAATAAGGTTAAATCGCTAGCCACCAGCTGGCGGGGTCAAGCAGAAAATTGCAAGTAGCTAGGCTAGGTGGCGCTAGGTACCGCCCAATTCATGTTCTAAAAAAAAAAAAAATTGCTTCTCTCAGGCCACTACTCTGCTTGAGATCCTCAATGATACACACATTACGCTTCTTACAAGCATCAAGTGAACAGATATTGAGCACATACACGACGCACACAAATATCAATACGACGGAACACCACACTAACCCGAACACTACACCCGTGCTCTGCGTTTCCGTCTTTTATACTGGTCGTTTTGAACGTACGGAACTTTTCGGTGACTCCCTAAGCAATAAAAAATATTGCCAGTATGTTGATTTTTTCCCGGCAAGGACGTACCTCTGAGAGTATTTTGAATGGCTCAGGGGATGAATCTCTTATTAAAAAGTAAACGCTCGATCATGCCGTAATTACTTGAAAGCCAATAAATCAAGCCGCTCCAATGCGGTTCGAAGCCATGAGTTTGTTTCCCCACACGGCACGTCGTAGCCTGTATTTCTATTGGTTTTTCTATTTGTGCTGTTCGCGCAAAGCTGCAATTGCCGTCTTGAATTAATCTCTGTACAGCGTATATTCACTCAGCTGGAAGTGATGCTTCACTGGCTGAGAAATCGCTTTTCGATCAACTTGAATGCAGTCAAAACCGCGACTTGCGGCAGGTACGGAGCTACGCCGTGGCGAGCCCGAAAACTTCTAGCGCTCATCCCAGCGCGCCACTTGGAGGGCAGTTCCTTCAGGAACCGTAGTATATTTAAACAGCAAAAGAAAGGGTAGCTTTTTTTTTTATTTTTCGATTTTACCTACTATTGTTTGTTAATGCCGAAATTCCATACTGTAAATATAAGTACTTTCTGTCACGATTTCGTACTGTTCAGTCCTTGCCCCAGAGCGCAATCGCTCTTGGGGATGAGACAATTCCGAGTCACATTGGCCACTGTACGATAGAAGCTTCTACTGTTCAGACCAGCGTTCCAACATGACTATCCGCACGTTGATCGATTGCACGTAATCCCTCAAGTGGTATTAAACTTTCTAATATAAAGCGGAATGTCAAAATGCGACACCCCACCCCCTCCGATCACGGCCCGACCAGCCGCATCAATGCCCAACAGTTTACGATCTCATCTTCTTGTTACACCACTGATACGCGAACACACGGTCACATCGGCGATAATTTCAGTCTTCTGTTCACAACCCACAACACTGCCATCACGATGTTGCAGCTATGTTGCTGACACGCACACAGAACCACGTTGAACGCCGGTTGCACTCGGCATGGAAAAACAGAACCGAACTCAGCACGGAAGGCACCCAGGCAGCCGGCAGCAAAACCTGCTTGTCTTGGACGCAGTTCCTGCGGTTTCCATAACGTCGGAAACGTCGACACAGTTCAGCGTGGTTTCGCTACTGTAGTTCCGTGCCGCGCGAGTCCCGAAATCCGGAAATGGCCATCCCCCAGCGTACGTGGGGCTGCTGGCACTGCTCCGGAACTTCGCTGTTTCTAGCGGCTTCGTTTGCTCGTTTGATAAAATTAGTGATAAAAACGTCAATGCAACCGAAATGTTCTGCACGTTTAGACTAGAAGACGGAATTACAGGCGGCCTTCGCTGCCGCTGAAGCTCAATGAACTCAAAAGCTATTTATTAAACAACGTGCGCGACCTGCTCGAAAAACGGAACCGAAAGAAGATGAGTCGGGAGGGCGAAAGCTTTCCCCCATCTGCCTGGAGAAGGAGAAAAACGCTTCGTTCCTCCACTTTTCTCGTGTCCGCTTGGGGGCGCGTCAGTAGAAGGGAGGAAGTCGCGCCGTTGCTACTTTTTTCCTCCATTTTTTCTTAGAGTGTGGTAATCGCAGAGTAGTCCCATAAACAAGCTCGGCAGCACTGCACGCAAGAACAGCCTTGATCGCTGTGCGCAGTCCAAGCCTAATAAGAGGAAGGCTCTCTGACCAATTATTTTTATAATGCAATTAAATGCAAAGGGGCAAGCGAGCTGGACAATAATGATGAAAATAATCCCTGGAGAAGGGTCGGTCGCTTTCAGAGAAACTTTTAACTCTCGGTGAAATCTTTCCGCAATTCCATTGGCTTCCGGGTGGTAGGCAGTTGTGTGAATGTGGTGAATGCCTAGGAGTTTTGATGAGTTGTGGAAGACAGAAGACCGTAACTGTCTACCCTGATCAGTTGTTACAGTCGACGTTACTCTTTAACGACTTACCCAATTAAAGTGGACAAGATTGCTTGGGTGACAATGTCTGCGGTGATATCCGGGATAGGCCTAACTTCGGGCCGTCGTGCAAAACGATCGATACATTAAAAATATATCGACAACCTCCAGAAGATGGAAGGGGACCGACTAAATCGAGATGGACATTGTCAAATCGGTCGTCTGGGGGTGTGAATGCACCCGAGGGTGTGACGGTGTGACGGCCGATCTTGGAACGTTGGCAGCTCAATCATGTTCGTGCCCAGTGTCTGGCATCTGCATTCATCTTCGGCCCCACGTAGCGCGTTGTCATGAGGCGTTATGTTACCTTGATGCCTGGATGAAAGAGCGTGTGAAGGGCATCAAAGGCTACCCGACGAAATGCAGGTGTTAGGTAAAGTCGAGGAGCGGGACAAGAGACATCACAGATCAGGGGTTGAGGGCAATATGACAGAGACACCTCATCAAGCACTAGAGACGAGGATACCTGGAATTGCCTCAGTTTCGCATCATTATACTGCGTCTCGGCAAGAGCTGTAAAATCGATGGAGTGTCGCGCAGGTGTGTAGGTGTTTATCGCAATTCTTGAAAGGGCATCGGCCACTGTGTTTTGTTGGCCTCTTACTAAAGGTATGTCGTGCGTAAATTATAAAATATAGGCCACTTGTCGGATCTCGCGTGCTGTATACGATGTGCTGCTAGATGTTAAGGCGTATGTCAAAGGCTTGTGGTCGGTAAGAATAAAAAAATCTCGAACTTCCAGAAAGTGATGGAAATGTTTGATAGCAAGGAGCTCACGGCCAGATGTACGATAACGTGTTTCAGTTTGCGACAATGTCTTCGAAAAGAAAGTAACTGGTCGCCAGTGTTCATCAACGAATTGTTGGAGCACCGCTTCCACAGCGGTATCAGATGCGTCCACCATAAGTGAAGTTGGAGCGTCACACTTAGGATAAAATAGCAGAGTAACCTTCGAAAGTTCCTTTTTGATGCGAGTGAACGCAATATCGGTGGCGTCATTCCACAGAATTTTATCATTCTTCCTCTTTGATCCACGGAGAAGTGAGTTTAGTGGTTGGAGAATTGTGGCGCAGTGTGGAACAAATCGCCTATTAGCGCCGAGATATTTCGGTGGTGCTCTCTAACGGTTTCCATCCGTGACGTCACGACTGGGATTTGCCTCGCCGTGACGTCGCCAGTTCTTATTCTGGCTACTTACCACCAGGTGCGACGACAAGTTCGGTGTTGTGTTCAAAAAGCACAGTGGAGGCTAGGAGCTATCGCAATCCGAAACTAACACCGTCAAAGTTGACAATCTGACAATGCTCATAAGCCCATGGTCTGGCCAATCGTGGAAAGCTGACCGCAGCGAGGCTTTTGGTCGCGCACATCGCTAATAAAATTGACGAGGCCTAGAAAATCGCGAAGTTTCTGCACCTAAGTTGGAGGAGGGTAGTTCTCAATTGCCTGAACTTGAGACTTGAGCGGGTGAATACCATGCTGGTCCAGGTGATATCCAAGAAAATCCAGCTCAGACACTCTCAGTTCAGATTTGGCTGCGTTGATTGTAATTCCATATTCGTCCAGCCGAGCAAAAATTTTGCGCAAGTGTTCTTCATGGAGCTCCTTGTTTGCACTAAAGATTAGAATATCGTAGCTGTAGGCGAGGCAGAAGTTCAGTCCTCGGAGCAGTTGATCCACAAACCGTTGAAATGTTTGGGCCGCGTTTCGAAGACCGAATGACATGCGTAGTTATCCGAATATGCCGAAAGGTGTTACTACGGCGGTCTTCGGGATGTCGGCCGGTTCCACGGGAATCTGGCGGTATGCTCGTACAAGCTCGAGTTTTGAGAAAAGGGTGAATCCTTCAAATGGTGCTAGTGAAATCTTGAATGAGAGGTATAGGGTATCGATCGGGCACGGTGATGTTGTTTAGAGCCCGACAGTCCCCGCAAGGTCTCCAGTCACCGTTTTTTTTTTGGCACCATGTGCAGAGGAGATGACCAGTTACTTGACGATGGTCGAATAAGTCCGAGCTCCAGCATGTGCTCGAACTCTTGCTTCGCAGCTTTTAGACGCTCAGGTGCAAGGCGGCGTGGACGAGCAAACACAGCAGGCGTCCTAGCTTCCACAATTTTGACCGCCATTCTAGAAAGAGGATCAAGGGTGCAATCACTTGCCGTGGACAAAATCATTCTGACCTGATGGGGAAGACGCTGTAGGCATAGTTTCCTAAAAATGAAGAAGTCTAATGTGTCCGCCTTATCTGCTAGGAGCTGTTGCACTTTCCGTAGCAAATCGGACGGTTTGAGGTCTCCCAGTTCTTCACTTGGGGGCAGTTGTTGTAGCCTGCGTTGCTCAGAAGCTGTTGTAGGGCGGATGAGCTCTGTCTTGAGAGTGTCATAAGGAACATTCTGGGGAGGTGCGCGAAGGGCGTCCCGAAAGATTGCTGCGGTGGCTTGTGGCAGGGCTGCGACAACATAGTCGTAGTATCGGGGAGAAATGAAATGCGAACAGAGGAGCGCCTGGCTCGCGGTACAGGCTGCGCCGCCTGGAAGTGAACCTAGGGGCGAGGGTGCGTGGCCTACTTCGATGTGTATACGCCCTTCGCTCGGCGCTTCCCAAACTTCGGCACTGCGCCTCTCACTGCGCTGAAAGCCGTCACCGCTATCTTTGCCTGCTCACCGCGTGCGGCGAGCTTCTTCGCACCGTACGCGCTGAGCCAGCAAAGATAGCGGTGATAGCTTTCAGCGCACTAAGAGGCACACTGCTGAAGCTTGGGGAGCGCAGAGCGAGGGGCGTGAACACATCGGAGTAGGCCACGCACCCTCGCCCCAAGGTTCACTTCCAGGCGGCGCAGCCTGTACCGCGAGCCACGCGCTCCTCTGTTCGCATTTCATTTTTCCCCGATAGTACTTGGTCTTTTGAGGTGTTATCCTGTTTGCTCGAAGAAGGGCTTCTATAGGAATAAGCCATGATTCCGAGTCTGCCGGCCAGAATTCGGGAAGCTTAAGGGTCATCAACGCGACGCCAAAGGTAGGTAGCGATCCAAGTGCAGCGAGGTTCGGCTCACCAGCAGTGAAGGCTGGGTTTGGCAGTTGCCCACTTGAATCTTCGTTACTCATCGTAGGGCAGTCAGTTGTTCCTGTGACCGGGTCACCAGTTTAGGATCCTTTATTGCGTGACAGATAGATGGGTGTCTGTCACCTTCAAGATCCGGAATCGTTCTGCCGTCCTCGAGCTCCTTTCTCGCGCCATTGGTTTTCCTCGCGAACCTTCTCGTCGTCTTCTCGTCAGTTCGTATTGCCTTGCCGCTACACCTCTCTACAGTAAGGGTCTGTAGGAAAGGGCAGGCGACTAGCACTGCACGTCATGATGGCATTGCAATATGATGGATAATAAGATTAAAGAGAATAATTAGTGGGGCGAATTAACTGACAAACAGTTAAGCTAGAGGCACCTGTGTTTGTTTCCTTAAGAGTAAGTTTTATTTAGGTTTATTTAGTGATCGCGTTAAGTCCGTGCTCCCAAGGGCAGGAGTTTGGCGCTCTGTTCACTAAACGGACAGTAGCGCCGCCGGAACCTGAGACTTGATCGTGCTCTTTGTGCACCAAGTTTTTTTCTTGTAAGCGCGAGTGACTGCTTCGCGCTCCGTGACTTCACCTCAACAAACAGATGGCAGCGCTGACAGAAGCGTTGTCGTGACGAAGAGCGCAGTTAGACCACTGGCCCTTTTCAGTTTAATAGTACCTAACCTAGCAGGGAAAAACGATTTGATTTGAAAGCCAAGAAAGCAATTAGCATTTCGGAAAAATATTTGTTCGTGCGTCTTGCCTGAAAACGAGTTGACATACTAATCTATTGAACAGTGGTGTGCTGGTGTATGGTACATTGACAGGGTCCGTATCGTGGTGCAAGACGGAACCGCGGAACAGCTGGCAAGCTTGAGAGTTTATGCGCCAACAAGCGAGTTCAATAATGTTGTCTTTCATTTAAATCTGAACAAGATGCATGGTCAATAAATAGATCGGCCGAGGTAACTTTCGCGTATGTGCTCGGAGCTAGTCTTCAAACCTTCAAGGAACATTAAAACATTCGTAGAAACTTCATAAGGTCACCGTCTTTTTTACTTTACATTCTGCCGCTACACAGACTTAATTAAGGTATCTTGGAAATAATTTTGGCTTCTGCCGCCCGCATCCACGAGATGCCGGGCTCGTCATAATCGTGCGGTCGGAAGTGGCTCAAGCAGCTGGTTGATAGTTTCGGAGTGTCGCTCTCCTGTACGATTTGCTCCATATAATTTCTGCGCTCGAAGTATGAAACTCTGAACATCAAAGTAGGAGGAAAAGAGCGCGGACTTGACAAGCCCAATGTTTTTTTGTTTTATTTTCAATTGGCGAAACAAAACATTGTAACATTTTTTCCAAAAGCAGAAAGCTGGATGGCTATAACCAATTCCCCTATTTAAGACAGGGTTGTGTTTCTACATGCTTTGCCGCAGGTTACTTAGAAATAAAATCGCACTCTTTGTTCGTCTTTTATGACACAATCAAGCACGCTTCTTGTGCACCAAGTTTTCCTAGGAGCGAGAACGACTTGTTCGGGCTCCGTGACCTCGCGTCTCCAAACAAGATGGCCGCGTTGACAAAGCCATTGTCGAGACGAATGGTGCAGTTGAACTGCTGCCCCCTTTCCGATGAATCATTCTTAACCCAGCAGGTAAAAACAATTTGATCTAAAAGCCAGGAAGCAATTACCTAGCATTCTGGTAAAGGTTTGCTCGCGTATCTCGCCTGAATACAAATTGAAAGTGAGCTCAATTTGGTGTGCCGGTCTGACAAGTTGGACAGTTTCCTGCGCTGACAAGTAAGTTCAAAAATGTTGTCCTTCATTTAAATCTGAGGTGGATGGTCAATAAATATATTGGTCATAGTAACTTTCCGCATATGTGCTAAAAGCGAGTCTCTAAAAAGTTTCAGGAGTATTCAAATATTTAAAGAAACTTTTAACGTCACCATCTTCTTTACTCAACACTTTGCCGCTCAACCCACCTTAATTAATTTATCTTCGAGATAATTTCGAAATAATACACACAGAACCCACAGTGGAAATTTCTGGATACAACCCGCCACGAATGAACTGTGCAAGTAATTCAAGCTGAACGGAAATTTTCGGTCTGAGGGAATAAAGAATTGCAAAACTGCCAAACATGGCAGTACCATACTTTTCACTTTTGCACATGTAGAAGAACCGTTAATTTCTATTAGAAGGTAGAAAAGCCCAGGGCTATAAGGTTGCTCACCGACAGCAATTAACAGGAAGGGGCGGGGCAAGCGGGGGGGGGGGGGTGCATGATAGTGAGAGCAGCTGGTCTCTCATGCTTGTGTTTTCTTAAAAGTTGCAAGTAAGACTTTTAGAAAAAAAATGACCCCAACTATTGCAACAAATCATTATTTCATTTAATTTATCATACCAATAAAGTTTGTATGAGAAACTTTGCCCGGCTGACAGGACGCAGATTCTGATACTCTTCTGCGTCGAGAAGCTTGTATCAAAACGCGTCTAGCACGCCGCAATCAATTTGCATCTCCAATCAACCTTTCACCCAGCAAGACCTTTCTTGTGGCTGTGGTGTACTGAAGACGCGAGCGCGGAGTGGGTGAATGCATCTCCAAATGTCCCTTTGCGACCCCAGACTTGGTCGCCTCTACGCCAAGGTCTTCTCGAACAGGACCATGCTTGGATCTCTGTCACGCCTTGGTTTAGTAAAAATAGTGGCTCTTCGCATCAAGCCTATCATGGTGTTATGTCTCGCTCTGCATGTAACAACGCCGCACAGTTCTTTGTCGAAGTAACAAATGCTGATTTAGATCTTGGACAGCGGCGCGACAGTGTGATCATGCAATGTCAAAGTTTCGCGGTACTGTGGGGTCACGAAAATGTTCAGTTCATCCTGGATGTCGCTTGCGCTTTTGCTCCTTCGTGTGGATGCATTTGAGAGACGGACGAACCGCGTACATGATCAATCCGTTGGCGGATCAGTCCGTCGTGTGAATCAGCCATCAATGAAGAGTGCTGTTTATCTTGAACTTCATATAAATTAACTGAGCAGCACCATATTGTAGGATGGCTAACCCCACCGAAAACGTGTGAGGATCCTAAGCCGTGAAAGTGCCAGCGCACGAGGTCCGTGCAGCACTTTGAAGCAAATGGCAGTGTAGCCTTGAAATGAGAGGCACTTGTAAGTGAATGGCAGCACAGCAGTCACTCCTGAGACGTGTTTCTCGCGTTCACACAATTAAGGCTGAACCGCATGTAAGCGATTTAGCGAGCGACGAGGCGAGCGACGGCGACGAGAGTCAGCGACGAGCGACGGAGATTTCTCACTGTCGCTCGTCGCATCGCTCGCCCAAGCAGCACGGATTTTGGCCAGGCAATGGCCAATGTCTGGCGATGGTCTTTTGGCCAGTGGCCAGAGAGTGGCCATTCATTGGCCAATGCTTGGCCGATGGTTGATGGCCAGTGGCCATTGGCCAATGGCCAGGAAAAGGCCAGTCACCGGCCAGTCTCTGGCCACTGTCTGGCCACTTGGCCAAGGACCATTGCCAGCCATTGGCCGATGACTGGCCAACTCTGTGCTGCTTGGGCGGTTTTTGGATTTCTAGAAAACGTCGATCAACGCCTTGGTCACTTGCTCCCGTCGATCTCATGCGGTTTGCCTCTTCGCGCGGCTGAGCGAGTGACTAAGAAAAGGGTCGCCATCGCTTGTCTCTTCGCTCGCTAAATCGCTTACTTGCGGTTTACACTTTAGGGTTGTCGACACTTGCGAAAATGTAAAGCTTGAATTTTATGGAAGACTGTTCTTGCCGAGTCTAAGACTGCTGGTAATACTGGGGGTTCGAGTAAAATACGATCACGTAACTTATCAGTCTTGTTATGAAATGAGGAGGACAGCTGAGGAAAAAGTAGTTGGAAAACGAGTTCATGGTTCCTTCAGGGAAGTTGTTGGAGACACTTTTATTTCTGTTTCCTTTGCAACTACTCAATGTGCGTTTTTTTTTTTCGTCCAACATTCACAATGAAGTACTACCAGAGGAAAAGTAAATAAGCTCATCATATACAGCATTTCGCATAAAAACTTTCGTGTCCCAGTCGAAAAAGTTCTTTTTATACCCTTCGCAAGCAACATCTTCAATACAGAGCCTACTTCTAAAGGCACACGTCACGCAATATTTCGAGTAGGTTCCGAGGACGAACATCGAGCTTGAACCAGACCTCCCGCAGTCGAAGCCAACGAGTTGCAAATACGAGCGCCAGCACGCTAACAGTCCCCTTTAACAGTCACGGGTTCCGCGAAACATACCGCTTAGCTAGGTGGTACCGAGCCCCACCCGATTTGTCCAGCACAAGCCTTGTCCACAAATCTACGAGTTAAAGCTATACCTGATACACCCACCAGCCAAAGCCCACGGCCTACGCGTAAGCGCGATCAAAACCAACGCGTTTTTCTACGCGCGTAGGCCATGCGCTTCACGGAAATGGCGTATTTCCTGACGTCGCGCTGATTTCTTGCGCCTTCCGGGCGCGCATAAGAAAGTTGGGTGATTTCAACTTTTTATGAAAGCGCACGAAACCGCGTTGTGACGTAGTAGGGCGCTTCTCACCCGGCTTATCGGTGGAGAACACTAGTTCTGGCTCCGCGTTTCTTCGCTGTTTGGCGCAGATGACCTCCACTCGCCCGAAAGCACACCGTCCTAACCAACGCGCGAGGTTGTGACTCGTAAAGCGCCCCGGAAACAGCAAAAACGTTACGAAATACGAAATTTCCGGGAAGCGCACGGCCTACGCGCGCACAAAAACGCGTTTGGTTTGGATCGCGCGTTAAGGACTCCCGTTCGCAGCCAGCGTCGGCCAATGCGGTCGGGCACGGGAGCTTAGTGGCGTTACGACGCGATACGCAGACGAATGGAGTGCTATAGAACTGAACCGCGACGGTTCACCCCGGCTAGGTGGCATAAGCTATTGCCCGTTATGAAGAATACGATCGATAGCTATCAGTCCGCTATCCATCCGACGGAGTCGGGCGGACATATCACCTTGGGCCAGCGAAAAGCGAGAAAAAATAAAGTTCGCTGGTTTCGAAGCGAAATTTCTGTATTACGCCTTTTGTACCATTAACATTTTGCGACTTTGTCAAAATACAATGCATAACGTGCTCAAAACTAGGTATAATGATAATGATGTCAATCTCCATTGGTCTAGAAAAAAAGTAGAGCGCAAGGGAAAAGAGTCCGCTTGATTTTTATTGCCGTAAAGTCAGTAGGCAGTACTGTAATCTGAAACTAGATATATATTTTGACTGGCTCTTATTACACAATTTAAAGCAAAAAAAAAAAAAAGCTTTTTTTTTCGGTCATCATAGTGCTTTCTAATTTACGCCACTGAGCAAACTTCGCGAGCATGCCCAACTCAACACGGTGCAAGAAGTCGTGGCAGTTTGCGAAGCCGCGCCCTCCGAGATATTGAAGCACTCACGGGCAGGCCTGTAAGACAAGACCGTGACGACCCTTTGCCGCCGCTCCACAAATCTCAACCACCATGGGAGTCGCACATTGCGCTAGTAGAAGGAAAGCCTCCCTCGCAATGCAGGCTCGCTGAAATCAGAGAGACAGTAGCACTACACCCGCAGGCACGCTAATAGGCTTCAAGACTGGAATGACTCCCGAGGGCTCACTGTCTACGTCGATATGGCTTTCTCCAGCCTCCAAGAGCAGCTCGCAGCTGCCGCCGTCGTAGCCCCGACGATCGGCCTTTGCGTGTCCACCCGACTGCCGGATAATACGTCGTCTAGGGGGGGGGGGGGGGGAGGATCAAACTTTAGTTGGGGCTGGTTGGTGCATATCGAGCAAAAAGTTAAAATGCGTGAACAAAAAATAAATGACGAAAGAAGCCACGCGTAAGACAGGGCGAGCTAACAGCTATTTAGTTTGCCCTTCGCACGCTGCTCGAAAGCGGAGAGGTTCGACCCACGGAACTGGTTCTCATTACGGACTCCATCCCAGCCCTCCTGGAGTGCAGGACTCGTGACTCGCCCAGAAAAGTTGTCAAGGAAATCAAGAAAAACTCCGTTCGGCTCCTCGAGCTCGGCACTCAGATTCAAGTGTCGTAGACGTCGACACATGCCGGGGTAGACGGCAACGGACGAGTCTATTTGGCTGCTCGCGCGCTTCTGGATAATCTCCGGCGGACGGCGAATGGGTCCCGACACCTTATGGAGCACTACTGCGCGGCGCGCGAAGAAGTCTCTTCCCCAAAGAAAGCGGAAGACAAAATGTACGATCTTGATGAGCAGCGATAGCGCATCAGACATCCAGCAGAGCCTCGCTTAGGATCAGCCTGCCACAGGAGTCGAACCCCCTGTCCGGGAAGCTGGCAAACGGGCTTCGGTGCTCCTTGGAACAATCCTCACCGATACCGCATGGACCCCGGCCAGGCGGCCAAGGTGGAGGACGCTAGAGGTAAATGGACTTCTTCCAAAACCGACGCTCCCCATCTCGGCGAAATACGACGCAGTGCACTCTGAGAGCTAGTTGGCCACTCAGTTTCGGTGTCGACTGAGCAGCTCCATCTCATGCTATCACGCCGCGACCGAACGCGCTGCTTGCGTTTTTGATTATCTGACTTTTCACGAACGTACAATACACTCATTTTGGAGCGATACAAAATGAACACCGGGGCACTTTCCTTGGTTCCGGAAACACCGGATATTATGAGTGCGTATGCAAACATAGTAAGACGTGGCTTAGTCACCTCACCTTTGAGTTAAATTTCAATAATCAAGTCTAGTAACAGTGAACAACAACTGAAATTTGGTCACCTGGAGCCTTACACGTATTTCGTTTGCCAAACGTCCGCTTCTTGTTACTTTATTGGGCGAAAAGCAAGCCGCATCCTCACAGGAGTATCAAAGTTGAGCCCAGCGTTGACGCATAAACTTTTAAGAAAACGCAATAAATTCGACCTCACTACTGCACCAGAGTTACTATGATGTCTTCCTCGTGTCATCATGTATCTCCCACTCAAATTTTATGCTGATAGAAGATAAAGTTTTCGCAAACGCTGAGATCGGCTAGCTACGACGGAGGCCCTAACAAGCGTCCCTACTCCTCGCTAAGCCTTTTTGGACGAGCTTTAACTGACGCCCAAGATCTGTGCCTGAACGGTGTGTCTGAAATTATCTCGGCATACTCAGGCAGGAAGAAAGCAAACACATAACAAATATTATGGCCATTAGCAACCGTCAAATGCACTTTGAATAATTTCGTTCGTTTGGCGCACCGCATAGGGGTTCATGCCCGTACGGCGTACTTCAGGCGAACGGTGCGACGTTCTTCACACAAGTGCTCCACTTTTGCTTTCTTAAAACGGTTTGTATGTGCGAATTTGCGTATACGATTGCAGGGTAACGTTATGCGCATACGCGATGTTGAATATTAATAAAATGTAAGTGGGTGGGGACTTTGCTTCGTACAGTGCTGCGGGTCAGTACAGATAAGAGATAAGAAGTAAGCTTTTCAATGGCGGCTCCGAGTTTTACCTCACGTACTCAGGCGTATTAAGAAAATAGTAATTGCAGAGAGTAATATTTCGTCTATGGGCGCACGAAACAATCAAACTTCCTGATCAACAACACTAATGTAAAGGCGCGAGCTCGATGTGTGCATACTTATTGGTTGCTGCAGCTTGTTAATTCGTACACAAGCAAGATCCCCGAGCTTCGCACTGGCTGGTCCACATACCTCGAAACGCTAACAGAAAGGCTCAAGTACAAAAATACAACAAGCATGTGTTAAAACAAGCTATACGTCTCGGGCTTGTGCTAAAGCTTTGAGGTCTGGCCATTTAGGTTAGTTTAGAGACCACAAATGACGCTCTCGGGACCGGAAAACGACGACGTGTCGACGTGACCATCGAAACCGAAACCCTGCCACTCTCCTCACTGGCCAACTAGTTCCCAGAGTGCAACGCGCGCCGTGTTGCATGCAGGGCTTTATAGAAGTAGTCTATTCCGCTCGTAAACTTCGAGCGCTTCAAAAGCACCCTTTTGGAGCGAGCACATTCCTATAGCAGTTCGGGCTCAAGATGGTCATCTTCCGCTCGTAGATTTGTAGCAGCGCCCGCCCCGTGGAGCGCCTCCAACCACGCCGATCTTGATCCGTGGAATCTCAGGGAGCTTGGCGGAAGTTGGCAGAAGTGCCATACGTCATTTCCTCTGACTCGGTGATGCACTTATGCGGCGAGGTCGCCGGACCGGCCGGACCGGCCGGACGGCCGGGCCGTCGAGTTGGATTAGGTCGGATGCGTCGGTTGTTTACGCGTGATCGTGACGGCTCGAACACTTCTACATCATGCACATCAGGGATGAAAATTCGGGACTGGAGCGTGGCGAATCGCAAGCGCTGACATCTAGGATCGTGAGAGGTAGAACGAGAAAAAGAACGAGAGAAAATCTGAAGAAGACAGACGCAAGGTTAGGCCTGTTCTTTTTTCTGCCACAGATTGTTTACCCGTTTACACTGCATGATGCTGGCGTTTTCTCGTGCAATAAAGCAAGAACAGATAAGGCAACGACCGTGCAAGTGATGGTTTTCCACCTCCTTGTGTTTACAAAAGTCTTACCAGCAAGCTGAACTTCACCGATCACGATCGCTGTGCGTACCCCCTTCACTCTTTTTTATGCGGTCGAAAGCTATGTGACGGTGGCGAAAATGGACGTCTTCCTCGTTATTTGTGACTTGGGCTACTTGGTACCGATATTTTTGCCCGACCTGTGTCGCATGTTTTCTCCTCAGCTAAACAGTGACAGTTGTGTTTGGTCGTCGGAAAGCTCAGTTGGCTGAGACGTTGGTCGAATGGACCTTTTCCGAGAAGCGTTCTGCGCACGCGTGAACGCCCGATGCCAAACGGTGGAAGTCGGCACGAAAAATCGAGGAAATTCGGAATGAGGCTGTAGATCGACGAGTAGAACACGTAATTGCAGCATATATATAATTGTGTTACACAAAAAAAGAAAGTGGACAGAAAGAAAAACACGACGTTTGGGTGGACGCTACGGATTTCCCTCTTTAAAGTCGCGTTGGGCACGCGACGCAGCTCAGAGAGCGAAGCAACTGGTAGCGTAGCTCCCATTATCGATTGGTAGCGCAGGTAGGTCACTTCCTCGATTTTTATTTCGTGCAGCCACCGCCTGGTGCCGTCGGTATTTGAAAGAGGTCCATTGCCAAGTTCAAGCAGCGGCCATTTTGAATGACCGACCGTCTCGGCCTGGTCCCTCCAGATATGCGAGTCATCTTCCGCTCGTCGATTTGGAGCGGATCCCATGAAGCAGAGTTTAGCTTACCTCGCAGATCTTGAAACGCGCCCCGGATCTACCAGTGCAACTAACCATAAGCGTCCGCTCGTCACGACGAAACTACTGCACAGACAGCAGGACTGCCCTCCCCAAGCATCTACTCTGGTCTTGTAGGCATCTAGAGCCAAAGAGACACCCGTACAAGAGTCAAAAAACTTCTTTGGAAGACTAGATCTTCCCCCCCCCCCCCCCCCCCCCCCCCGGTCCGTCAGATATCCGGGTAGTCCTCACGCGCTCACTTCTGAACTATTTTTGAACTGGGCATTGAGGTGCACATTTCGATTCCTTGTTTTAGTGCGTGTTTGTTTTTTGCCTTTCGGGGTCATACAAAAACAAAAACCTTGACGAATGTGGTTGGAGCATTCAACGGAACAACATCCGACAATTTTCTAACCTAAGAAGTTTTAAAAAAAAACTAAAAAAAAACATGTCGCTACACAGAGTAACTTGTGACGCTCCATGCGCGCGCGTGGGAGCGGGGTCGGTAATGGCGGAGAGGCGCGCGTCATTCGCATGTCGTTCCCCGCTGGTAGGCGGTTGCTAAGCGGTTTCTAGGCGGTTGCAAGACGCGACGCCACTCGTGTGGGAGGAGTCAAGAAGCAGCAAGGGGTCACGGAGCAAAATATGTGGTGAAACGCTTCCCCCCACCTATGGCTCTGGTTTCTCATATCCTTCCTTTTGTACATTTGAAAGATTTGGTTCTCCATTTTGCATGTTTTTCGTTCAATAACAATGCCTCCTTTTAAGAATATTGATAGCTTGTGGAGGGAGACAGGTCGTTTAATCGGCATCAAAAAATTATGATTGCTCTTGTCGACGGCCATACACAAAAATGCTATCGGTTTTGTCACTGGTCGCGCGTTTTCAACACACTGTGTGGCCACCAAACGTCTACATGTTTCTGCCTGGTCGAATTAAAATATGATACGCTAATAGTTCGTGGCAACAACTTGTTCCCCGAGTAACCCGAACCACTGATGATGTAGCAACATCCCAGGCAGCACACCAATGTTGATCCTGCATTGGGCCAACAATGGCAAACGCTGGCTCCGGAGGTTGGTCCAACATTGGTATTCTGGCCGAGCGCAACTTCTTCCAATGTCGGCCCAGCCATTGGCACCAACGTTGGGCCATCGTTCAACCAACGTTGCAGCCATCATTGGCACCAACGTTGGGCCATCGTTCATCCAATGATCCAGCCATCATTGGCACCAACGTTGGGCCATCGTTCAACCAATGTTCCAGCCATCATTGGCACCAACGTTGGCCCATCGTTCAACCAATATTCCAGCCATCATTGGCACCAATGTAAGGCCATCCTTTAACCAACTTTTCAGCCATCATTGGCACCTTTGTTAGGCCATCGTTAAACCAATATTTCAGCCATCGTTGGCATCTACACTATGTCATTGGCTATGCCAATTTTGACTTTCACACTAATTCAATGGCTACGCCATCATTGGCATACAAGTTCATTCATTGAATAGGCCGTTATTGGCAGTCAAGCAAAATCATTGGCATATCCCAATGTTAATGCCATATCTTTAATGCTGGCTATGCAATGATGGCAATGCGTTTAAATCCTGGTTATTCCAACATTGGGTTTTAAGAACCCCTGGCCTGTTTCGTATTAGCAGCCCACTGCAAGAAAAACATTCTGGGCACAATTGGCAAGGTCCTCCTATGCTTTGTCTATGCACTATTTTATCTGGCGAGCAAATGAGTAATTCAAGATCAATTAATACTTTTTTTTGAACTTTTATTGAAAGGGGCTAGGGGGGAAGCTCAGCGGGGAGCCTATGCCTGGTCGTGGGGAGGGTCTTGGGGCGAGTCCTGGGGCTGGGGAGCCATTACGGCTTCCGAACGCCTCATCCTGCGGCCTCCCCTGTCGCAAGACCCTGGCAGCCGCTTCAACACCATTTTTAAGCTGCCGATTCTTCCACTTTTAGCTTTGCACTGATGGCATCTACGAAAAGATCCAAAGGTCGAAGATCAACGCTTTCAAACCCACATTGGTCTTAGTAAAGCACACTCCCAAGCAGCACGTTGTGAATGGGCCGAGGCTCTACATAAGTTCACTTGTTTCTGTGGCATCGCGATGTTCTGAAGAGCTTTGCGCACATTAGACTAAAAGTTCTTCCGCAACCTCAACAAAGTCGTCGTGAAGTCAAGGATGACTGGCTACCATTACCTGTTTCTGAACTATGTAACTGAATCTATCATGCAGAAGCAAATGAACAGACGCGATCAAGCCACGAAACGCAGTGCTGGCTCACTTGCTCTAGCAGAAGCCTAGCCGCGGCGTCCCTCCACTGACAAAGGCTTGCTGAAATGAATCGCTCTCGAGCTAGCATCTGGCACCCATGCCAATTATTCATTATCTCTGAATGGGTATCGTCTGGGAGGTTGGATATCTCAAACTTGTTTAAAACGTCCCGAACTGAATTAACCTATTTAATACACGAAGGAAACGCGTAAAGAAAAAGTACTCGCACATGAGTTTCTAAGCAGGTAGCAAAACAGACACAAAATATTCTCTTAAAATTTCCCAGAAGTTTATTACACACAGCATGTTCCGTATAGCAGTACAAAGCGATCTGCGAAATGCAAGGAGGTGCGGGGTAATTCTAGGCCGCATTGTCTGTTCTCCCAGCAGCTGGAAAAAATTTTCCCCGAAATTCTCCTGACAGACGCCTCTCATTGTCGGTGGCAATCAGTTAATCGAATGACGTTTCATTGACAGATCGTTTTGTAGACACGCTGTTTCATCAGATTTTTTTGCAAAATATAATTAGCTTTTTCTTTTTTTTTTCTGGTGACAAGTTACCCAAAATCGTCGCCGCAAATGGAATGTAGGGGGAGACGCTTGGGTTAACATTCTTGTAATGAGCCGTCGCAGAGCGTCGCCGCGAAGCTGCGTGGACGGGTCTGCCGGCCGGTGACACTCCCGCGAAAAAAGGAAGCGGATATTTTGCCGCCGGCACAATAGCCCTGAAAAACAAATGCCGGCAGTTGCGTCCTATTGGGTCGTGAAAACAACTATTTTAAGCTGTAGAGTAACTCCCTGGTAAGGTGCCCGTCTCTTATGCGCCTGGACCCTGGTTTAATCGTCAGTGTGGGATTACTTTCCTTTTTTCCTAGGCATATGGCGATACCTGTGGCATTTCTGTTTTACGATTAACACAAAAAAAAAATAATTAAAGTTGCCAACGAAACTTTATGAGACTACCTTTCGGGCGGTGAATGGAGGACAGCGAGGCGTGGGCCGCCGGCGGGCCGCTAGGAAGCGGCATGTACAGGTGGGGTAATTGGGTTTACATTTTTCTAATGAGCAGCCGCAGACTGTGATACACGCGCTGTCCATGTGATACAAGCGCCGTCCAAAACTGGCGGAATTTGTTTTCCCCGGGCTATGTCTTCCATTCACCCCCGGAAAGGGCGCAGTCCCATACCATTTGATTCAGCGAAGTTTCGTGCACAACATTCGTGTTTTTGTATTTCTTTCGGTGTTAATCATTAAAAAAAAAAAAAAATCCTGTTGTAAATATTGTAAACTGCTTAAAAAATGTTCGAGAGAAAACAAATAAGCTCGGACTGGTGGATTGAATCAGGATCCCGCTGTGTATGAGACACATTTTACCAGTGAGCTACGCTAAAGCTTCAAACAGCCGTGTTACGATTCGTTTTATACGAGACCCAATAGGGGCAACTGCCGGCATTTTTTTCCCGGGCTGCCGGAAGAATATTCACCTCCGCGAAAAAATTTCCCCGCAGCGTGCGATTTGCGTAGCGAGTGTCGGTGATATGTTAGTGTCGACGAAACGTGTCCATGAAACGCGTGCTCATGAAAAGTTGTCTATGAAACGAGTTTCCACGAAGAGCCGGGAGAACAAGAAAGTCAGTATTCTACCGGGAGTTGCATAATTTTAGGCAGCTAATGGGAGGCGACTCTCCATAGAATGTCGGAAACATTATTGACCCGGCTGCCGGGAGAATAGACATTGCCTAATTCTATAAATAATCTGGAAGAGTGCCCGTAGAACTGCTCCATTTTTCTGTTGTAGCATGACATTTACCCCCTCCTCCAGAATTTAGCCGTACTAAATTTCTACACCATGTTGATACATTATCCCCCTTTTTTTGTTTTGTTTACGTCCCTGTGTTGGTTCACCAGTTTGCGCTCCACTTTCACACCCTGAAAGTTTTGTATCTGGCCCGCACCCAGTTCACAATTTCAGGTACACCAGCACATCAGCTGCATTTCACTGCCGGCAACTAAAGCGCTTCTGTCCGTTACGGTATCACGGTATACTTCCATCATGCGTATAAATATTATAATATCTAAAAAAAATTCCCACGCTACCCCTTTGTGTCGTTCAAACTCTGCTCAAGTAGTCCGCCCCGATATTGTCTTTGCCTTTTATATACTTTATCCTAAATGTAAACTCTTGCAGAGATAAACTCCACCTCATTACCCTCGCGTTGTTGAGTTTCGTCTTATTCAAATATTCTAGCGGTTGATGGTCCGTCTCAACTACGAATTCCTTTCCGTACAGGTAAATAGCATATTTACCAATTGCCCCCACGAGTGCGAGGCACTCACGTTCTATAGCCGCGAAGTTCTTTTCGCTCGCGCTAAGTTTTCTACTGCCATATAGCACTGGGTGCAGCATGCCCTCGTGCTCTTGCAACAGCACTGCTCCCAAAGCTTCGTCTGATGCATCCGTACGCAGGACAAATTGCTTAGACACATCGGGCGCTAACAAAATGGGTGGTTCTGCCAGCCTTCTTTTAAGCTCTTTGAAGCTTGTGTCATGTTCAGAGCACCATTCTACTGTGTTACTTTGTCTCTTCCTTGTGAGGTTAGTAAGTGGGGCTGCTATCTCTGCATAACGGGGTATAAACTCTCTACAATACCCTGTAAGACCTAGAAAGGCTCGCACCTGTGTTTTTGTCGTTGGCGCCGATGCTTGTTGAATCTTTTCTATTATTTCCCTCTTCGGTGCGTTTTATTTATTTTTAATTTTTTCCGGTTTCGTCTGAATTATAGGCCATGTTTTGCGGCTCAGCAAAGCGGGTTGCTTTGAGATTTTCAAGATCACATACAGCTGACAATGCACACGTGTCCTAGGTACTGGTAAGGCGGGTGGAGCTTTCGGGGTTAAACCCTGCCTCCCCCCCCCCCCCTTTTTTGGAAAGGTTTCCAGGCTGCGTCGCTAAATGGGCATAAGAAAAGAGGAACTATGCTTTTTGCCGTATAAACATATACACAAATCGACGGAAGCGTGCATTTTGTATTTCGTGTGAAATTTACTGAGCATAACTATCAGTTTTGGGAAGACGCGTGTTAGTTATAGTCGGTGACAGGTGGTAGAAGCTCCTCCCATCTCTTTTCATATTTGTAGATCGAAAGATCGGGAGGAGGCGACCTCCTCCGCAGCGTTTACTTTTAACCTGTCACCGACTACGGTTTTTTTCTTCGTGGACGTTCAAATTTGCTACATCTCGCAATGCGTACAGCGTTCTAATTCAGTTGCTAACTTGCTCTGCGTGTGAAAACAGAAGAATCGTCCCCCCCCCAGAGCCATAGCTACAGACTGTTCTCAGCGTGCGCGATCAGGACATTAAAATAACTAATCAAAATAATTATAACATTGGTAAGACACTGGCTAAGACAGGCCAATGTTGCCCACCCTAAGTCAATCGATTACCAATGTTGGTAATGGATTGGCTTAGGCTGGCCAACATTGGCCTGTCTTAGCCAATCGATAACCAATGCTGGCAACTCAATGGCTGACATAGACCAATGTTGGCCAGCCTAAGCCAATTGATTACCAATGTTCGTAACCAATTGGCTAAGACAGGCGAATGTTGGCCAAGCTAAGCCAACCGATTGCCAACGTTGCTAAGCCGTTGGCTGAGATCGGCCAATCTTGGCCAGTCTAAGCCAATCGATTGCCAATGTAATTACAGGGCCCCTTTAAGTATACTTCACATGTTAGCAAGAAGCAGTGTTACGGACGAGTTTCACAGAAGAACAAACTGGGAACATCTTCAAATGACACAATCCGTCAAGTTGTATTCCATAGAGAGGTAAGGCAGAGTTAAAAGTTAGCAGAAAAAACGCATAAATATTTTTTGTGAACTGGGAGTTTTTCATTTATCTGGAGAGAAGAGACTAAAACTTTGGCAACCCTACTTTTTATTCAGGATGGGCTGCTTCGAACTTTCTAAGTTATTGTGATTCACCGCATCAAAAAACGCTTAGTGGTAAATGATTTTCGACCGTCAGTTAAAAGGGGCACAACGTCTGTCTTGCTTGTGCTTTGCCTCGTGCAGTCAAGGGCATCAGATATATAAGAAAAAAGCGTCATTTCAGCCTAATGTTCGACTAGAGAATTTCCCTTATTAGAGTCAACAGTGCCCAAATTCTCATTTCTGTCATGAGCTTCCTCGACTTGTCCAAAGTGCGTATTATGTGTTTCAAATCTTATTTTGAGTTATTTTTTTTTTTAATTTTAAGCAGACAAGAGGAATAAGAGGCTCTACCCTTAGCGAAAACTAATACGTTTGAAATATACCACATTCTAATTTGAGTGTATTTGAAATACAGTTCATAATTTTAAGTACACGAAAAATAGACCAAAAATATAAACTTCTTTTTTTTCACTTAGTACTAAAATATACTTCTAAGAATCATTTTAAAATACCTTTACTTAAACTACATTTGAAGTTCCCTTCATGCGCTTTGAAATATGTAAATACTAAATTAATAGGCACAAAATACCTTTCACATATATTTCTTGAAATGTTTATTTAATTCATGCCAAATATACTCCAACCCTAGAAAAATGGAGCAATCAAAAATACGTGCAGAATACTCTTAAAATACCTGAAAATCGTAAATACTGTTGTGTTACAATCTAAGTACCTTTTGACTGCAATACTTTGGTAGTTTGACTTAAACTACCAAAATATTGAAAAGCTCCCCTTCTAGAAGTTCACTTCAAGCAGATATGGAGTACACTGAAGCGCCTAAATACAACATTTGATTAGTTTGTCAACTGAATTGCGGAGCATCGCACTGATAAATCAGCCCAGTTTATGTCATTGTTTCCTTTTTTCTATCAAGAACACACCTGATCAGTTCCTCACACACCAATCACAAACGGGGTTCGGGAACTACAACCACAACATTGGCTGATGCTGGAAAGCTTCAGCAGGTGCTGTGAACAGATATGTTTGGCGTGGTTTTGTTAGCACAATGTTAGTTCACTGAACGTGTATACTCACCATTGTACGTGATGCGAATAGTGACTTTAATATAGTGATATTAACTACCATATTAAATAGTCAACTACTAAAATGGAAAGGCAAAACAACTACTGTAAAATATTTTTTTTTTTTTTCGCGGGCTCAATATTTCGCGATTTAGGTCAAAGTTGGAGTTTCGGAATAATTCGCAAATTCTAATTTTCGCGACGCGCTGGGATCGCAATATAGATTTTAATGTTTTTACATTTTGCCGGAATTGTTCACGGGACCTATTTTTCGGAATCGTAGGCGATTCGCGAACTTCGCGAGAATTAGGTCCTCACGAAAATAAAGTCGTTTACAGTATTTTAAAGTGAAGATACTGCCTTGATTCGCTTCGTCCTGAGTGTTGCTACGCAGAGAAGCAATAACATGTATTTTATGATCCGTTTGTGTGGATATTGTTTTAAGGACTGCGCCGAATTGCTATTAGTTGTACCAATGCCTTTTACTAAGAGATATCGTCCACGAACTTCAAAACACTGTTTCCCCTTGGACAGACTCCCGAGGAGAAGATCGAATACTTGGAACCTTAATAAGCGCAGGGGTGGTCACCGAAAAAATTATTACCATCAATATGTAGGCTATATAAGGCTCTAGAGCAGTCATCGGGACTGTGAATGAGCTGTTCAGTGCGTCATGGTGTTTGTGTTTGTGTTCGTTTCTAATGTAGCTTTGTCAGATGCATTTAGTAGTGCCTTCAAATACCACAGGGACACCATTTACTGACAAAATCGAAAATAAAAAAAAAAATTGTGTAACCGGTTTTTAATTCAGAAATGGCATCTTCAGTGTGAAGGGATAATATTTTTGGTATATTTAAAATATTTTTGATACATATTTATAATCTATTTTGAATACCTTACGCGCGTATTTCGAATGCGGCCAAAATAATACAGAATAAATACAAAATGAATATTCGTACTAAATATATTTCAACTTCGTTTGAAGTACGGCCTCTTTTTGCTAAGGGTATGGGTGCATTGTAGGCATCATTCAGTTTACAACCAATTTTCTATCTGGAGTCCTCAGTTGCCTTAGACTGTTTTCATTTTACGTAGGTTGCGCGAATACGAGGATATTCGGTGGAAACTTCAGTGGTTTGACACTTGCTTCTGCAGCGCAATTCTCAGTCACTAATCGCAGCAGAAATTCCTTGTCAGTGAATGATGTGTCCACTACTGGAAGATGGGTAAAGTGGGGTTAATGGCGTTTCTTATTCTCATTAATGTTCTTTAATATTGCTGCGGAATCTTCTCAGGCAATTTATACAATGCTCGTCTTCAGCACTCGCACACTCGGCGCCCTCAGTCTGCAGTGTACCGAAAGACATTGGACAATAATGTAATTAGTAGCATCATAGACATATTCCACGAGTGCGATTTTCTGAATGATTTAGACAATAATGTAATTAGTAGCATCATGGACCTATTCCACAAGTGCGGTTCAGGACTTATTTTTACCTCTAAAACTCCTAAGGAAGGTGTGTTGCTATTTTTAGACCGTTCCCTATCTTTGCAAACAAACCACCTGTGCTGGTTATTTTCACCCCGTTCTAAAAAAGGTTTACTGCACTATACGTCCTCGCAGTCTAAAGTCGTAAAGAGAGGCACAGCTCTTTCCTGCCTTACTTCAGCCCTAAATGAGTCATGCCTCCACACCATCAAAAGCAGTTTTAATGCTCAAATTGAGAGGCTTACAGCGTCTGGGTTTCCAGCGCAGGTGCTAACTGAAGTGGTAGGAACTCTGATAAAAAAGGCAAAAAGGATGCGAAAAAGCTGCACGTGATATCGACAAAAAAGAGTGGTGGTGGTTCCGTATATACACAGAATATCTCACAATCTCAAACAGGCAGCCAATAGGTACGAGGTCCCCTTAGTGATGTCAGCACCCCAAAGAACTGGTCAAATTTGTTCTAAAGTTCGGGCAAAAATAAAAAATAATACAAAACACAGGTGCCGCACAAAACACGTCCGCCCTTACGTGCCCTGTTCAACCAGAGTGGTTTATAGCATTCCCCTTTCCTGTGGCAGATCCTACGTAGGACAGACAGGACGGTGTATTAATGACCGGTTAACGGAGCACAATCTTTCTCTAAATTCAACAGTGGGGGGTCCCCTACCTCTGCATTGTCAAGCGTGTAAGTGTACACCTTCTTTACAAAATAATGTAATAATAATAATGTTTATTGCACAAATATAGATACAATACATACATATGCGGGTCCGTCAAAAGCCAATAGCGGCTTGTGGGACTGAACCCGGCAGCGGTGTAATAAAACATCAAACGAGTCATTGAAAGATATCACGCAAAACAACAATGAAAAATAAAGGAAAAAAAAAACACACACAGCAGTCAGGATACATATGCAAAACACTCATTTAAATATAAAGCACATACACAACTAAACCAAATAACCACCAGACCGCAGACAAAAACCCTGTCAATAACTGGAGACAAGCACGTGTTACAATTATTGCTATTTCATATTGGAGGCAAAGGCCAAAAGGGAAATCAAGCTTAAATTCAGCATCGGGGACTATCTGCAGATTATTCAAGATTAGGGTCAAATTAATAATATAACGCCGAAGGGGACTAACAGTGCATGTAAACTGGAAAACAAGAGCGTAAGTATGACTTTAGCATATTGCTCTTATAGTTTTTTTTAATTGGCGCTTTGTGGTTATCCCAAAAAACGTGTCCGGTAAGCCGTTAAAGAGTTCGGGTACATAAAATGAGCGCAGTCGTTTTCCATATTTTGTATAAACACGTGGGATTATGAAACGTTCACCGTCTCTCAAGACACGTTCCACTACACGAGGCGTTTTAAAAGAACTTTGCCAGATATGCTTACTAATTACACATCTTTTAAATAGAGCTAGGAAACGCGGCAGGCACAGGGATGCAAATAATTCATTACTCGGCATAGAAATAAACGCGTACGCTACACCCCTCAAAATACTTTTTAGGATCGTGTCGATTTTATTTTGCCACAGCACTGAACAGTTTGCATAAATAGTAATACCGTACCGTAGCAACCCGTAGGCTAAAGCATTGACTATCATCTTGCGAACAGAAAATGGAAAAAAGGCCTTTGTAGAATACAACATACATGATACACTTCGCAGACGCTTGGCAACATAGCTTAGATGGGAATTCCACGACAGATCACTGTCGAAGAAGATTCCTAAATACTTGTTGGAAGGAACAAATTGAATAGGTGGACATATGCAGCGCGTACATTTCGATGAGTGCAACACAAAGGGAATTTCTGGACATTTGCGTTTCAGGGGACTCCTGAAACACATTAGTTTTGTTTTATCGATGTTAATTTTAATACAATCTGCCTCAAACCAGTCTATTACCCGGGTAGCATTGGTTTGCAGTAAAGAAATCGCACTGCACAAATTAATATGCCGAGAAACTAACAAAGTATCATCGGCATACTGATAAATATCGCAACCGGAAACAGCTTTGGCTAAGTCATTTACGTAAAGATTAAACAAGAGTGGCGATAAAACAGACCCCTGAGGCACTCCAGCTTTCAGATTTATACTGACACTGCTGGTTTTGCCAACTGAAACGTGCTGCGTCCGATTCGATAAGAAATCTTCAAGAATACAAAAAAAAGGCCCCCGGAAACCGTAATCGTGAATTTTTTTCTTAAGTACTTTATGACTAATAGAATCAAATGCCTTTGAAACGTCTAGAAAGAGTGCGCAGGCATGTTTGTTGTTGACAAACGTTTCATTTAAAGTGTCAACGAATTCCTCAAGAAGCGAGTCGGTACCACGCCCAGAGATAAAGCCGTGCTGGGACGGTGATAACATATCAAACTTCTGAAGGAACATGGTCATTGTTTTCAGTATATGCTTTTCGAATACTAGGGCTAAACACGGCAGAATAGATATCGGTCTGTAGCTTTCAACACTGTCACGCTTACCCCCTTTGTAAATGGGTCTAACAATTGCACTTTTCAAACCAATAGGGATTACACCACTGTTTATAATTCCGTTCAATACGTAAAGCAGGATGTTACTTAGTGCATCGAGATTGCGCCGTAAGTCGGCAAGGCGAATGTTATCTGCCCCGGGTGCTTTGCCGAGCTTAAAACTAAATAAAACCGTATGCAAATCTTCTGCCGTAATGTTTGGTAAAAAGGCGGATGCTGAGCAGGAGCGTTGAAGATTAGAGGGCATGACATCTTCATCATGCAGCACACCCGAAACCGACGCGAAAAAGCGATTAAATCTTTCCGCAACATGTGACATGTCATTTCCAAAATGTTTCTTAATTGTATCGTCAATAGACGATCTAGTAGAGCATCCCTTGACTTCATTTACAAGAGCCCACGTCTTCAAAACATCAAATCGTGATTGAATAAACTTATCATGAAAATGGTGACGCTTTCTTGAGCGAATGAGTGCATTTACACGGTTCCTCTGTGCCTGAAATTGCAGTTTATTTCCTGGTTCTGTGGAGAGCGACGACATCGTGCCCATAAAATATCCTTTTCTTTTATAGCAGAAAGAACGTCTGAAGTTAACCACGGTCGATTTGGCCTGCGTTTTTTAACTGTAACAGTTTTCGTGCTCATGGCTCTGAAGCTTGAAAATATTTCAACCAGCTTTAAGTAGGCATCGTGACAGTTATAATTTTCAATGACCCGATTCCAGTCATATCTAGAAATTAATCTATCAAAATTACTTGCATTCATTATAAATATTTGGTTTTGTCGTTCTAATGGTTCAGAAATAAACTCGGCGTATATTCGACATGCCACAAAGTAGTGGTCTGCCAATTTATGTTTGATAACGGCTGATAATATAGGAACCCCTGAGTTCCTGATATTTATATGGTCGATACAAGAACTAACAATTTGATTGGACAAGTACTCTTCTCTAGTAGGCGTCTGAATTACGCTGTCAATACCATAGTTTGCCAGAATATTTAAATAATCACAGACGGCACTTTTGAAAGGCTTTAGTAAATCAATCCCTATTGGAAAAACGTACAAGAAACAAACCTGCTGCTTGTACAGTTCGGGTATGACACCACCATACTTTCTTGTTATTATGTATGCAGCTAGTTTGGTTCGGCTTTCTGCATAACTGGAGATACCGGCACCGCTATGGCTCCGGGTCTGTCTATACTGGCAGCCAGTTTGCTTGCCGATATGATTCGGTGTGCTGGTATGATTTTGCGGCCGATGACGTAGGCGACCGATATCTTTCCAACAAAAAACGCTTATACCACACCACCACCGTTATATCCACATCATACATGCAGAAAGACGACCGCCATCTTCCAACATAACGTCCATCGTTTACCACCGGTATCGTTACATACACCATACATGTCGAAAAAGAACATAAGCCGCGTTTACATGAATGCGACTTAGTCCTATTGAATTTAGTTGCCGCATTCCATATGCGGTCATGTAAACCGCATAATGCGCAAAGCGCATCGCATTAAAGTCGCTAGACAGAGGTGGATCGAGATGTCGAGTGCGCATTCATTCAGCCCATGTAAACGGAGATCGGATCGCATTTTGGAACGGGGAGGATTATCGGAAGGCGCTCGCTGCGGGAGCGAGTGAACAGCTGAGAACATGGAGGCGGCCAATCTCGTCGGCGGCGCGGAGAGCGGTCCCGCAATTTTTTTCCCGAGAACAAACGCAAGCTTTTATTGTGATCATAACTAAGCAGAATATAGCGGAGCTGCTCGGTGTGGGCGGCCCCGTCCAAACCTTTGCGAAGTACGAATTGCGTGTCCGAAGGGGTCACAAAGACATCGGTGCAAGCACGAACGACACCGAGAGCCCCGAGCACTGTTGAGCACTGCATGGTAGCGCAGAACGAGCAGCTCCTACCTCGGTGCCGTTCCCGGCTGCGCAAGAGCCTCTCGGACTCGGGGTACGGTCGCGATCGGCGAGTTCTGGCGCGGCGAAACGCGGAGGCTTCCTCAAAGCGTGCGCACACATGTCGCCTCTCGTTCAGAGTGAACCGGCGGCCCGGCCTGGAGTCCTAAACGCCTTGGTTTCGATGCTTCTTCCGTCTCGCAACTTCTTCTACAGCACCGAAGACAGCGGGCACCATCTTTACGGTCACTAAATGCGTCGAAAGGCCTCCACGTGCGATGCACCGGAAAACGTGGTGCGGCTGGTGCCGGAACGGAACTGCGTAACTTCGAGCTTTGAGTCAGCGTGCACGGCAACAAACCGATCGTCACACCAAGCCGCGGATACCGCATCGCCGGTCGACAGCGGCAAACGGCCCGTTGCTCGTATCGTGGGCCGTGACTCGTACTCGGCCAACTCGGCGTCTTTTCGTGGCCCCTCGCGTCGTCGCTACCAGCCGCAAACCCGGCGTCGGAGAAAAGCGAAACCGAAACGTAAAGCTTCCGCCCAGTGGCTTCCGCTGTCGCGCCTTTTCTGACTTCCCGGCTTCCACGCTTCCGGTCGTCGCGGAGATGGCGACGTAGTGGTTTTGGCGGTTTTGGCATCGCTGGCTCGTTCTGCGTTTTGGGGGACAGATGTTTTACGGTGCGTTTCTACTGCGTCTCTGGCTCTCAACTCGACGGCGCCTCTCATAGTTCAACCAGGCGTGGTCAACCTGTGTCAGGCCGGCTCGACTCGTCCGATCGCCGGACCGCAGGCGACTGCCCAGTTCGGCCGTGAGGCCTATGATCCGAAGACGTCTGTCTCCGTGAAGCGGTAAGCGAATCTCGTCCCGTTTTCGTTCTACTTTTAAATTACGTTAGGTGCGCTACAGTGTAAGCATGCGTGCCAAGTGTTCGTAACAATTTTGAACTAGAATAATTGTGCTTCATTGCGGTTTGTCATTTACGGAAAATATAAATGGAGCAATGAACGAGGAGCCATGCTTGAAAACGATGCATGTACGATGTTAACTTCTACCTCGGCGGCTTTAAAAAAAAGTCAAGACTGGTTACGGTTGGATGCGAGGCTGGTCCCAATGCAATGGTAAGCACTTAGAGCGCCTTTCTGAACGGCATGTAAGCAATATAGCGATCAACGAGACGAGCGACGGCGAGAAGCTACGAGTGCCGGCGCCGAGCGCCGAAGATTTCTCACTCTCGCTGCTTGCGCCGCTCAATTCTTGGGCTTCTAGAAAACGTCGCTCATCGCCTCGGTCGCTCGCACCAATCGCTTTCATAATGTGTGTCTCGTCGCGCGGCTGACTGCCGTGTTTATTCAAATATAAGTCGACCTTTTCTTTTTTTTTTCTTCTTTTTTTTCTTCTTCTTGGAAATTGTGACTAAAGAATTTCGACACCTACATTCGCGACCAAATTTTGCGACCCTACCGGAGGCATGAAGCTATCGAGTCACCGAGCCGGCGTTGCCGTAGAGCCGCGCCGCTTCTTGTTTCAAAAAGCTTTTGGTTGCCGAAATGGCTCGCCGCCCGCGGTGGCCGGTCGGGCGTCGGATTTCGACATCGCGCCTCTAGCGTTCCCCTTGCTGGGCAACGGGTAAGGAGAGGAACGCGATGCGCCATGCACTTTACCCTCCATCCTCGCAAACGCGCACAAAAAAAAAAAAAAATGTTATTTTTGTTAGTTGCTTGAGGCGGCTCGGCTCGCTTGTTGCTCATGGCGACACGGCGGCTTTGCTTGCGTCTTTGTAGTTTGTCTTCCGTCGCTTCGCACCTTCTTTCGTTTCCTGTCGTCATTTTACAATGATGTCAGTGAAGTATTGCTGCGAATTTGCGAGGATGTCTACCCAGCTGACGAAGCTTGGGACGATGATAACATATCCAGAAGTTCTGACGGTGATGAAGTTTTTGGCATCGCCCCGTGATTTAGCTGAGAGTGATGTAAATAAAGGTTTTTTTCTTTCTTTTGCCCAAAATTTCCCCTGTTCTTAAAAAAAAAAAAAAAAAATCAACCTATATTTGAATTTTTTTTTTTTTTGTTCTTGGTGGATCTAATAAATAGGGTTCGACCTATTTTCGAGTAAATACGGTAACTTTAATTTTTATTTTGGGTTACGTCGGACGCAACTCGAATGCTTGACAGTTACGTTGGGCGTAACTTTAATTTTTATTTCGGGTTCCGTCGGATGTAACGTTAGACACTCCGTTACACTTAAGGAAAATAGGGGCTGCTGGTTCATCATATAAAGTTATAAACCAACCATTTGTGTTTAATTAAAATGCATCACTGACCTCAAAAAAAAATACTGCTATTCTAGAGTTTATGCTATAGGAATGTAGCACTTCAGATAAATTTGTTTATTTTTACTTTTAGTCCCTGCCCCACCAGATAAAACATCCGGCCTAAAGCAGTGTTCCGGATCTCCTTCCAAGACATCAGGCGGGTCGTCATTCAATCCAGAAGTCGGCGGCGTCTCATGGGCGTGTTGCTGGTGCTTACTGGATGGTGCTACCGAGGGAAAAGTGGTCATGCTTGGGAAAGGCAAGTATGGCCGCCGTAAGTATACATATTGTTTTTACCTTTGCTCGAATCCGTTTTTAAGAAATGCACAATTTGCATGTGTGCATCTCTCAATGTTTCCACAGTCGGCTGTCTTTTTTTGGAGTGCTCCAACTGTGTCAGCGCTAGTTTCTCTAGACCATGCAAATGGGATGCAACAATAAACCACATATGCTCTCGCAACAAACAGCGCTGTGCCGAAGCACTGTGGAATCTACTCTAGCTTTATTATGCAGCACAAAATAGTTGATGCCAATTATAGCTACTTTTGTGACTCCGTTTTACCAAAAGCTCTGCCGAAACAAACTTGCCGCCTTATAGGTAGTGCAAAAGAACCTCGCGTGCCTAACCTGGAGAAGGGCATTTTTTTTCATAGGTAAATTTTTCCTTAAACCAATTCGCGTCTCCAGCTCGACGCTCGCCCTCCCGCGGCGGAAACGGGAAGCGCTCTAGTGAGGGTCCCCCGATTCTTCTGCTCAGCGTGCATGGCGGAACTGCTCGCGATCATGGCTCGCGAAATGTCGTTTCCGAATGCAAACAATACTCTTCACTGTCCCAACGTAGTGCTGCAGCCGGTATGGGATTGTACCTTACTGGAGAGTTCTAGTATTGCGCATAGAAGCAAACGCAAGCGGTGTGCATTTACGTTAGAGTTGCGTGCCCCACGTTCTGCGTGCACCTCATCGCCATGCGCCGTCCAAGATCGCGATTTCGGGCTCCGCGCACACGCAGTCTGGAACTCGCAAAGCTAACGCAAGCACACAGGGATTGAGTTCGCTCGTTTACGCAATATTAAAAGTCACTACTGTTTCACCGGCTTCCAACGCCAACGAAACGTGCTGCAGAGAGCAGACGTGCAAGCAGGTTTGCGTTCCTTCGAACTGGAAAGGGTGAGATTGGCAAAACGACGGCGGGCAAATACAAAAGTAAATAAATGTTATAAAAAAACTAGTAAATAAAAAAAAGGCTTTTTTTAACTTTTGGGCATTTGGTCTTGAAGTATATTGGCGGCGACTTTGGACGTTTCGCCGATTGTCAAAAGTCGCGACTTTGATAGCACAATATACTTTACCAACAATTAATGTAATTTCACATGGATTTCTCACATTAGCTAGAATGTTTTCATTGATATTCGACAATTTTTATTTTATTTGTAATTAAAATGCAGCAATTAAAACAAGTGATGATAATTGGCACATTTTTCATTGTCATATTTCTTCGCACGTTTAAAATTAGATCATAAGCAACAAATTATATTAAAACTTTAAGATTTACTTCTTCAAATATGTGAATTTTAATATTATAATTATTAATACAAATCGCGGCAATGTATGCCTCTAATTAACGCCAAGATCATGAGAATTATCTATTTAACCATAATAGTCTTTCCAGAAAGGTATAATTCTGTTTTCTTTTTAGCATATGAAAAACTGACATAGTTATCAAGATAGACAAACAGTTAAACGCTGGATGTAATATGAAGTCCTACGCCTCACGCGGTGCTATAAAGACACACACACATACTTTAGCTGTCTGACTCGGATTCTGTCTTGGGTTGCTGCTGTGAGAGCAGCGTTTATTAGTTTATGCGTTTTGTGGGCCTATTCTAAAAATTGGAATTATTCTCTTATTCTTGTGCAGGGATAATTGTCATTATTTCCCATGACAATTATCTGAGCGAGAGAAAGGCAGCGAGAACGCACAGATATCAGCACTGATTTTTTCAACAACTACGAATATCAGCCTGGATCGAACAGTATGTCACAAAATAAAGTTTCCGCGAACAAATTTTCAAAGTAAATAATTACGATGTGAGACACATCTTGAGTCATGAAAAAATCCGAAATTAAGACCTCTGACGAGAAATTAAATCCAAAATAGAGGTAAGTTTCGGTTTTGCTCCAGACTTAAAACGCTCATTCTTCCGTAATTAATACGCTAAACACCGTTCTTGTTTTCAGGTTAAAGAGGTGACCTGCGCTCATAAAACATTAGCTTCCTCGTATTACCAGAAATAATTTATGACGCTCAGTGAAGCCAGCACACTAGACAGGCTCAACAGCAGCACGCATCTCTGACCCTCACTAAACCCGCCATCTTGGAAAATGAGTGGCGCCACCTATAGTTAGTTGGAGTCGCGAATACCTTCAGCCTCCTTGAAATGTTAACATTATGTGACACACGGAAGAACAGTAAACTCTTTAATGTTGGCAAACCTTTAATTTTCGCGGCCTTTGATTTTGCAGAATTCAGTGGCTGTGATTATGTCCTTTGTGACCGATTCGAGAAGAAATAGGGGCCACGAAGATAAGGGGGTTTTACTGTACATCGGAGGAAAGAGGAAGTCACTTATGTTTGTATGCAGGAGTAAAACCAACAACAACAATCATGGTGTCGACACTTTGTAAGCCTATCTGTGTCTATTGAATGACATCAATTTTGTTTTCGTTCGTTAAACATTGTTGCCTGTACATTGTGGGATGTCGTCTTCAACACGAGCAGTGGTTTTCTTCTCAAGCAGGCAGCATGGACGCGTGCCGCAGCACAACATAGTTCATTTGCAGGTGGTACCGCAGGTTGACGGATGGTTGGCACAATATGGGGGAATCACAATTCAATGTTCTACCTCGGGCGTAGACAAGATTTGCTTATTCTAAATCATTTTGTCTAAAAATCTGGGATTTGCGATGAATGTACCCGCATGGTTGGAAGGGCCAGACAAGCCTTGTGAGCGCTTCATTTTCTAGCGTCTCAGTCCTGAACCCACTCACGCACCACATGTGTAGATGTTCCGATAGGTGGGAGCACTTATTTGGAAAATGGTGAATGGCAACTGTTATCTTTATCAGACTTCTGTATTATGGTCAAAGTTGGACTGCATATTTGCAATACTTTTTCTCACTTAAAAATATGTCATACTAAAATATGTAGAATAGCCGATGACAAAAAGAGAATGGCTGGGCGTCCTCCAGCACGTGCTTGTGCTTTTCACCCCACTTTGGACAGATGTGCTTGCTCCAGGCTCATGAGGCGCTGAAACGTCATCGAAGGTAGCAGATGGGCTGGTGGTGGAACAACGGAGACTTCTCCCTGCCTTTCTCATGCTATCAGTGAGCGTGTACCTCTATACTCTAACTTGGCTTAACCTGCACAGAGCTGAGGAGAATAGGCTTGGCGAGTGCCCTTACTGCATATGCATTTGTACAGCTGAGGCACTTTCTGAATCAAGAATATTGTGTACCTTACCTTCAAAAACACATCATTTTGGGGGTGCAAAAGGAATTCTAAGGCATATTTTTGTTTGTATTGTCCTATTACGCATCGCAGGCACGTAGCCAGGGGGAGGCCCATGGGGCCCGGGCCCGGGCCCCCCCTTCCCCCTCCCCCTCCGAAATCTTCCATTTTGCATGTGTCCTCCTCTCCCCCCTTCTCCTCATACAGCATTTTGTCATGAGTGGGCCCCCTCTGAAACAAAATCCTGGCTACGTGCCTGACGCATGGACTCCTTCAACTTAATGCGGAGTCGACCCACCCTGTTGAAAAATTTAATGCCTGCCAGGTAATTGTTTTGCATTTAGTTAATATATCAGTATTCAGTTGGGTATCCCAAGTCATTAGTCGTTGAGATGCAGTCTCTCTGTAAGTCAGTCATGTTTAACATTCATAAAACTGCTTGTCAAATAATGGCACTGTCGAGGACATGTACTCGGCTCGAGCAATCGCTGTGCACAAGCTGGTCGTGTGGATACAGGCAGCAAACATCCCGGTTGAAACGTCCTTCCTCGCAATGTAGCTCAAGACTAGGTCAGGGCCCCACTCACAAACGTCTATACTTTGCATCTCTTTAAGCTGGACCACTTTTGACACTACAAGCCATTGCAGCGAAAACAGTGTGACACATGATTGTAAGCTCGACGTACCATGGCATCCAACTAGAAGGTCACATGGCTTGCAGCTTCTGCCGTGGTTAACTTTAAACTGAGATAGTTTGGAATAATGCTCTCGGTTTTTAGTGTTGCCCGGCACGGTTAACAATTTGGTGATATAGTGCTGCATTGAGAAATCTGCATTCGTGACTGTATCACCTTATGAATGCATACTAGCTATTAAACTCTCCATTCTGCAGAGAAATGAAATGCACTTTGCTTCCAATTGCAGCTACTTCTGGAACTTCATGGTATGAAGCACCTTATGGCTGCAAGCTCTGACCGATCTTGTTCTCTGCTCTGCGCAGGCCCATTGCAGGGAGTCACTCCGAGAGCCTCACCAGAGGTTCCTGCCCGTGGTCGTTCTAAATTTTTTTGTTGTAGGTATGCATCCTTTCTGTCTTTCCCTTAATTGTACTCTGGCGCTTTCTTTTCATTGTCGCAGATTTGCCTCAAAATTAATTCAGCATACAAATGGATGCTGTACAACTGTATCCCGCATATTTTGTTCAAGATAACTTTTCTTTGCGAAAGTTAGATTTCTTTATGAAGGTTAGTCTTTTTTGTTTTTATTTACAAATTTATTTGAGTTTCCATGGGCAACACTAAAACGTTATGCCATGGGCAAGGACAAGTTCACTGCTCTAACTTGTTCTCAACTGATTGCAAGAAATTTTGTTAATGTCATGAAACCTCTTTCCAGCACTTGCTTGGCAGCATGAAAACAAATTATACATGGGACATACTCTTTTTTAGACTGCTTGCTCATTCTGCAGGTCTGCCTTCTATAGATGTCGTGCTACTGGAGAGCAGGTGAATTCGATCGTTGGTTTTGCCATTGCTTTTTTTTTTAGCCGTTGTCTTAATAGTTCTTTTAAATTTAAAAATTTTCCTAAAAAGCAAGTTGGCAAGAATATCTAGTTTGACTAGTTTGCTGAAAATAGTGATCTAGTACCCTTTAGTCAGTAAAATAGATAGTGTGTGCCGCTGTTAGTGTCAAGTAGAGATGCACGCTTTTTAGGCATTTTGCGCAGGGTGGTACAAATTTTTATTGGTTAGCCTCTTGGTGCGCCAACTAAACTCTTTCTATCCAGACACCTGCCGTTTGCTTTTATTTGGCAGGCTCTGGCAATAAAATAATATAGTGTTATTCCTCGGTGGCTTAATAACCTAAAGAAAGAAGTTTCTCCATGTTTAAACGCAAACTTTTATAAAGGCAAAAATGAAATAAGCCAGTAGCAGACGGCACATAGCCTCAGCAGTGCTCCGCGCCAACAGCGTTGCGTCAAAATAGCGGTCTTCTCCTTCTTGCTGCCTTCTCTCTCCCTCCTTCGGCGCTCTCCTCCCTTTCCTCCTCTCCGGCACCTTTGTCACCACACCCACTGGCTAAACTCTCCCACTATACAGCTCTGCATTGCAGTAGTAGTTTTTTTTTATAGTCTTTGGAGTTAAATGTGAATATTTGACAGAAATCTCCCAGGTAGGGGTGAAAGAGGGTTAAATGAATGCATTTGATCATTCGCCTTAATTCGGTACCCATCATTTCAAGGCCTGTGTGGTCTTGTCCTGGGGTGTGCCTATGACTGTGGCTGTGAAGGAGCAGTTTTTTAATAGGTACAAGTACAAAGTATAAAAACAAAAGGATCTATGTGCTGATCACGAAAGAATATGCTAGCCATTCTAATGTAGCTCTGCCAAGTACTTGATTGTGATTTGTTTTTATTTCCAGCTACTTGGTTGCCTCAACATCTGGAGATCCTAGTGGCCACAAGCTTGGACTCAATCTTCTTCTGTGGTCCGGCCAGGACCATGGGGGAGGTAATCCCAGCAACAAGAGCATCACAGTATCTCCCTGCCTGTGACTTTCGATTAGCATCACTACAAGGGAGTCCTCATGCCACCAAGTGTTAGGTATGCTACTCGAAATAAGCATTCTTACCTATTCTTGAAGTGAAACAGCAAAAGCACTACTAAGCCTAAAATGAAAAAAAAACATTCAAATCTCGGGTTGGATGGAGTTCCAATTACAAAAAGGCGTCTGCAGACATGATTCACATGTGAACTTAAAGCCCACGGGTGTAGGTTCGACAGAGTCACAGAAATAACTTCCCACAGATGGCTTCGCTAGTGCTATACCCAAACAAATTCTTAAAATAATCATTGTGTTACGTTGGTGTCATCAACCTTATGTACCTAGCCCACCCAGCAGCCGGGAGATGTGAAATATAAAAAAAATGGGAACTTGCACATTGTCAGCTCTGCAAAGATAATATATTGAACCGAGCGTAGCACGTTCAACTTAAGAAAGCAATTCAGTGCAGGCCTAGTTTTAAGGTTCACATATTTGTTATTGCCCTTCATAATGAAGTAAAAACTGCTTAAGTTGTGGCCCACTACAGGCTTTCTATTAGTGTTAAAAAGTGTTATGGCAGTTTGAACAGCTCGCTCCAAATATTTTCTTGAAATGGATAGGTTTATGGAAATTATTGTGTGGATGTTTGCAGACAGTCATGGCGAGACCAATCTTTAGTGCCAAGTGTTCCATTTATTCAGAGTTGGTTGAGACTGTAAATATTGTAGGTCGCAAATTAAATTTTTATGGTATGCAATGGGCACAATCATCCGTAATGACTAGCTCTACCTAGGGGAACTTTATACGTTTACTACGGCAAGATGGTTTCGCAAAACTAAGTATTTAGTTTATTCAACTCCTGCACTAACCTTCTCTCTAGAAACTTTTTATATTCTTTACGATGCTGAGTTAGGATTCTGGAAGTAGTTTTTCTAGAACTACGCTAGACATTTCCAGTTCATCATTTTTCTCGCCAAGCATTCGAGAGAGCCAAACCCTGTAATATATGGATGGAACTCGCAGAATGATGCGACTGGCAGTTTGAAACATTCGGCACTGTAACAGTAACAATGACATGTCACTTGCCTATGTAGTGCTCATTTTCGCAGATCAAACTGCTTTTTCCGTCTGTACTCATTTTCAGTGGACTCATTCAGCGAACTCGCACCCGAGACTGCAGCGCTGGGTTCTGCGAAATAATTTGAATGAATATAGATGCAGCAGGTTTCTTTGAGTGTGCGTCTAACACGTATTCTTCATATTGAATCTGCTACTGTATTTATGACCATGTCCTTAATTGTATCCACATTCCAGCTTATTTTTATTTTGACATTTGAGTTTTCTTCAGTACTTTTCTCAACATCTGTGCTTGTTGAGCCGTACTCAAGACCATACATCTTGTCTTTCCCTATTACATTAATATATAAAACTGTTGATGCCGAGTACGTACCGAATCTGTCGTGCGAGTTAAATAAGAACCAATAGAAAGCTCTACAAAGGAAATTTTGTTAAAGGAGGCTGTATGAGCATTAGAATAGCACATGCCATGCTAAAACAAAAAAAAAATACAAATTCTTGTTAGGTTGGCAAGGATGACACTGCTGTGCTGTTTCTGATGTGTCACAAAAAAAATCAGTGCCATACAGTGTTCCTTATGGAAATACAAACTGTCGAATTCGAAGCCTAGAAGTTTTATTCAAGAATGTTCCTCAATACAAATGTATTTAGAGATCTGAGCCACCGGCTCATACATGACTATGTGGCGAACATTCATTTTCATGTGCATTATAGTTTACAAGGTCTAGTCTGCATTGATTTATTGCATTCATGCTGAAACTGGGAGGGGTTCTCTGGGTATGAATAAAGATATAAACATTTCTTGAAATCAAAACATTTGAGAACGGACAAAAGAAAGGATCTGAGAACCTGATCTTAGATTCTCTTTTCTTTTTCTTCTCTAATTTTCACTTTATTTCACCTGATGCATTTAGTTTTTTTAGCGCAGCTCTTAGCGCCCGTTTCCGCGTTTTGCGGCGTCGCTGTCGGCGTAACCGCCCAACTAAACTTGGCAGGAAATTGAATTAATGTTGCGGTCATGTGACGTTAATATTTCCGCTAAGTCTAGCTGAGAAACAGAATTTTTTATGGATGACATGACACGGTCATGCGACGTCATTTTCCCCGCTACTTTTAGCAGAAAAACTGCATTTGTGTTGAGGTCATTTGTGTTGAGGACAAGGTCTAGTCTGCATATATTTTTGCATTCATGCTGAAACTGGGAGGGGTTTCCGCGCTAAATTTAGTGGAAAACTTAACCCGCTAAATTTAGTGGGCACATTTTCCCGCTAAATTCAGGGAAATTTCCCGCTAAATGGGAGGGAGCCGAAGAGTAGTAGGGGAGGGGGAGGAGGGGCATACCCTCCCATACTCCTCTTCAAGATCTGTGCTCTAATTTCACATTACAGAGTATTCTAAACGTCTCATATTTCATCTCATGTTTATTCAACTTTTATATTGCAGGTGCGCTTGCAGCACAAATCTGGGTTGTGCTGATCCTCTACGCACAAGTTAGGAACTCCTGAATGGCAAGAGTGGGAGTTTGGTCTGACAGCTCAAGGGACACCATTGTTCAGTATTGAATTTTTAATTATCTTCTTTTGAGCAAAGTTAAGCTTTGCTGCTTGCAGTTCTTCTAAAAATAAATACCTGCAACCAAATTTACCAGGTCACGACATTTTGCCTCTGCTCTTAGTGCTCCTGGTGAGCCTTGGATAAGAGCTTACTGGTGTGCAACATCATGTTTGTTTGAAACCACTCACTAATGTAGACTCGCTGACATCCAGCATTCCAATGAAACGCTGGATGTCCACAAGTCTTTCTTGAACAATGCAAGCGGGAAAGGAACCATACAATTGTATCGTATTGGGGGACATTCTAGAGAGTGTTTTTTTTGTATGTTTTACAGACTTTAAAAAAGCCATAAAAGCTACATTTACGTGGTCTGTGCACGTGAGTTGCATGGTCAGGGCGGCATAGTATAAAAGACGAATTTGTAATGTTCAGTCGGGTTATTACAGAGATGTGCCAGACTTCTTTCAGAAAACTAGATGGAGGTTCATTCTAGCGTAGTTTTATCCCGCAAACCTAAATATCCCATTCGTTTTCCACAAAGATATAACTAAACGTAAGAAAACACAAAAAAACCTCCTACCAATAGTGACATCGTAAGAAGACCTTTCGGCCCCGAAGCGTTTGTCGCTTAAGGGCCGCGCGTCCAATCGCAAGTTTTCTAGGTATATTCTCTCGCATTGGCACCAGTCGGGACACATTTTTTTGCCCTTTTAAAAAATAGCACGTGCGTGCATAGCTTTGATAGGTGCTGAAGATGCGTGAGCAAAGATTTCGAAAGCTGCTTTTGTGACGTCGCTTTCTAGGGAAGTGCTTTCACAGCGCTTTAAAAATGACTCTATGCAGCCTCGATTCATAAAATTACCAAATAATTTTGATATTTGAGATTCTGGAGGTCATATGAAGAAGATTTAAAAGTGTTTTCTCAAATACAAAACCGCTTCAGCCTCTCTCTAAGTATAGTATGTTCCTGAAATTTTTAATCAGTGAAAATAGATTCATGGTTCCAATTAGAAACTTGCTAAGCGTCATCAAAACACACTAAATCAACTTTCTTTGTGAAGATTTAAGACAAGAGAAGCATTTTATGGCGTTCTAAAAAAATGGTCAATTTGGACGCGTTTCCAGACTTCGGTTTCTTACCAGAGCGCATCTTTGCACCTGCGGTCCTGCTGCCCGGTGGCCGGAGTGCGAAGCCGACCCCTCGCCTCCCTCGTAGGATGGAGGGAAGCAAGGCGCACATGTGTTGCGCGTCTAAGCCCCTGGGGAACAGGACTGTGGGCGCAGACATATGAGCTCTGATAAGAAACTGAAACCTAGAAACTCGTCCAAATAAAGCGTTTTTACAGAATGCGTAAAATGCTACCCCTGCATTATATCCTTCTAGAAAGAGTTGATTTTGTGGTTTTCAATGACTCAGCAAGTTTCTAATTGAAACCATATTTTCATTTTCACTAATTAAAAAGTTAATTGACAAATTGTATTTAATTATCTGACTGATTGTTACGATTAGGTCCCTATACTATGTACACCTGGCCGTATAACTCGCCTGCACAAACCGCATTAATTTAGCTTTCACGACCTTTCTAAACATATGCGTAAAGCTTAAAACTAAATCGCCCTGTACAACAGTGACAAGGCGAAACCAGCATGGTGGAGCCATACGGCTCCACCATGCTGGTATCGCCTTTTCGCTGGTATAGGATGTCCCATATTACGTTATGCATGTATGGTTCCGTCCGCCTCCATGGTTCCGCCATAATCCACTACGCTGGTATAGGATGTTCCATAATACGACACGCTTGTATGGTTCCGCCTACCTGTATCATTCCGCCTTAATCCACTATACTGGAGCCGAGGTTTCGCTTGTATAGGATGTCCCATATTACGGTTACGCTTGTATGAGCCTTTTCCATCATCTTTCCATCGTCGAAATTTTCCAATAGGGATGTTTATGTCACCCACCATACAAAGCTTATCGGTAGGCACCATAGTTTGTAAACTCGCGCTTAGCTCATTTAAAAAGTTACGCACATTTTCTGATGGTGGTCTATAAACTGCCAGAAGGGATACTACGAAATTGTTTTTACATAACTTTAAAGTCAGACATTCTGCATGTTCGAGCGTAATGTCTATGGTACTTGCTGACCAGGTGTTTTTAACATAAACAGCTATTCCTCCTCCTCTAGATGAGTTGCGAGTCAGGAAAAAAGCCTCAAAACCAGGCAGAGAAAACTGACCTTGAGAAACGCCCACATCCCGAACATTTACTTCGGTTAGGACAAAAACGTCAACAACGGTGTCAGTTGCCCCAACAATGAGTTGAAATTCGTCCCAGTATTTCCTAATGCTTCTGATATTTACATGTAAAACCGTGAGCGAACTAGCACTAGGCGGAAATGAGTCAATAAACGTTGAGAAATCAGAGTTTAGTATAGTGCTATCCATTTCTATACTATTTTTCCCAAGTCCCTAGTGCTAGAGATACGCACTGGCGATGAGTTCTCGTCCTTTTTCGCAAAAATGGCGGAGTTCTTAACCCACACAAACTTATACGATTTTTCCCTTTCCTTGTTCCGCGCTTGCCAGAAGAGGTCCTTATTTGTCTGAGTCAAATTTTCATGAAAGTATATCCTCTGCTGGTTTTCAGACCGAGAAAGGGTGGCCAACTTTTTGCGAGCATTCATCCAGTGTTCCTTTACCGACACTGAGGTGAACTGCACCAAAATGGGGGCAGCCCCCTCACGCCTAGAGCGTAAGCGGTGGCAAGCTACTACTCTATCGGGGGTATGGGTCGCGAGCCCCAGTTTCACCGCAAGGTCGGCCATAGTCACACTCAGGTCTTCGCCGTTCGCGCAAGGAATACCGTGTATTTTCATGTTACACCTTCTGCTATATTGCTCGGATGAGTTTACGTTCGCCTGTAACTGCTCTATCATTGCCGTTTGATCTGTCACCGTTGTTTGGAGTGCTTCAACCTCGGAACGGAGCAACTTCACCTTTTTATCGTTTGCAGTAACCAGCTGCATCATTGATTCACATTTTCCGACTGATTCCTGTAGTCCCTTAATTGTTTCCTTCATTGCATCAACTGATGGTCTCAAAGAAAGCAGGTCATCCACTTTGGCTGGAAGCTCACACAGCCGGTCAACGTTAGCCTTCAGGGAGTGGAGCAACTCAAGTTTTACGTTTATTTGTGCCAGTTGAACCCGGTCCCACAAGCCAATAGCGGCTTGTGGGACCGGGTTCAGTCCCACAAGCCGCTATTGGAGACTTCGATAATTGGCAGATTCACCAAAAAACACACTCGCGAAATTTTTGAAGCTTTTAGTATACTCCGCTTAGGCGAGCGTTGTTTCAGCCATCCTTCTATGGCTTTAACCGACAAGGAAATAGCCTTTCTACAGTCGTTTGAGTGTGGTTGATGGTGTGTTTCCTCCGCGTGCTCGGGTGCCCCCGTGTGAGTGTGGCCTCGGCTCGAGCTGAGACCGAGGGCTGTTCTTTTTTCTTCCTTCAATAAATCGAGTTGTGAGTTTGCGCTTGTCTCTTATCCCTTCCCTTTTCTCTGTTCATTTCTATTTGTGCGCAATTTTAACCATGTTCAATCATTACCAACTCGCCCAACTTTACTACTGCTCAAATTGCTTGTCCTTTTTCGCTTTTTTCACCGGCACATTGCACAAAAAAAAAGTAATACGCACTACTGCCATGCCTTATAAATGCTTTCACATTACATTTTCTACTAGAAAAGTAGCTGCGAGTCTCTTACACAAATGGAGACATTTAAATAAATTCGTTCAATTCAGCCGTAATCTCAGGGGTCGAAAGTTCCGAGGACTGCTCTGCCTCTTTTTTAGGGTTTACTATGGTTGTAGCCGCTAAGGAGCAGTTTTCTTAGTATTTTTTTTTTATTATACCTGTCTTTGGTTTGACGTCCTGTACTATAGCTTCCCTTGCCAAACTGATTTCTTTTAATTGTCTACGTTTAGGACAAGACAATCTGTATTTCAGATACCATTCAACTTTTCGTATATTTATTTTCCAGCAAAATATTCGATAATGAAATGATTGCAATCTACGGAGAGGCGTCGGCGAGTGGTGAGGCCTATTATACATTAATACCGAATTCTAAAATCTGCGATGCGAAAGCATGCAAGCGTGACTTCAGTACGTGCAACATCGTGCAGTGTCACATTGCAAATTTCGATTTTACTTAAACCATACATCGTCGGTCTCTTCGTTCGCGGAGCTCACTTCGTTCATCACGATAACTTGCTCTTCGAATCCACTGCGGAAAAATAGGCGCACAGAAAGTTTTAAGAGTGCATGCCCTACAGCTAGGAAACACTAAAGTCACTGAATCTGGGGAAGTAGCGCTATCGCCTTTCTACCTGCTAGCCTGACACAAACAAATACCAACATACACATGGCAAGGTGATTGGCCCATCGCTCTTGGTTGCCATGGTCATCGCCATTTTGGACCCTTTCAAAGCTTCGAAAGGGTCGGTAAAACCAGTCGCCCCAGGATCGCTATAGAAAATCATACTGCAGCGTTCCTCGGCCAATATGAGCGTCTTTGGAACTGTGCATGCAATAAACCTATCACTCATGTTTTTTTTTCTCCAAAGATCTCTTGCAATTATGTTTCTCTTCTTGCATGTTTCAAAAAAGTAAAATTATTTGCCAATGCATCCCAGCAGTGACGTTGCGTGTGATGACGGTACGAATATGTACAGCATCACACGTGGCGTCGGTGCTTTGGGGCATTGAAAACTAATTTTAATGTCTTGAAACACGCAACAAGAGCAACATAATTGTAAGAGATCTGGGGGAATAAGCATGAGTGATAAGTTTATTGCATGCACAGTGCCAAAGACGCTCATATTGGCCAAGGAACGCTTTCAGTATGATGATGCTCTATAGCGATATTGGTGCGACTGGTTTTAATGACTTTTTCCAAGTTTCGAAGCTTTAAAAGGATCCCAAATGGCAATCACGATGGCAACCAACATGGCTGAGCCAATCACCTTGAAGGATTTTGCCGTCATTATGTTCGTATTTTTTTGTGTCCGGCTAGCAGGTGGGAAAGCAATGGCACAACTTTCCCAAATCCAGTGACTTTAGGAAACACAACAGTCAAATAAAGACAGTACCCGAGCAGACACCGTTGTTCAACCAACATCGGCCCAGGACTGGCAAACATTGGCTTCAATACTGGCCTAACGTTGGATTTGTAGAACTTGCAACCCGATCCAGTGATGAACCATTCACTAAAGCCAATGTGGACCACGATTCAACCGCTCTCTTAGCCACCAATGATCCATCATTCATTCCGTCAATGAGCCGCCATTTAACCAACATTTAAGTCTACTTTGGGTCATTTCAGCCAATACCTAAGCCATCATTGGCACACCGACACCGTTGGTTCGGGGTTGTAATACCATCATTGGCTTATCCAATATTTGCTCCCAACCTACTCGTTACTTCAATTTTGGCATCCCACCTTAACCACGGTCGGGACTGTTTTCTGAGGCCATTTGTAGCTGGCATGCTACCGAACAAAAAAAAATATTCGAAATGAAAACTAGATGTAGACAAGCCACATTTACATTTTTTTCCTATATGCTTCATAACATTTTTGTGATGTAAACATTTTGCAACGTTTTGAAAATGTTTATTGTATATCAAAAAGTACATTGAAATATAAAAGGAGGCAATCCAAATTGACAATGTAGAGTTTTTGCACGACCAGTACATGCAATTAAAAATTTCGATTGATAAAAAAATAGAAATGATTCAATGCGTTGAATTCGCTGCCATCGCTGGAGACATCGACATTTTATCTTTCAAATTGTTTTATTAAATAATACGCATATTTGACCGAGCATAGGTTCCTCTTGCATGATTTTAGAGAGGCTTCATTCGGGCTTGGTTTAGTCCTTTGCTGTGGAGCAAAAACAGATTATGCAATATTAGAATTTCTAGGAACATCAAACTACACACTAGTTTCCTAATGAGATATTTTTCAGTTGAACTGTCTGTGATTCGTCACATTCTAATTTAGTTACTTTAGTAAATTCCTGCAGCGTTGGATGTGATTTGTGACACATTACGAGTCACGAATTAACAAGAACAGGGGTCTTGAAACGTTTTGGCTGAGGGGTAAGATTGGGGACTTGTGGCAGTGTCGAGGGTCGGAATATAAATAAGTAAATATAAATAAGAATATACAAAATAAATAAACCTAAATAAGCATTGAGGTACAGAAACTTAAACTAAAGCAACAATTTCATAATATGAAAGTATATGATTTATTTAAATGCGATGCTAATTATTACATCAAAAACTGTTTTTTCCCACGAAACTCACCAGGAATGTACCAAAGCGCATACAAACTTTGGCATATGCACAGATGGTAGAAGACTAATGATAATAGGAGATCGGTAACAATATACAATAGTTATGACATATGATAGTAAGCACGGTATGCAAGAAAACTCTAAGAAGTCTTAACATTGTTACACAGACATGAAACAGGGGACAACGAATACGAATCCTCCTGCTGACAATGTAGAATAAATAACATTGAGATAGACCCCACGTTTTAGTGTACTGTTCTCTCGTTCTTTCTGCTGTCTTCGTATGCACTTTTGGTGCGTATCGCAGTGCCTTTTTCTTTTTTTTTTTTTCTTTTTGTCATGTGGTTATTTTTGCATTTCTAGCTTCTGGCCGCACACCGAGCGTCAATGGAATGACCGCGGCCATCCGGGGGCCGGCCAGAACCCATCGCCGGGCCGGATTCGGCCCGTAGACTGGGGTTTAGAGACTCCTGAACAAAAATAAGTCAAGATTTCATGTGGAAAAATGTGTGTAAAAATAAAATAAATGATTACGCCAGTCATACCTCTTCAAAAACGCTACGTCATGGCGGTGGTGATTTCAGTCTCAAAGGAGTATAGAGCGTCGGCGATCAACTGTCCCGATGCCGCGTGCTATATGGAGCGCAATTTTGTCTGCTTCTTTTGCAGGTGTTGTGGTGACTTTGAAAGAACGCCGAGCTCTGATTGGCTCTGATGGAAGGATAGTGGGTAGACCTCAAAGCGAGCTGCCTTGATGTTGAACCACAATCCTGCAATCAGAGCCAACAGGAGCTCGGCGTTATGACATCAACACAACCCCTGTCAAAGAAGCAGCCACCCCCCCCCCCCCCCCCCTCCCCGAACTTGCGCTCCGCATACTCCGTTTCACTTCAAATCCGATAACAGCCGACGCCACGGCCCGATGGAGCCAGTCAAGTGTCACCGAAAGTGCATCGTTACTTCGGTCATCACCATTGTGCGTTTCCATTACCAGCAAAATTATTCCAAATTAATCACGCATAGGGAATGCACTGCGATCCCCGCTTTTTTTCCACGCATGACTTGTTTACCCTTGATGCCAAACAAACAAAAAACAAAAAACAAAAAAAAACTTGCGCTGTGTCGATGCACAATTGGCGCTGCTTGATTGGTTCTATTGAACCGTGTACCGTCGGCTACGGTTGGAAGTACTACAGTCAAACTATGGAACGGTTGAAATACCGAGGCTCGATCTAAAATGGGCCGTAAAAACTGGCGCCTGCACATAGCAATCTAAACTTTTGTTCAAAGGTGCATTTCACAGGTCGGTTTTATCATGGCAAATTACGAAGCGTAGCTCCTTTTCTGTAAAAAATATGGGGTCAAAAAGCTTGCCAGGTTAAACGGCGGACGGTGACGCAGAGAACCGAGTCGAGTGGCGGGCAAGCTGTCGAACGGGAACCGAACCGAACCGAAAACCGCAACAGAACCGTTATTTTTAGCCGAACCGGAACTGAACCGAACCAAAATCTTCGCCGCCATCTTGGAATTGAACCGGAACCGAACCAAAAAAAATATAACGGTAACCGGTTCAAAATGGTTCAACGTAATTTTTTTGTTTTTTTGTGAGTATCACAAAATGAACATATGGGAATAAAAAATGGGCGGCTGTATTTCTATTCATCAAATTGTCCTATACAGAATTACAACGTATGGTAAATTGTGGGTTTTCGTGCCTCTTTTGTATTGGCACTATGATTAACCACGTGTCACATTGTCACGTGACGTCATGGTGTCAATACATGTCAAGTAATGTCACGTGACCTCGTGACATCACGTGACTCACTGCGTCAACTCGATTTAATTTGAGGAAGCCACTGGATGTATTAGCCTTGTTGACAGCGTGATTAACATGACATCACGATTTTGCACCGAGTCACGTGACATCCTGACATAAGCGATTTTCATAACACCTAGTCGAGTGCACGGGTTCTTGACACTCAGCATCGTCAAACATTCGGGTAACGGCTCATGTCAATTAAATAGGATAATAGCCTACTCTAAAAATATCTGAAGCTCAGCCCAAGCTTTTGCTTTCCGAGCCCTAGCCGCCTAGGGCATGACTATGATGAACACTGACGGTATATAATTAGCCTCAGATCACGCGGCCGCTTCTTCAAATTGCGAGTTGAGGAGGAGATCGACAGCTGTCTCTTTCCTTCATTTTTCCTGCATCTGCTATTCCGCGAAGGGGAAAACTAATGCATATTTTCGCAAGCTATAAACGTCAGGGGTTACTTCTTAGCAGTATTTGTTGAAGTACAAAAAATGTTGCACGTCCAATTTTACATCACTGAGGCACCCAAATACTTTTTTTGTTCCTGCTTAACTGCATCCGAAAGATGTCCGCGAGAATAGAAGTATTGAAATGACTAAATGCGACTTATTAATATCACGTTTAACTACATGTGTGTACGGAAGGAATACATAAAAAACAAAAGATTTTAGTGACCTCAGAGGGACAGCCGAACTATGGCAGTCGCTGTAAGTCTCACACGAGCGTCGTTCTCAAGTTATTGCCCAAATTTCGACACCCTCTGTATTTTGCTTAAAGAAGCTATAAAAAGATTTCTATACATCACTAAATTCTACTCAGGATCACCCCCTAACGTTAATAACTGATTGAACTTGGCTTTGCTCTTTTTTCTAGTCAATGGCAGTCGCCAAAAAGTTAGAGAAATATGAGCATCGTTCATTCCCTCAACTCGGAGTCAGAAGCGGCCACGTGGCCTGGTGCCTATGCTATGCCGCCAACGTTAATCATACCCCCGCGCTGGGGTTGGAAAAAAAGAAAACGCGTGCTGGGAGCTTTAGCCGAACTCTAACAATGCCTGGAGCAGGCATTGTTAGAGTTCGGCTAAAACGTTCGGTTGGAGCCGGCAGGGATCCCAGCATGAGTTCACCGTGCTTTTTTCGCATGCAGGCGACAGTCCTGTCGGCACTCTGCTTTATCAGTAGCGACGGCTTTGGCGGGAGTGGCCCATCAACGATCGCATCAAGCAGGTGGATTTCCACTGACTTCACAGCGAATGCGACCATGACATCGACGGCTCTGCATCGGGGGGCGTTCTTCAGTGTTCCCGTGGCTGCCACCCCTACTGCAACAAATGGACTATCCCAGCGGCTTTATAAGACCGACGCCACCACTTCTTCGGGAATTGGAGCCGGCAGAGATCCCAGCATGAGTTCACCGTGCTTTTTTTCGCATGCAGGTTGGTACTGTTTACTCTGGATATTATCCTAGAGTTTGTTTTTACCTACCGGCTCCACCCAAAGACGTTTTCCTAATGACGTATACACGTTATAAGCATCATTGCTTTTATGTGCACCGTAGGTTTTGGAGAAAATTGGTATTTTTAGTATTGTTGTTATTACTGGCGGGTGATGTCGAGTTGAATCCAGGCCCCCCTACGAAGGCTGAACAGATGGCAAATATGGAATCCATGCTTATGAGCCTAACTGCTAGCATGAACAGGGTTACGACACAACTTTCCAGTATTCAAAGTAAGCAAGAAGAATTTGAAAAGAAACTGGACACCTTGATTAAGTACAATGACCAGTTAGAAAAACGTGTTGATGGTTTTGAGGGATTGACCAAAAATCTACAAGCACAGATTGATGCTCTTGAAAACCGCAGTCGAAGGTGCAATCTGGTGTTTTACGGCATAGATGATGCGAAGAGCAATGAGACATGGGAAGAATCGAAGAACCATGTGCTACAACTCTGTAGTGATAAAATGGGCATCAACCCCATTTCGATTCAAAGGGCACATCGGATTAGGCAATATAGAGCGAATGGGAAAAGGCCAATTATTGTAAACTTTGTGTCGTGGAATGAAAAAGAAAGCCTATAACGTGCGGGGTTCAAATTTAAAAATACCAACTACAGTGTCTCAGAGGATTTTAGCAAAACACTTCGCGATAAAAGACGTATGTTATGGGATGTTTCAAAAGAAATAAGGTTAAACAAGGCTAACAAAGTCTTTTTGTCGTACGATAAGCTGATCGTGAATGGAGAAGCGTATATCTAGGATACTGAACAAAAGAAGGCGGTCCTCGTGCATGGTAATAGACATGTAAGAACACAAGAATGACATAGACCTTTCGCTCATACAACTTCTGATAATGTATCCATATCTTCAAATGCCCGCCCGACGGTTCCGTTGATAAACTGCCGCAGTCATAAAAATAAAGTAGAGGAGTTTTCTGTTTAGTAGAGGCAATAGAGCCATGCGTAGTCATGGGCACTGAGTCGTGGCTCGATGACTCAGTGCTTAATAGCGAAGTGTTTCCTAAGGGCTTTGCAGTCTATCGTAATGACCGCTACGCGCATGGTGGTGGGGTGTTTTTATTGATAGACTCACGGTGGGCAAGCAGTGAGCTTCAAGTGCCGCCAAATGATACTGAATCTGTTTGGTGCCGAGTACACTTGCCCAAAGGAGGCACCCTTGTATTAGGCGCTTACTATCGTCCCCCAACAATAAATATATCGATGAACTTGGTCAAATACTGTCCACTATCTCTGATAGTTCTATTATTGTAGGAGGGGACTTTAATCTTCCCAATATCAATTGGGCAGGCACTGCATATACTAGTGATGACAGTTCCACCTTGTATAAATCTTTTAATGATCTCTTTATTTCATTTGCTCTAAATCAATTCGTACTCTCACCGACAAGAAAAAACTCTATTTTGGATTTGTTACTGACGAATAACCCTAGTATTATTTCAAATGTCTCCATAATTCCTGGTATAAGTGATCACAGTGCAGTTGTATGTGAATTACCATTGCATAAAATAAATAGGGTGTCAAAGCCTCCACGCAAAGTAATGATGTACGGACAGGGTAATTATGAAAGTATTTCGTTAGAGCTCTCGGCATATTTCCCTTACTTTTCCGATCTCAGTAAAGAGTGCGACGTTAAAGAATTATGGAAAACTTTTAAGCATAAAATTAAGGTGCTCGCTGATTCTCACATACCGTCCAGGACTATTAGGGAAAATAATAAACATAAACCATGGATAAATGCTACAATTCGAAAACAAATAAAACGTAAAAGTCGGGTTTACAAAAAATATAGAAAAAATCCGTCCAATATCTTAGAACAAAAGCTTGAGGAGATAACCGCAAATCTTAAAAAAAGATATCCAAGAAAGTAAACTAACTTTCTACGAGTCTTTTGAAAACAAATTAAGAAATGACCCTACTGAATTCTGGAAATTCGTTAAGGCAAATAAAAAAGAGGATACTTCAATTTCTGGTTTATTGAAGGATGGCAATTTAGTGAACAGTGATATTGAAAAAGCGGAATCTTTTAACACATACTTTAAATCAGCTTTTCACCCCGCGCTCTTGGAGGTATTCCTTCTGTGCCTGATAGAATAGCAAGATCTATTATGTCAGAAGTAATAATAGGAATGGACGGGATTATAACACTTCTAAGAGACCTAGACACTTCAAAGGCATATGGACCAGATGAGCTCTCGCCGGTAATTTTTCACAATTGTAAAGAGGAAAGTGCAAGATACCTACATATAATTTTTACCAAATCACTAACAACTGGCATATTTCCCGACGATTGGAAAAAAACAAACGTTACTCCAATTTTTAAGTCAGGATCAAGAAATCTTGTTGAAAACTACCGCCCACGTGTCTCTGACATGTGTTGCGTGCGAACTCTTGGAGCATATATTATATAGCTCAATATATAACTTCTTGAGTTCCAGAAAATTTTTCTCTCCTTCCCAACATGGTTTCCGTCGTGGTTATTCGTGTGTAACTCAGCTAGCTGAATTTACACATTACCTTTCAAACGCCATTGACAACAAAAAACGAGTAGATTGTATATTCTTGGATTTCTGTAAGGCGTTTGATACGGTGCCACATCATTTGTTATCGAATAAGCTTACATTAATAGGAATTAATGAAAATATTATAAATTGGGTTGCTGTTTACTTATCTCAGCGAGAACAAAGTGCTGTATTAAACGGTCAAAAATCTTCACCTGTACTTGTAACCTCGGGGGTGCCTCAGGGAAGTGTACTGGGACCTTTGTTATTTCTTATATTTATTAACGACATTTGCGAGGGGATACAGTCAAACTTCAAGCTGTTTGCGGATGACTGTGTATTATACAGAGTTATAGAAAATGACGCAGACGTCTGTATGATGCAAAAAGTTTTAGGTATTTTAGAACGCTGGTGCGATCATTGGTAAATGGGCTTGAATATAAAAAAGTGCAAATACATGTGTTTTACTCGATCTATTGTTAGCATTGCTACATATAAGATAAAAAACTATGAACTTGAGCGGGTAGATAAACACAGGTATTTGGGAGTCAATTTTTCGAATAATCTAAAATGAAATGACCACATAGATAGTATTGTAGCAAAGGCAAGTAAGATGTTATTTTTTATTCGGAGGAATTTTAAGAATACATCTCGTAGCGTAAGACAAACATTTTTTTTTTTTATCAGACCAACTTTGGAGTATGCCTGTGTTATCTGGGACCCGCCTCAGTGTTACCACGCGAATAAGTTAGAGCGAATTCAAAATCAGGCATTAAGGTTTGTCACAGGCGATTGTAGTCCGTACTCGAGCTGTACAGAAATGAAGAATAGGGTGGGTTGGGACCTTCTTAGACTTCGAAGAAAGTGTTTAAGGTTAAAATTCTTTCACAGTATATATCACGGGGAAACGGGCATTGAAAAGGGTCTTTACATTCTCGAACCACACCATGTATCTTCAAGGCGGAATCATTCTAAGACTGCGGCAGCGTATCGTTATCGTACTGACTGTTTTTGCTATTCATTTTTTGTTCAAACCGCCCGGGAGTGGAATGCCCTACCGGAAGAACTGATAGCTATTATCAATAATGACGTCTTTTATGACAGACTGCGGAGAAGCGTGGTCGAGTGAAAATGTAGTACTGAATGATTGTCGATTGCGTTACTGAAAGTGTTTTTTGAATGCGTTTTTCTTTTGTTCCCCCCTGCATAATGCCTAACGGCGAAGCAGGTATTTGTGTAAATAAATAAATAAATAAATAAATCCTCATTACCGCAGTGGTTGGACACGAGCCACTACCCAAGTGTCCACCAAGGCATTGCTTGTTACGAGCCGATGTACAGTGCTCACGCAGTTCTCTTGCTCAATCCATGAGCCGCGCTCGACTGTCGTCAGGCGGGTGGGTTTAATCCCACAATTACGACATCAATCTTTGCAAAGGCAATTCTAAAAGAAATAGTCTCATTTTGGGCCTCGCAATTTCACCGCGACAAAGAAGCTTCTGAATCAGTGGCGGCCTGTGCGAGTATATTTGGGTCATACTAGGACCAGTACGCCTTGGAAAAGTCATGAACATTCCAACCCGTTATCGTTTTATGACCCATTTAAAGTTCACGGGATGCACAATAAAAGCAGTGAAGGGTTGCTGTTAACAAGTGAAAACTAAAATTGTCGAATTAGCACACTCGAACGGAGGAGGCAATTTCTCAGAAATACTATCAGCATTTCCACTCCGGTGAAGAAGGAAGACCAGCGAAGCTGTACTTAGGTGGGAATGAAGTAATGGCAGGCCGCAAGTCGGCAAGTCAGCGTGGAAAGGCTGTAGAGGTTGCCGCCATCTATGGCGCGACGGCGGCAATCAGACAACCAGCAAGTCGGTTGTCTGGTTGCCATCGTCACTTATAGATGTCGGTAGCTGTCCAGAGCTTAGTGTCGTCATTTGTTTGCAGACGGACACGATACTGGGAAAACTAGCCCTTAATAGCTCCACTGTAAAAAGAAGTGTGTGTGTGTGTGTGTGTTTGGGCGTGCGTGTGTGTAAGGGAGAGGGGGTTAATTTTAAAAACATGTGTTGTAAAGGTTCCTCTTCCCCGCATCTTTGGCGCAGACCAAAACGCGTGACCCTGGAAACTACTTTGTTTGCAAAAGGCTCTTGCAAAATAGCACGTTTCTGTCGTTCCAGAAGCTCGCGCTGTTCCTCACGACGATGCACTAAGAATAGTAATACGTGCTTTTAAAATACTTGGCTTTCACTGGGCTTAACCTCCTGCAGCTTGCATTTTACACCATCGAATTCGATCTTCTCAGCAAGAAGAAATCGCAATGACCACCAGCCTATAGTGTGATGATGTCACGTGCATACCATGTTAAACAGTTAAGCTTTCTGGTGAAATGTGATGTTTGCAACACTAGCAATAGATGTCCTAATTGTAAAGTTGTGCAATTTTTGTAGCAGTCTCGTGATGATATATGGCAGCCTAGAGATATGTTAGCGCGCATGACTATTCAAGCATAGCGTTCTAAAGTGAGGGCAAAACATGTGGAGGTAAAACTGAATATAACATTAGCCTCCCGAGGCAGTATTTCGCGAAGTTTCGAGCTCATGGAAGCTAATAAAATGTGATTTATACTACGATTTTAAGAATCTTTGTCTGTCCTTCGCCATATTTATGTAAAATTATAAATTTCATTGCGTGCATTTTTACGCATATGTTTTTGCAGTAAGGCGTTGTGTGAGGGATTGTTTAGAAAAATAACATTGATTACCTCAGTATGTTTGAACATTTTATGTATATGACTTCCAATCGATTATGTGAGCACAGAGCCCTCTTTGACGTACCCTGCAACCCGATGTTTCACACTGCCAATCAGCAAACAGAAAAACACTTTTAGCAGACTCTACAGCTCGCGTAGTTTCGAGTATCGTCCTTCCGCGTCGGTCTCGAGCGGTAATGAGAACTTTATAAAGTAAAATTTATTGATCGTTATAAAAATATATTGAATTACTAACTGAATATTTGACAGCATAAATAAGTGGCCGGCCACCCTAAAGCAATGCCCCCAAATTATCTGAAAAATGTTCTGCCAATCTTTTCCGGCATTTTCATCCTCGACAGCCACATTTAAGTGATATGGGACAGCCTTACACACATTCCTGTTTTTGAAGTTAATTTAAATAACTATGTGTTCCGCACACATATAACTTCTCAAGCATATAGAAGTCTGTTATTGCCTCTTTTATGTGGGGAACATTACTTTTATGTGTCTGTGGGCTGGACAAAAACAAAGTAAACAAGAGCGCCCGGTGGGACTATGACAATTACGCAAGCAAACCGTCAGAAAGTGTCCAATTATGTAGCTGCCATGTCGAGTAGAGCGTGAATTACTACTTCGTTTTACATAACAAAAAATAATCTTGGAGGACGCTTAAGCTTCGCCTTTAAAAGTGGAACGCGACAGCCTTAACGGGCCTCGTTTGCATCGCATTCTCATTTGCCACGAAAGCGTGCCTCGCGTGGCCTAGTCAAAAGCGTCTGACTCGCAACCGAAGGGTCCTGGATTCAAATCCCACCTAAAATTCTTAATTTTTTTTTCTTTAAGGCAAAGGAATTGCTTTAAAAAGTGAAATCCTTTGCGACATACGACGAATTTTAATTCGCATTACATGTCATGTTCTTATCACTCTTATTCCACGCGTGATGTTACGTTTCACATGAGCATTGTGGGTTGTTTGAAATTCTTGCGCGAGGGCATGTAGATCTGACGTCATCATCATATCGACCAACCAAGATTTTCTAGTCACGTCACCGACATCGGGTTTTCTGCGACATGAGCTCCTTAACCCTATCGCGTTAAAGTCATCACTTAGCAAGGGTGATGCTCATTTGCAAATTAAATTGGCCGGCATCTTTTCAAGAACAAACCTCAACCGCCAGGCTATGCCAGCTTCTCCTGTATAAGAAAATGTTCACTTGGACAAGCGCTATTTTGGGGCAGATTCGATCGGAGTGCGAAGGTGCGTATAGATTAGGGTGAACAATTGCGATTACTCCTTGCTGCATGATTAGTCGCATGCATGCGGTACTGAGTGTAAACAATATTTGGTTAGAACAACAAGCATTTTGATTACCGCTCGGTGTTCCCATAAAAAATAGTCCGAAAGGAATTATTCTAACACTTTTGTGACATTTTGAAAATTTCATTGCTTTTAGCTAAGTTGTGTCATCTTATACATATACATTGTGAAGTGTATTTCGTAAACAATATATGGTAATATATATGGGCACGAGGTGCTCATTTTATAATTTGATGTGATGTATTTAATTCCTTGGTTCAATGACACAATTACGATTTCACTTTTAACACTGCGACACAAAGTTGTATCAATCACGGGTATTTTAGGCGACCTACCACACTTCGCGACTATAATTTATACCGTGTAAATAAATCAGCTTGAACTTTAGAATTTTACTTAAACTTAAAGAAAGGACAAGAAAATTTTGTATAGTTCTAAATTTCAAGCTGATCTATTTACAGATGTACCAACAAGCTCACCTCTTCACTCTTGTACGTAAACATTTTGATTCAGGTAAAATATATGTTACTGGTAAACAAAGGGATGTCGAGTCGTATGAACGCGACGTTATGTGCGTTAATGTAGATTTTCTTCTACTCTTGCGTCAAAACTAAATAACTGAATTTCATATTTTGGTACCTAAAAACAAAAGTAAATTGCACGGACGATCGAAGAAGCTATATACAGGGTGTCACAAAAGAAAATTTACACGGTCTTTTTTACCGCAAAAAAAACTAGGCATCGCCGAACGCTCATTCTCCGCCCAGAGGTAGCTCTAGGGGTCACAACCAGATGCCAAAGTTTCAGCCCGATCCGATAATTTAATCAAAAGTTATAAATAATTTTCTGAAAAATTCAATGGGAAAATGGCGGCCGACGGAGTTTTCAAACACATGGGGCTCTATGGCACCAGAAACCGAAAACAGGCAAAAATGGGCTCAATTTTCCCATTGAACTTTTCAGAAAATCACTTATAACTTTTGATTAAGTTATCGGATCGGGCTGAAACTTTGGCACCTGGTTGTGGCCTCTAGCTCCACCTTTGGGCGGTGAATGAGCGTTCGGCGATGCCTAGTTTATTTTTGCGGTAAAAAAGACCGTGTAAATTTTCTTTTGTGACGCCCTGTAGTTAATCGTTTCACGGCGTAAATAGTGTATATGGCCAGAACAACGTGGAAAATATAGTCTCAATTTAGCGGTTCGAACCGGTTAGAACCGGTTTGAACCGTTATTTTTTGCTCCCCGGAACTGAACCGGAACCGAACCGAAAGCCGTGAACCAGAACCGGAACCGGACCGATAGAAATTTCGGTTCGACACTCTGGTGGCGGGGCGCATTTGGCGCACGTATGCGGAGGGCAAGTTCGTCTGCTTCTTGCGCAGGGTGCAGCGGTGACGTCAGAACGCCGAGCCCTGATTGGCTCATCGCGACCCCCTATCTGAGCGTCGTCTGCTCCTTTGCAGCGTCGTCTGCTCGCAACGTCGTCTGCGTCTGTCTTACCTTTCCTGCGACTTTCGGAAGCGCAGGTCTTTACGAGTGAGCTTGACTTCGCCTTCCAGAGAGGGCAGACGAAATAACTCGAGCGGTATGTTGTATTTTTCAAACAACTAGCAGACGCGCATCAAGGAGAGAAGTCAAAGGACTCACTGGCGGGGTGTCCCGAGGCGCCGAGGTTTGTTTGCTAAGAACAGAGAGTGAGGGTGGCTAGTGTTCGCAAGTTCCCTCCCAAATACTTTTAGAGCGCAGCTCTTAGGCGCCTGTTTCCGGCTTGAGCGGCGTCGGTGTCGCCGTCGCCGTCGGCGTAACCGCGCGGTGCATTATGGGTAAATTTCCCCGCTAAATCTAGCGAAAAAATTTCCCCGCTAAATTTAGCGGAAAAATTTCCCCGCTAAATCTAGCGGAAAAATTTCCCCGCTAAATCTAGCGGAATATTTTCCCCCCTAAATCTAGCGGAAAAATTTCCCCGCTAAATCTAGCGGAAAACTTTCCCCGCTAAATCTAGCGGAATATTTTCCCCCTAAATCTAGCGGAAAAATTTCCCCGCTAAATCTAGCGGAATATTTCCCCCCTAAATCTAGCGGAAAATTTTCCCACCTTAATCTAGCGGAAAAATTTCCCCGCTAAATCTAGCGGAAACATCTCCCCACTAAATCTAGCGAAAAAATTTCCCCGCTAAATCTAGCGGAAAATTTTTTCTTCAGGCCAGGTGACCCCCGTGGTCACGTGACACCCCCAGGTCACGTGACCCCCACGTGACCTTGGCGAGGGGGTCATGTGACCCTTCCAAGGTCACGTGACCACCCCTCCCCCCCGATAACACGTGAGCCTCAGTACCCCTCCCTCCTCCTCCTCAAGAGCTGCGTCCTAATTCGGCGTTACAGGGAGTTGTAAACGGCTTTCATTTTTTCCCTCCTTTCCTGTGCGGCGAGACCCTTCACTCTTTAACGGCGTCGGCGGGTTGGCGCGGTCGGCGCAGTTAACGTCGTCTGCTTTACTTCTGCTAGTCAAAGCGATCACTGCTTTACCTTTCCTGCGTCTGTCGGAGATTCACCGCTCTCTCAGAGGAGAAGTCGAGCTCGCTCGTAAAGACCTGCACTTCCGAAAGTCGCAGGAAAGGTTAGACAGACGTAGACGAAGTTGCGAGGGGACCACGTTGCAAAGGAGCAGACGACGCTGAGATAGGGGGTCGCGATCAGCCAATCAGGGCTCGGCGTTCTGACGTCACCGCTACCCCCCCCCCCCCCCCCCCCCCCCGCGCAAGAAGCAGACGAATTTGCCCTCCGCATTGATTGATGGCGTCGGACGATGCGCTCAATGAAGGTGCTAGAGTAGCCATTTTTCTAATGGCTACTGTATGGATATTTTGTGGTTCCTAATGACAACGCTTGGTTGCTATGGTTAGTAATGGCTACTCTAGTAGCTTCACTGAACACATCCCCCGACGCCAAGGTCTCCGCAGAAGCACTAGAAGAAAGACAGCCCCATCGAGTGGCGCGCATCAGCGTCCCTTACGTAAAGGGGACCGACGAAGCGCTGGCGCGAGTACTAGGAAAAGAAGAAATTCTGGCGGCCCACAAGCCCGTGCCCACACTGGAAAGGTTCATCGTCGGCCAAAGGAATTAACACCAGGGCGTGGTTTAAACAATTACATACGCAGAGTACCCCACAACCTACATCGGCAGGAAGAAAAATAGTTTCGAGCGAATCCTCCACCACGTCAACAACGGGCGGAGGTACGCCAATGAGCGCAGCATCATCGCTGACACTGCGATATCCTAGACCATCAAATCGACATCGCGAATGCGCACGTGATTGACACAGGGCAGCATATCCGAAAAAGGCTTTTCTTTGAGTGATGACAAATCCAGCACACGCCAGGGTGCCTAAACAGGGACCTGGGCGCCTTGCCCATCTGTGGACACACATGGCCTCCGTGACCTCCGACAAGGCTCAAGAGATGACCGTCTCCATAGAAGTAAATAACCTTTAAAGTTTTCTAAACTTTTGTCAATTTTTATATTTTTCATTTTGAAGAAGACGAGGTTAAGAGCTGCTGCTGCTCCGCGTGCTTTCAATCACCATTGAAGAAAAGACGAAGCTGGTATTGAAACGTCGGGTTTCCTTTCAAAATTTGGCTGGAGCTACATTTTTAGGACCTTTATTCTCATCCAAATGGGCAGATGTCTGCCGAATATGTTTACTTTAAAACAAATATATATTTTATTTTTGGGGCATAACTTTTGGTTCACGTCTAACAAATAGCCAATGCTTCTTTTTTGGTTGATGCGGTACGCCATGCTGCGTTTTCGCCGCCAGGCTTTGGATTCTGTGTCACCGGTGGGCTCCATTTTTGTTTCCTAATTCCTTTTTTTTCTTGTTTACGTCGTAGTCATTTCAAATCACCTATGTTTTTTTGTTGTTTTTTTGCTTTCCTTAAAGAGTATGATATGAATATTCTGCCCCAATAATTTATTGTTTAAATACGGATATTTTACAAGCAATCGGAAAATTATGAGCTGCACGGAACTTCGCAGAAAATGATCTTAATGCTATTATCCGTGGCCACCAGGCTGAGCTGAAGCAGCATTATCTTTCTGGGGAACTCAGAGTAGCACAAGCTACGGCTTCTGAAATTCTCAAGAGTAAACTCCAGGACGACCCAGGTCGACGTCCCATCTGATCAATAGGAACATTATATTCCGGCAAGCCACACGAACCCTCGACTGTCGACCCTCGACTGTCGACCGTCGACATTCTCAAAATTGTGTATTAGGGATCATGATTCACGGTGTCTCGATGGATGGTGAGACGTCGTCTGGGAGCTGCTGGACTAAATCCCTGTGGGCCAGCTAAGAATCCAATTGAGAGCAATAGAGAACCGGGCATCGCGGTTAAAGTGGACGAAAAAGTAACTCAGCTGGACTCCTGACGAAGGGGAGAAAGGTGTCTGGCTGGACGAACCTAATTTTCTGCTGTTTGGCAGCGATAAAATATAATACGTGCATCGTCCAGAAAGCGTCAGATTTGATCCCCGAGATCAGCTCCTGGAGCAAAACATGATTGACGGAGCGTCATAATATCGGGTTGTTTCTCCACTCTTTTGTCCCAATATTCTTGGACAGTGTCTAGGACGACCTCATGACGACTTCTAGGACGACTTCCAGGACGACCTCGAGGACAACGTCTAGGACGACCTCACGGGTGACTTTTAGGACGACCTCGAGGACAATGTTTAGGACGACCTCAAAGACGACGTCTAGGACGACCTCAAAAATAACTTTTAGACGACCTCGAGGACGACCTCAAGAATGACTTCTAGGACGACCTCAAGGACAACCTCTCAAACAACCTCAAGGACGAAGCTTAGAGGACGTCATCCTCTAGGCGTCGTTCTTGAGGTCGTTTTAGAAGTTGTCCTCGAGGTCGCCCTAGACGTCATCCTTCAGATCGTCCGAGATGTGGTCCGTGAGGTCCTCCTTGAGGTCGTCCTAGAGGTCATCCTAGACATTTTCCTCGAGGTCGTCCTAGACATTGTCCTCGAGGTCGCCTTGGACGTCGTCCTTGAGGCCGTCTTAGACGTCGTCCTTGTGGTCGTCCTAGATGTCGTCCTCTAGGCGTCACGTTTGAGGTCGTCCTAGACGTCGTCCTCTAGGCATCGTCCTAGACGTCGTAAAAATAGCTTCGCTGGCCCTCCACCTTCCCGTAAAGTGGAAGGGCTCTACATTTTAGAGCGCAGCTCTTACCGCCGAATTCAGAAACCTCACTCAAACTACAGTCAAACTGAAGGGCCCCTCAACTTCCTCGAGGAAGTGGAGAGGCCCTTCAGTTTGAGTGTAGTTTGAGTAAGGTTTCTGAATTCGGCGGTTAGGCGCCCGTTTCCGGCTTGAGCGGCGTCGCCGTCGCCGTCGGCGTAACCAAGGGCAACCCAAGGTCACATGACCCCCAAGGTCACCACAAGGTCACGTGACCCCCAGGTCATGTGACCCCCAAGGTCACGTAACCCCTTCCAAGGTCACCCCAAAGTGACGTGACCCCCCAAGGTCACGTGACCCCCGGAGGACACGTGACCCCCGGAGGTTACGTGACTCCCCCTCCCGCGAGGTCACGTGACCCCCTCCCCAAGGTCACGTGACTCCCCTGAGGTCACGTGAGCCCCCCCGATGACGTCCTCGTCACCGATGACGTCACCGGCATCTGCATCGCCATCGTCATCATCACTGATGACGTCGTCAGTGACGTCACTGATGATGTCACCGGCATCCGCATCGTCATCATCACTGATACCGTCATCAGTGACGTCACTCATGACGTCACCGGCATCCGCATCGTCATCGTCATCATCGCTGATGACGTCATCAGTCACGTCACTGATGTCGTCACCGGCATGCGCATCGTCATCGTCATCATCACAGATGACGTCACTGATGACGTCACCGACATTCGCATCGTCATCGTCATCATCACTGGTGACGTCATCAGTGACGTCACAAATGACGTCATCGGTATCCGCATTGTCATCGTCACTGATGACGTCATCAGTGACATCACTGATGACATCATCGGCATTGTCATCGTCACGTGACCCCCAAGTCACGTGACCCCCCTCCGGTCACTTGACCCCCCCAGTACCCTTCCCTCCTCCTCCTCAAGAGCTGCGCTCTAATTCGGCGTTACAGGGAGTTGTAAACGGCTTTCACATTTTTCTATTAATATCGGAATCATACTTCGCTCACCTCGGAAGTATCGCGGACACCAAAGGAAGCCGTCGGACGAGGAGCAGGGCTCACTGGAAGGACTTCTTGTCTGACGTCGCCCTCTGGTCTCCGCGGTAGTTCAAGTGAAGTATAAAGTAACTCAAAAGTAACAGAAGTAATGGAAAAGTAATCAAATTATCGATTTAACTAATAATTATTAAATTGACTCTATTGGCTTGGCTGACCCAAAGTAATCAAGATAGTCACCAGACTGTTGAGCAGACTGGTGTACTGGGTCATTAGCAGCTCAAACCAATCAGAAGGGTAATCATAATGCAAATTTAGCTCATAAGAACGCAATGGGTTTGACATTAGCTCAAAGCAGTTAAGAGTCATTAAACTGCCAATTAAGCCCAATTAATGTTTGTTGGGTCCATAGTAACTTGAAATAATCAAGAGTAATAGCAATGAAAATTGAGCTCATGATAGTTAAATTGGTGGCGCAATAACTCCAAGTGCTCAAAATTGTCACCAATATGTTTATTGGACAGATTTAAAGCCTATTGGGTCAGTAGTCAGAAAATATTAATCATCATGTCAATTATGCTAAAAATAAATCAATTAGCTGAAAAGTAGCAGAAAATAATCAAGTGTCATCACAATGTCAATTAAGTCAAATTAAGATTATTTGGGACAAAAGAGCAATAAAAATCTGAATCAAGCAGTTAAAAGACCAATGGACCTTTTCCGAGAAGCGTTCTGCGCACGCGCGAGCGCCCGATGCCAAGCGACGGAAGTCGGTGCGAAAAATCGAGGAAATTCGGAAGGAGGCTGTATAGCAGCGAGTAGAACACGCAACTGCAGCATATATATAATTGTGTTACACAAAAAAGAACGTCGACGGAAAGGAAAACACGCCGTTTGGGTGGACGCCACGGATGCCCCTCTTTAAAGTCGCGTTGGACAGGCGCCGCTACTCAGAGAGCGAAGAAACTGGTGGCGTAGCTCCCATTATCGATTGGTAGCGCAGGTAGGTCACTTCCTCGATTTTTAGTTCGTGCAGCCACCGCCTGGTGCCGTCGGTATGTGGAAAAGGTCCATTGGTTGAATATGACCTCAAAGTAATCAGAAGAGTTAACAAATTGTGAAATAGGACAAATTCATTGGGTCAAAGTAACTCAAAGTAATCAAGAGTAATTGCAATATACATTAGGCTCATAATAAATAAGTGTATGAAAAGCTCAAAGTAATGAAAAGAGTCATCCTAATGTCATTTCGGTCGAATTCAAGTCCACTAGGTTGAAAGTAACTCGAAGTAATCAAGAGGAATAATAATGTGAACTGAGTTCAATATAGATAAATTGGAGCAATAATAATACAAAGTAATAAAAAGAGTAATCATAAAATGCAATTGTACTTCTACCATCTGAACTCTAGCAATGTTATGTTGAGTATTAAGAAAGATTAAACAAAACGTCCATTCAGCTAAAATAAATTTGAGTGTGCCACAATAACTCCAGGTTACAAAAAGAGTAATCAATTACGCCTCGTCAAAAGTGGGACCACTAACTCCAGGCAATCACAATAGGGATAAAAAAATCAGTTGTGCCCCAAAAAATCTAGTTGTATAAGCAATTGTTCTAAGTTACCAAATGTGTAAGCAAAACACGACCACTGAAGGCAATAAGTGCATATATGCATATTGTGGATTAAATTGACTAACCCCGGGATTAAATTGGGAAGCGCAAGGATTACATTTTGTGGCACTTGGATTAAATTGGCCGTTGCTTGGATTAAAATAAGCGGGAAAACCTGTAGTTACCGGATTTCTTGTCTTAATGGGTAACAATCGGTGATTGGTTTTATGGGCCTTACTACAAGGTATCGATCAGCTTAAGATTTTATCTAGAGGTGTAGTTAAACAGGGTGTCTTATTCTTCACATGTCAGATGATCGACTGTGTTATGATGCTCTGCTGTTATCAGTTCTCGGATAAATGTCTATTAAAAACATTGTTTGCAATATTATTTCACTAAAATTCATCTTTAAGGTAGAAATAGGCTAATATAATGTTACAAATAACTTCTCTGCCTGTATTTCACTTAAGACAAAGGTAGCCAAATTAATTAAAAGTATCGTTCTGTTCACAACTTTATAGGTGATTTCCTAACGGATTCGCTGTAGGATTCATGTCACCAACTTCTATTTTGAATAAAAGCTGCCGCTCAAAAGCGACAACTGGCATTATTGGTATAACAGCAAAGAATACAAATAAATCTTAGCGAACATATACGCTTGCCTTATTAAAACATGTAGAAATGTTTATTCATATTTTAAGAAACATCTTACATACGAATTTCGTGCTTATTTGTTGATGTGATATATTTACTTCCGTTATACAGTATTTTAGAAACGAATTGTCATACTGCACGCCTCGATTCATTTACTACAGGGAAATACGCGTAGAGTAATATGCGATATAGAATCATTATTCAAGGGCTGCCGCTTACTTCCGTCATAAATTGTGAACAACACGCCACTTCCACATCAGGACACATACCGTATATATTTAAATCTACGTACACCTTTTTTTTTGTAAGCAATCCCAACTCGACTGCTTTTCCTTGTACATAGGCCATTATAAATAACACCAATCGATATACTCACCAATGCTAACATTTTCAGCCCCACAAATGCGGACCAAGTTTACTATCTTGAAAACAGAACTAATTGGTGTCGAATATAAAACATGCCATAATCAAGAACGCATTAACACAAATTAAGCATATTTAAATGATTGAATAATCGATTCATTATTCGAGTGTTACCTTCGCATTCCTCTTTGCACTGTTCTGGACTCTCAAAATTATTTCCGTTTCCTTCGCATCCACCATACATAAACATATGGCACGTTCTGGTAACATTATCAAAGTAGAAACTTGGAATCCTTGCTCTGCACGGCCCGTCGTCCTTAGGAAGGTTACAATCTGGATTAAACCCTAAAAATAAGAGTCTTCAGTTACAAACGCGTATTTTAGTTTGTCTACGATAGCTTGCAAGTCAAACATGTGTGTGCAAAGCTTTCTGTCAAATGCGGCTTAAACCAATATTAGCCATAGAAAGTCGGCTTTGCGATGTAGGTACACCACCCCACTAATATAAAACACGCTCAAATAGTGATTCATTACTACAGTAAACAACAGCTAAAGAATCTCAAGGCGTTGAGTGTCTCATCATCGCTCCGCGGCCAATGATGTTGTAACAATAGCCGATAAGAACAGTGAAGAAAAAATCCCAAAGCATGAAGCGTGTGATCTCAACAGACCACTCCCAGCTTTTTTAATTTATCAGTGACTGTAATTCAGTGCGCCTAACGTTAGTCACAAAGCTGGGATTCACCTACGCCGGTCAGTTCATGTGTTATTTAAGTTAACAGCTTATAGAGGTTTGTAATAGAAGAATCCTAGAGAACATTGTAGTGTCCCCCTTGCGCGGAGAAAATAGTTAACTGATAATGTTTTCATTGTTGGCAGTAGGATAACGATTTTGGCGAATTGGTTTTACATAAAACAGCGCCAGGGGCAAGACGAAGGACAAGAGGAGGCGAAGACAGGCAGAGTGCTGACTCTCAACTGAAATTTATTGGAAAGCAACACATAAAGACCGCCGTGAATAAATAGGACGCAATCCTTATTACCTTGTCATGGACTATGACTTTCATAGACGTGCCCCCAGGAACGCCAGTTCGCTATCGAACAAAGCGATCAAAGCGAACTTACACAAACGCCATTTCCACGTCGCGATATGTTGTGCGCCTCGAAAATCTCCCTCGTTGTTTGATGTCTAGACACCCAGGATAACTGTGTCTTCGTACCATATCGGTTCACACCCATATTTGCCACAATGAATGGCGTCATTGAGAGCGCGTGTTCTCTTAGCCTGTAATTTATACATCGGCCTCTCTGGCCGATGTGCACTGACCGCGTTCATCCCCCAGCCGTGTAGATTGTAAACGCTATACTCGTGATAAGTAGATATATTTAACAGAGGTAAAAAAAGAATATACGGCGTAAATATGAGCACTCTATAAATCGGGTGCATTTACGTTCCCCCCAAAGCGCTTGTCAAAGTCAATTGCTCCAATATGCAGAGTTAACTCAGCGAGTGACGATGCTCAAATTAAGTTTAGACCTAAAGAAACAGGCTGATTTGTAGAAAAATCAATCAATCTCATAACTAAATGCTTTTATTGTTCTGCTGCGAAAATGCCTAGTAGACCTGGGGCAAAAAAATGTAATATAATCAATCATCTTTGTCTACTCCAAGCTCGTCGTTAACGATAAGGTAGAGAAATTGTAGACGATTCATTCTCCTTTTTTCCTGCAGGGTTTCCAGGCCCACCTCAATACAAATTTTTGTGGAGGACACATAAGAGGAATACATATTCCACACAGATTGTACTCTTCACCCCGCAGTCTTATCAGTTTCCAGATGCCCCCAGGAGGTGTAGCATTCTCGATGGCTACGGGCTCTAGCGTTCGCATTTTATTCGAGACCGATAGTAAGTTACCCGCCTCTGATTTGAAAAAAGTAACGAATACGTTACTACGTTACCGGTAACACCGTTATTTGTAACGCGTTACCGCCACACTGGGTGTGTGTAAGTTTAATAGTCGCCCGGTGATCCCCAGCGCGTGTGCTACTCGTGGCATCGAGTTTGATTTATTTGTAAACATCCGCGTATCATTTGTTTTCAACTTTGGCCACCTTTTTTGGCCTTTAATTTTTATTTCACCGTTTTGTGCATAGTCCCGGCCGCTATTAACGCCTAGATAATTTCAATAAGCCTTGTTTGTCATGGCCAAAATAAAAATTGCACTAGCTGACATATTGAAAAAACCGGGAACATCGAATCTGTTGTGAATGGGCTGGGTACATGCTGTGTGTGTAAGACGTTGGGTCACGACTGTGTCGTCCCACGCCATCATGGTGTCATCTGACATCGAGGTTTAACATGGCGTCATGGTGTTAACTGACGTCATTGTATCACGTGACGTCACAGAGGCGCGTGATATTAAGGCGTCAAAAGGCAGTATGACATCACACGACGTAATATTATCATGGTGACGTCATCACGGTGTGACGTTATGACGTCGTGGTGGTGTCGCCGTAACGACATCGTGAGACGTCATGACGCGACACCAAGCTGACGACACGTCACAGTGACGGTCCTTTATGACGGTTTTCTCATAGAAATCGATTGATAAATCTCTTTCTGTGCTAAAAATAATGCTGGCTGCTCTTGTTCGAATTGAGAAATTAAAATATTCCAAGCATAGAATCAACCCCGTGTCGCAAGCTTGTGGCCGGTTGAGATACTTGCGTCGAAGTGCGCTAGCCATGGCTGCGTCATTTGTCAATATGGCGACCACTCCCTGCCTTCCGCACAAGCTCCTACGACGAGTGCAGGGAGTCTGACAAAAAAGGCAGTCGGTAGAGCAACATCAGCTACTCCACTGCCGCCAACTCTTTCAGCCGCGCCTCCGAAATAGCAAGCGGACAGGCAACTTATGATAGACGCCATATAGGGAGTTTTAGAATAGCACACGCTAAAGCTTTGCCTATGCAAAGAATAGCCTCGTCGCCACTGCGCATGCGCCGAACGCTAAGCACGTGTTGCGCTTTGCGTGGGCTATTTTAGCGTACGCTATTTTTTGGAGATTGCGTGCGTACGGAATTTCTTGGTGAGAAGTTGGCTAAAGCCAAGCCAAGCGCAGGTTGAAAAGGCGGCTCCCAGGACCATGGCTGCGGCCGCTTTGGCGGCATCCTGAGCGCGATGTCGGCGACATCCTCGCGACTGCGTTTTCCAGTACGGGGCGACATAGCACTTGGTTTGGAAAACCCAGTAAGGTGGACAACGATCAGCGGCAGCTTGTTGTTTGTGACGCACGAACGTTTCTCGTCGTAGGTCAGTGCAGGAGACTGCTCTTGCCGAGGCAACGCAAGCAGACACAACCGGTTGACCGTTCGGGTCGCATTCTCATGTTTAAACAAATCTAAAATGTCACTCTGGACCAAACAACTTCTGTTTTCTCAAGTTACAGCATTTCGTAGAAAAATAAAAATCGTTACTGTATCGTGGTAGCGTTGCAAGGGCGAAATACTTGGGCTTTTGCGTCGCGGCGGAGAAATGCTATTTTAGAATGCTTTTGTGCGGCGTGCGCTAACAGAAGCGCTAACTTTAGCGCTAGCGTGCGCTAAAATTGCATACGTTATTCTAAAACTCCGTAATGTCTTATTTCAAAAAAAAAAAAGAGAAACACGTAAGACGCTGTCTTGGGACGATGTCGACTTCAACACTATACGATCTTACGGCGAGTACAAATCTCACGCCTTTTCCGTGCTGCGAATGTTATTCTTACCGAGATACAGTAGTACAGGCGTCTTGTTCCGGCAGGTTTACCGTGCCATAAAACGTGACTAGAGCTTGGCGAATTGGAGCGCGCTGGTGAGTTACAGGGATAATAGGAAAAGCGGGATGTAGGATGAAGACAGGAAAGCTGTTTCGTCTTGTCTTCGTCATATGAGTCGCTTTTACCTTTTATCTCTGCGACTAAAGCGTCACAGCCAGCAATAACACTTCACCTGCAAAATTAACTCTTCGAATGAACACTGTGAAGACCATGCCGACGCCAACTTCCGGCGCTACGTAATTGCACCCGGCATGCAATGCGCGCTGACAAAAAGCGAACGCCCTTTTCGCGGAGGAGGGGGGGGGGGGAGGATCTTGATGTTATTGGCGCTCGGGAATATACTAGCGCTCAAAAAGAATTCATTTTCTCGAGCGTTTTTTGTGAGAAACGTTATGTATACAGTCTTTACATGTTATTGTGTTCAATTGCTGCTTCCTTCATTATTTACAACTTGTTCCCTACTGTTATAACCTACATAAAATACCGTCTAATGGCACCACTGAGCGTGCATTGACATCTGAAAATGTACTACGCTTTTCTGTGGAGCACATAAAACAAAAAGTAGATGATGATAACATTAGTTTAGCTGTATCAAATATTGCAATTTCGATGGTCTGCTATATATTTTAAGTTTTTTTTATTCCTAAAATGTAAGTAAGAAAGCTTATTTTATGTATATTTCGTACGTGTCCAAGAATAGAAAATAGTTTGATATTTAAAATTACTTTAATTGAGATTTTCCATACGGCGCCTTCGACAAAATTTGTGGAGATATCAATACATGTAATCCAAATTGTTTTGTGTAGTAGGCCTTTTTTATTGTCTTCAATACGAGACTAGGTAGTTCTCGACAAGTTTACGTCCACACTAAAGTAGTTTGTTTAATACTATATTTGTGGGCCGGTCAAGCTGCAAATCGCAGCTTTTTTTCTTTGGTTTTCCCCCATCGTTGATGGAAATAAAGAAATGTTTCAAATGTTTCAAATGTGCTCGCAACCAAAGTATGATAATATGTGACTAACCCTATCTTGGATATATGAAGGCGTTAAACAATATTGGATAAACAAACAGAACATAAGCGCTGTTTCATTAGAAACAATAAGGGTTTCAGCTGGGCAGTTTGTATTGTTTACTATAGTTAATACCAACAAAATTCCTAGGGTAGTGAGAAGTAAATTTCGGGGTTATCGCTAACATATTCAATTTGTTCATAAATAGCAGTAAGTCTACCGGTATATTTCTGTGGTTGGAAGCTCATAGAAATCTTGCTCTATAATAAAATTTTTATTTTTGTTTCTTTTCCACGTTTAATAGGGTAAACCCCCAAAACACGATTACCAAGTGTGCACCAGAATAACTCATATGTCCTCTTTATTTATGTACACTTTAGTACACCTTTTTGCATGCAAAGATAAAAGTGGAAGTATTTTTGTTATATCTTCAACCGAACTCAAGTAAATATTTTCTTAAAACATATCTTTCTTTTTTATTCATAAAAACAGATACTGTGGAAACGTCAACATCTTTCGTTGCTGCTTAGCTCAAAAACTGCCTGGCGTTTTGAAGTCCAGACGCACTGGTATCTATCTCAAATTTACCCATGCGAATATCCTCCACAAATAACGCTCACGACCTTCCCTGTATACGCAATGCTCGAACATTCTAGGGAGATAGCCCATTTGCACAAATATGAAGCAGAAGTGAAACAAAATTAAAAGTATGTGTAATTTACCTTGGGTGTTCAAAACGCTGCAGGCCAGAATGACAACGCTCACCATGAAAATGAAATGCATTGTTGACTGTAACAACCTTGCCGGTGACTAGCAACTCAAATTTGAAGTGTCGGAACGTCCAAGGGCGGAGATGTCTTTTGCAACAAAACCCAGGGCTTTTTATACTATGAGTGTTGATGCATTAGCGGAAACGCAAGACATTGCCAGCTTCCACTTTCTATATTTTTGATGCATATTCGACCAGTTGTTTTTAGTGTGCAACAAATACAAAACTAAAACAAAACAAAAAAGCGCAGTGTAAGATCATTCTGGCGTCGGAGAAATTAATTTGGTGCTAAAAAAAGTGAATCATACGTATATGGAGGGAACACGCACATGCTATGGGTTTAACGGCCGTTTTGTTTTTATACCAGAATACACAACAACACCTGCGCAAAAACAGTGGTCATCAGATTTTACTGATCAAGCTCGTACATCAAACAAGAAATATTCACAATACAATACCTAAACAATATTTTATCTGTATTTACATGGAACCCTTGTTTTCGAAGTTCTCTACTTTTTGTAGTTTTCGTCATAACATCAGCAACCTTCTAGTTACTGCACCCAGGAACGTCACGCGCTTTAATTCTCGGCGCTGACATCGGTCTTCTGATGGACTCGTTTAAATTGCGCACAGTGTGAGCATGGGATATTCTTCTGAAACACGGAAAAACTTACGCTATCACGAATAATAAAATAGTCGACAAATAAGACCCAAGAAGAAACGTTCAGTCATCAAAATTTTGACTGCAACCACACTTTCAGAAAGCTGGAGTGTATAATCTGCCTTATAGCAATCGACAATGCCAATCGCTCCAAATTTCAAAGGGAATTAAGTCGATGAATGACAAAGCTAAGTATATGTTTAGAATTAAGAAAACAGTATGAGCTGGACACAGAGCACAAAGTTTTACCATGCTCAGTGTTGCATCGCATACTGTATTTTTTTATTCACGATTTATGCATAACAGTCCGCAGCTCTGATATGATATATTAGCCCTAATAATAAATCTTATATGTATATTATACTTCTTGGTCTAATAAATGCATATAACCAAATAAGATCAAATAAGAACGTAGAATAACCTTATAAGGTAATAAAAGAACAATTTAAAATTATATAAGAAATTATAAGAAACTTTTTATCAGTTTCTTATAACTTCCTAGCTAATCAAATACTTTTCTTAAATAGTCTTATAAGGTTCTTGTACGTTCTTATATTGTTTTACTTGATAATATACGTGTTTGAAGCATGAAAGTTGTTAAACATTTAAGATTTTTCACTTCGAAGGTACAGTGCAGAATTTCTGACAAAAAACAAATTACAAGAAGATCCTTTGGTGGGCTCTTCACGAATGCGTTACCATGATCACTGGAAACGCCACACACGTCCCAGTTTAAGAAACGCTAACGCTAGCCCCTTCACTTTTTCTTCTGACTTTCTCTTTTGCTTGCCCTATTTTTTCCTGTCTCATTCTGGGCTCGTTACGGGGTCAGTCTTAGCGTTTCCAAAAGGGGAACGTTTGTGTCTTTTCCCAATAGACATATGTTAACGGCTTCTCTAAAAATCCACCGATGGATCTTCCTGTAATTTGTTTCACTCATTTTTTGTGCCTTAGCTGTCAGCGTACGTCGACGCCCTTAGATACTGTCATCAATATCACTCGTGGAAATACCCATATCCATACCACTCGGGGAGGGAACCAAAGCCAAATCACTCTTCGAGTGAACCGCATCCATCTTTTTAACTACACACAAACATCGCAGTCCACTCAACGCTACTACCGAAAGCCAGAGCGAAGAACCCTCGACAGCAGAGCGGCAACTGAGCACGCCCGCATTCCACCGCGCTGCGGCGCAACACCTCCGAGATAACGAAGTCGTAGCGTTGAATAAGATGGTGCCATCAGAGAAGGCCAACGCTCGGCACAGATTGGACACGACGACTGTTTCAACGTTCGGCCCAAACTTGAATCCAAGCCGAGCGCTGACGCAGCACTCGTTTCCAATCTGTGTCCATCGTTTGACGTCCCTGATTAAACCATATCATTCAGCACTTCGGCATTGTTATTTAGGAAGTGGGGTGCGGCGAGTCGTCATCTCTCTCTCCGAGTTAGCTGTTTGAGTGACTTTGCCGGAAACGAAGTGTCTAGTTTTAACGAAAACCCGGCGGTGTTTGTCAGTTGGTCAACGCCGCGGAGAGAGCGAGAGGTTGACATGTGGTCACGTCAGCGCTTTGAACCAGTAGGAGTGTCGCCCGTGACAACTGACAAACGAAAGACGTCGTCGGGTTTTCGTCAAACCGAGCGTTCTAATGCTAACGCATTAAAAATGGGGCTGTGTCTCTGCGGTGCTACGGACATAGTCTGACGCGAATGCACGCTACGTTGAAATGAGACGGCAATTCGGACGTTTCTTCTACGAAGGCCGTATTCCGCTGAATTAAGGGAGGCGAGCATCGTTCCCTTATCCAGCGCTTAGTCGAAACTCAACAAGCCAGAACAAGCCCACTTTGTTTCTTTTTCCCTAGCCAAATATTGGTTTTTCTTTTCCGGAGTCTCATCGCCATGACAAACACGCTAAGTCTTGTGGCCAACCCACCTGATGAGTAGTCTCCTTTTCAATTCGCTCCTTTCTTGCGAGGAATTGTTAAGATGAAAGATGACTACTTACAGCAAGAGTATGTCTTCTTTCATAGGATAAACGAATGGATGGATGTTATGGTCTTAGACTCTAAATAGGGTGGTAGCTTGCGCCACCTAGACTCAAAACATTTACACTCCTCCGCTTTAAATGTTACTATAAATTTCGTTTCGCGTTAAATTATATACTTCACCAATTGTGTGCATAATCAGAGGAACCACGCTTGTCTGGATCTTCTCCACTAATTTTTAAATCTCGTCGCTTTCGATTGCAATTGTTTGGTCCTCCATTCTTTCATCCACGCCAACGGAGCCCAGCGCTCCCGGAATATTTGTTACCCCTTCAGAGGCGTCAGGGCGACGCCCAGTTAATCGATATTTAAAATATTGTCAAATTTTAATATTGATTAAAAAACGAAAACTCGTTTGTGGAATATGAACAGGTAACGAATATGTAAAAACTAGGTCTAAAGATATTTTCAGGCTCGTCATTCCCTGAGCTTCCTCTGTAGGTTTCAACTAATGGCTGTCTAAGTGGCTTGCGAAAATGTCGACGATTCAGATAATTTTATAATGTACAACTAAAGGTACAGTGAACAGGCGGCGACAGCATAAGCTCACCCAGTTCAGTAAAAGCCGAAAACTGTAAATTGTCGCATGGGGGTGCCTCCGGCATACTAAATGATAAAACTGACCTTCAGGATCGTAACAACCAAAAATTTCAAATTGACTTCGGCTTATCCTTTGGCAGTTTAACGTAACCAGGCGTATCCACATGGCGTTCCAGCTGCCCCGGCTAGGACGCCTCTGGGCCAGCTCATATTACTATTCCCCTTGAAGTCTCTCGCCAGTGACGAAGGTGCGATCCACCTTCGAACGCAGACTTGGGAAGTAGACTGCTATCAGTAACGGATAGTTTGTGTTTTTTTATCTCTTCAAAAAATTTCGTAGTTTCCAACTTAGATTATAGCGGTAGTATTGGGGATCGTCACTTAATAACACTATGTTTGAAAATAAGTAGGGTCGTTACTTGTTTCTCTTATAAAAACACTGACCTGACGGTAGATAAAGATCTATAAAAATCAATTTAAGATCATGAAGGGACATCAAGAATAAACCATTTACACACATTATCAGTAAAAGCCTAATAAAAAAAAACATGCGCCAACTAGCTGCGTTTTTTTTATTTAATAATCTTTTACTTATTTTTGTTCTTTCTCTAAGCAGGCCACTACAGTGGTGCACAACTACTGGCCGCACCCAATCGTCATAGCTGTTTGATTACGTTTACAAAGCGAGCATTTACTAATTTTTGCAATGTGTCAGATTTCAGTTGTCTGTCCAGGAATTGTGTTGCGTGTATGTTTAGACAGGAGGAAGTTAGTCAGCCACAATCGTTGTTTGATGTTTTGGCACTACATAAGATATATAGCCAGCGCAGTACCTCTCTAGCCGGGGGTCTTCGACTCTGGTTAGCAATACGATTTATTTCCGAACAATATATTCTGGCCAATGTAAGAAGCATTCTGCTTCTATGTGGGCCAGGCAACCAACTAAATTGCAATCAGAAAGCGATAAACCAATAGCAAAGGAACACAACTTGGCCAATAAAAAAAATAAAACCATCGCAACTTAACAGCATTGAGAAGAAACGTTATACAAACTGTTGAATTAACAGCGCAAATACGACAAGGAAGGAGAGACAAGGGATACAGGATAGAGCGCTGAACTAACAACTGACGTTTAATGAAAAGGAGAAAGAGGAAAAAGAACCCAAGAATGCTTTTAAAACATGAATAATAAAAACCCGCAAAAACATATGCTATAGCTTGAGTTGCCTGCAAATGAAATGCTAAGAATACCAAGCTTTAAGCTGCTCGCTTAAATGACTTGTTGAAAACGATTGAGTCCTGGGACGACGTGAATAGAAACTCCGGTAGAAAAAAGAAAGAGGAAGTTTACGTTTAGATATTCACAGATGCTAAGGATCGTTAACGATCGCGACTTAAAAAGTAAAGTTCTTTTGGTGACAAGGCCACGGACGGCGCGCTTACGCCGGCATCCCCACTGGACAGAATAACCTGTGCCTCATAGAGCTCGCGAGTTCGTCGTTCCGCGAAACGTTTCAGGATTTTTGTTTTCCTGAACAAGGCGGAGCACTGGCAGTCCCTGACATGTATGGCAAAGTGGCCTGCTGGCGACGACTTTAGTGACACGGCATGTTCTCTTAGACGATCGTTGACACACCTTCCTGTCTGACCCACATACACTTTCCCACAAGTAAACGGTATTTGGTATACGACTGCACATTGGCATTCCACGTATCTTTGTTGATGTTGAACTCCGCACCCACCCTGTTGCTGCTGCTTGTTGTTAATTTTCGGGCACTTCTTTAGTTTGCCTGGTGCAGACAACACAACTTTGAGGTTGAACTTCGATGCAATCTTCTTAAGGTTATGGGAAGTGCGGTGAATGTATGGAAGCAACAGGGTGGGTGCGGAGTTCAACAACGAGGCACAGGTTATTCTGTCCAGTGGGGATGCCTGCGTAAGCGCGCCGTCCGTGGCCTTGTCACCAAAAGAACTTTACTTTTTAAGTCGCGATCTTTAACGATCCTTAGCATGTGTGAATATTTAAACGTAAACTTCCTCTTTCTTTTTTCTACCGGAGTTTCTATTCACGTCGTCCCAGCACTCAATCGTTTTCAACAAGTCATTTAAGCGAGCAGCTCAAAGCTTGGTATTCTTAGCAATTCATTTTCAGGCAACTCAAGCTATAGCATATGTTTTTGCGGGTTTTTATTATGCATGTTTTAAAAGCATTCTTGGGTTCTTTTTCCTATTTCTCCTTTTCATTAAACGTCAGTCGTTAGTTCAGCGCTCTATCCTGTCTCTCTTGTCTCTCCTTCCTTGTCGTATTTGCGCTGTTAATTCAACAATATGATCAGCCAACTAGCCCACCAGATGATCGTGATGCGGTATACAAACATATGACAAGAATAAACGGTTGACATCAGAGAAAACAGTTCATACAAAGCAAGGGAAGAGAAGGTTGCATAAATAAACAAAAAGCACGTAATACATATGCAAAACAGTCTACACTGATTAGGCTACTAAGCTATAATTCGCAGTTTTGGCTCCATTTTTTTTCCGTCTCGTATTAATGTTCTATTGGACGTTATCTTTTTCAAGGTTTCTGTATGCTTATTAAACAAACAAAAAACACGAATATAACAATTCCTTTTTATTTTCTCATAGAGTGTGTGTATATTTGGAATTGCGAACCTCACAGTACGCCTCGAATCTCTTACCTTGTTAACTTTAAGTTTGAAGCTATTACTGAAATAAATATTTGTACTTGCGACATATCTGAACAACAATTTTAAGAAAGAGAATACCGAACTTTTCTGCTTTCTTTAACTTTCTAATATGTCATACGCAGTTCAATATCCAATCTTCCTGATCATGTCTTTATATACTATTTATCGCTCTTGTTTTGTATTGGTAGCAATGACCAAAAGCGCATGAAGACTCCGCTAAATCCCCAAATACCAGCTGGCTTATCTTCAAACTACAAACACTTTTTATTTCATATAAATCCGCAGAAATTCCGTGCAGTGTTTTTGTTATAAATTTGACCTCTTTCCTCTGTAGTATTTAGTCGTTCGCATAGATAGCGAGATATTGAAGGTAACTATCGTAGGGTAAAGATTCGCATTTGCATATAGTGCACTGTGTAAATTAAAGAATTCCATTCTACACGCAATTGAAGAAATAAAACACGTTTATGGGAGTTTCGGAAACACATCAGTTTTTTTGTTTTTTATCATACACAAAAATAACATTTTGTGCAAACCATTTTAATAACATATATGTCTTTTTCGAATAGTTATATTCTATCATTATATTCATTATCTGTTAATGCTAGTACCTGAAATATATAGTACTGCATTGGAAGAAATCGCAACACTTTTGTATAAATATTAAATGAAATGGGCCCCAAAGTGCTCTCTTGTGCACACCAAATGAAACTCGAATTGTGCTACTAACGTTATTCAATTTTGAACCATTTAATATATCTCTGTAAACTATTTATGAAAGAATTGATGATATGAACACCTAAACCCCATTTTGGCAAGTTTTTTTAGTAGCAAAGTGAGATCAGTGGTTTCGAACGTTTTTGATTGAGAGCCAAGGCATTTGGTTTGAGTCGAGTGTTCAGTGAATACAGACCGCGAAGTCTTCCAGAAAATAAATTGTACTTCTCTGATGACGAAATTCATAATTCTTATTGCTTATAAAAAAAGTTTTACAGAAATTATAGATTTCTATTTATACCCATTTTTCAATAATATGCGCGATAATTGGTAAGATCCATGGAAATTTATTTATTCATTTATTTCATACATTTCCACCTTAAAGGTTCAGTTAAGGCATTATGTAGGGGGAGGGAATGACAGTTTACTACAATAAAACAGCAGATAAACGAAATATTTTAAAATAATACAAAATGCAAGTTATACAAGATATAATACAACTGAAAGCACTCAGACAACATGAACTTGGGAACGCTTTTGAGTCGTTGATCGTAACTATAGATGATGGCAGCTGGCCCCTTTCGGTAAGGGCGAGGGGAAGAAATGATTAAATAAAAGCATTGGTCTTACGAAAATTCGTTTGATAGCACAAGAGTATTTAGGCGGGATGATACCTATCAGCCCCAGAAGGGATTGCTCCTGGGGCTGAAAGTAAAGAGTCCTTGAAGTCTGAACAGCAATAATAAACTTCGTAAAGGAGGCAGAATCAAAAGTGTTTTTTTTTTTCGGCAGTGCAAAGCGATTAGTCCGGGCTTATTTTTTTTAAGTAAGAAACACTGTTTGAATGATTGGATGATGAAAAGATAAAACGAGTGGCTCGGTTTTGCACCCATTTTCATGTATCGACAAGGTATGATTGATGGGGATTACAAATAGCGACAGCATACTCTAGTTTAGGTTAATAAAAGATGCATAATACAATTTTCGAGCATGTCAAAGGACATATCGTAAGGTTTGTCTGGTGAATCCAAGAGTCTTGGTTGTTTGTGCAGAAATGATTTCAATATGGGTTTTCCCGGAAAGGTTAGAAGTTAATCTGAGGCCAAGCTGTTTGTACATGGAAAAGGGCTCGATTACTTCGTTGTCTATAATATACTGATATGCCATCAAGGACTGTTTTCTGGTAAATTGTCTGCAGCTCTCCAATTCCTGCTATTTCCCCTTTCTTTTCTAAGGCCTTATCATGGAGACTTTTAAATATTTTGGAATTAGAGATATCCTTGTAAAAGAACGCGATATAAATTAGTAACGTCAGGACAACTGTAAATTATGTTGTTTTTGTTATAATTAGTAATCAGAAAAAACCATCCATTACGTATACACCTGAAAATCTCATAATTGTAATCTATTTTTCAAGTAACGGGAACCAAAATCTGGCCTCATACTTCGCGCACGTTTTTTCCCCTTAGCGGTATTAAATCTTCTAGGAACACCACACTACTGTCAACTTTTGATGGTTACAGCCTCTAGGCGCCTACTGTTGGCCGTTAGGATATCCAGGAAATATAATAATGAAGCAACCTAAAGCCATCAGAGCTACGCGAATTCAACGCACGTGGCAATATTGCAACAAAATGAAGTTCGGCAAATGAAAACGTGAAAATATCGAAGAATTCCTAATAAAACATAAATATTTCATAAGGCAAACTTTTATCTCAACGGGAAAAAAAGAGACGATTTATCCTGAAATAGCAACGAAAGGTCGAACGCACGTAGACAACTACGGCTACTGTTATTAAAGTTATGCCGTCGAGAACACTACAAATAAGAACAGGCGATAAACCCCAAGTTTATACTGGAACGGTCCAGAAGGTCGATGAAAGAATGGATGAAACGAGCCTTGCGAATCTCAAACACGGTGTTTTCCGCGTGGGAGCCGCGTGTGCTGCCATCACGGGCACGAAAACGACATTACACACCCCTTCTAAGAAACAGCGACCCGCTATCTTACACAAGGCAGACAACCTGAGGAAGTTAGTGGTAGAAAAGGACGAACAAAACAAAATGTCGTCCTGTCCTCACTGTCACTTTCACAGTTCCGTAGGGTAGTTCATTGTGGTCATCACTGTGGTTAGAATTTCGGGCACGTCTTTCGTCGTTAGAATTGTTCGTTGCCACATATCATTGTTTTCCGTCATAAACGCATTTGTCGTCGTATTTGTTCACCATCGTCATTAGTCGTAATTCGCTGTTGTCATTCGTTGTTGTCATTCGTCGTAGTCATTCGTCGTGGTCATTCGTTGTCGTTTGTCGTTGTTGCTGGCTGTTATTGTTCGTTGCTCTGTTCGTCGTCATTCGGTATTGTCGTTCGTCGTTGTTGTTGGCCGTCATTGTCTTTTGTCGTTATGGTTTGTCGGAGGGGTTCATCGTTGTGGTTTGTAGTCCTCGTTCCTCGTTGTCCTTCGCAGTTGTCTTCCGTCATTGTGGCTCATCGTTCTAGTTCGTCGTTGGGCTTCGTCGTTCTGGTTCCGGTCGTTGTGGTTTCTTGTCGTTCGCCATTATCGTCCCTCGTTGTCGTTTGTTGATCCTGTTCCTCATTTCTGTCGGTTGTTATTTTGGTTATTGTGGTTGGCCGTTGCCATTTCTAGCCGCTCGTTGTTTTCGTTCCTCATTGTGGTTCGTCGCTCTGGCTTGTCGTTGTGGTTTGTCGTCGTTCGCTCTTGTGGATTGTTGTCGTTCCTCGTCGTGGTTCGTCATTGTCTTCCGTCAATGTAGTTTGTCGCGGTCGTTGGTCACTGTGGTTCGTCATTGTGGTTCGTCGCTGCTTTTTGTCGTTGCGGCTCGTCGTTGTCACTCATCGTTGTCTTTCATCATTGCCTTTCGTCTCTGTTGTTTTTTGTGGTTCGTCGTTGTCGTTCGTCACTGTGGTTCGTCGCTGTTTTTTGTCGTTGTGGCTCGTTGTTGTCGATCATCATTGTCTTTCGTCATTGTTGTTCGTTGTTGTGGTTCGTGGTTGTCGATAGTCACTGTCGTGTGTCCATATCGTTCCTCGTTGTCGTTAGTCGTTTTCTTTGGTCATTGTGGTTGGTCGTTGCCCTACGTTCTTGTCGTTGTCATTCCTCGTTGTTGATCGTTGTTGTCGTTCATCGGTATTGTTGCGCGTTGTTGCTCGTTAATTTTGTGGGTCGTTGCGGTTAATCGTTGCAGTTCGTCTGTCGTTCGTCGTTGTCGTTCGTCAGCATTGTTACTTGTTGTCGTTCCTCGTTTTTCCTGGTTGTTATGGTTGGTCGTTCCCGAGTGTTGCAGTCGTTCTCCGTTGTCGTTACTCAATGTGGTTCCTCGCTGTTGCTCATTGTTCTCGTTCATACTTGTTGTTCATCGTTATCCCTTAGTGGTTGCCATACGTCGTTTTTATGCGTCATTGTCGGCCGTGGGTTGTCATTGTAGTTCGTAGATCGTTGTAATTGCTCGTCGTGGTTTGTTTGCGTTCTTCTTCTTTCCGTTTGCTTTAGTTGTGGCCTGTCCGGGGGCGTTGAGCATGAATGAAGGATACCCCACTCCTCCACTAGAATGCCACGAATAAAAAAGTTCGGCGTGTGTAAAACTAAAAAGAGATGTTTACAAAGGTAAACTTCTGCCTACAATTAAAGCAAAAAGGGGAACTGCGTGTGTTCTTAGTTCTCGACGGAAGGGTGGCTCACTGGATGCTGACAGATACGGCCACTTTTATAGAGGTTGTGTTCTCAAGAGCATTTCACACTATACTTCGTTTTATTATAGGTCCAAGCGCTACCCGCGCTATGAGCAAACGTGGCAATTCAAGCTTCTCGGGAAGCGCTAGATCACTGCGTGTTTGTGCCTATCGGCTTTTATGCGTGTGTCATGTTAAACTTATTCAATAAAGCACAAAGAATGCTTCGTGACATTGCGTTTTTATTCTGTCTGTTTTTGTGCCTGGTACATGTGGCTCTTGGAGTATAAAACACGAGTTTGACTTCGAGATTCAACTAGAAAGCTCCAGCGGATTAGTGAAAGGCAAAATAAAAATCAGCCATGCAAATGCTGACCCTAACTTATATCTTACTTCATCATTGTAACATAGTCTTGTTAAAAAGCGTTTGCTTTTTTTTTGTAAGGTGTGACACCCATTTTTTATTTTTGTAACACACTTTACTTTTTTTACATATCATCAAATTACTAAGTACTGTCCGTTTTTGCATTTTCGTGTGTTTTCTAATTTTATATTTTTTGTGAGTTGGCATGCATGACCTATTATGTCCCCAAACATTTAATACATCATGATTTTCTTCATCTGAATAAAATAAAATAAAACAAGCAGAGTTCACAATAAAATAAAAAAATGAAAAAGTGAACAAACAAACCGATGTTCCGTTGCCGCAGCTTCCATCCCATGCAAATTTCAAATGACAGGTGGTTAACCTGTCATTTGAAATTTGAATACAGAAGCTTAGCGAAGCTATTTTTCAATAATCAATAAGGCCACTAATGGGAGTGCCCCCGCACATCAAAGTTATCGTCAAGAGGAAAAGATGAAACACTTAACAATTACGTCTATTAATTCAGGGGCCTATAGATAGTGCATTCGGAAGCTGGAGCTACTCAGACACAACTGAGAAACGCGAGATTTATGACCTTAACAATCAGTGACAATAATAATCACCTAAATAAACTCGAAAAAAAAAAAAACGCCGGTAAATGGTCCGCTCTTTCGTATTGCTTCTAAAAACGCTAACTTGCCGGTCGTGGAAAAAAAAAAAAAAAAGTCACTATTTATAAATTTGGTGAATGTGCAGGATTCAAGGGTTCTGAGGTTCCATTAAAGTCTCGGGATTGAAAATAAAGAAAAAATTACGGTGGCTTAGCTCGGCTATGCCATAGCGTAAGCTTATGCGCACAAAATGAGAAGCGCTATCAAGCGGCTCCGGTGCAGCGTCGGACTTGGCTACTGCGCAACGGAAGCGCACAGCTGGGCACGCGGCGGCGCCAGTGCGCCTGCCGCGGCTATGACGTCACTCTTTTGGAATGCGCAGACCGGCGAGGTGGCGGCGGAGCGCGCGGCGGCGGCGGCTCTGGCGCGCCAGCTGTGCGCCGTGTAACGTCACTGCTCCTCGCGCATGCGCAGCACAGCTCTTTGGGAGCCACGCGTAACTGCTGAACCTCGGCCAGTGTAGCTCACGCTACAAAATATTTGCCTTGTCCACGGCAGTTTAAGACCGGGTCACTCTATTTCTGGGTCATAGCGATGGCTTCGGTTTCAAGTTTAGACCCTATCATTCGTGCTTGTTACAGGGAAGAGGGGTGGTGTTTTTTTTTATGACAGTGGAAAAATACGCTACAACCAACAACAACAAAAAAAAAATGGCAATCCTTCAAATTAAAAAACAAAAAAAGCTTTCCAGTGACTACATTCACGAGTTGACTATAGTGTTCAAAGATCGACGTCTAGTTAATTAGACCCTTGGCTGCAGTCACAAGACAAAGCCACATGCAGCAAAATACTGTTTGCCGCATCGGTAATTGAAAACCAAGTTGCCGTCAAAGATTTCTTTTTCGGAATCTTGAAATAAAGCAGTTTTCTGTGTAAGGCTCGTAAAAGTATTAGACGCCGGAGAAAATAGGTCATCTATGTTAAGTCGCCATTTCGAAGTTTTTTTTATTCCAGTTCAGGCCATCAAAAAGCACGGCGAAAGAGCCGAAGCACGCACACAAGCACGCCACACCTTTGTCTCCTTCCGCACCATAAAATCCGTGTGCTATGCTCGCCGTGATTATGGAAACGAAGTGACTCCGGAATAGACGGACACGCGAACACAGACGGTTAAGACAGCCACACACCCGATGCCACTATCCCAACACCGTATGCTAAATAAAGTCGACGCGACGAAACTAGACAAAGCCGGACGCGCTGCGCGGAGGTACGGGGGCCACTCTGAAAACGGGAAGCAATCGCCTCGCAGGATTTTAAAGATCTCAAGGAGGGCTCAACATTAGTGTTTTTACCGATGATAAAATTTTATATTGAGGTTACATTTAAGAATTTGAACGTGTTTCTTTGCTGCAGTGGCTGCCAGTTTGCCGAAATCCGGAAGTTCCCATGGAGATCGGTCGTCTTCAAGTTGCGAGGAGGGGTAGGCCACCAGGCTTAACCAGAAGTCGTCCCTTGACTTTTCAGTTTTCATCAAAATGCGCTTGACAACCTGCACACTTTTTTCTGTGAGTCCGTTAGACTGAGGGTAGTCTTCTTGTTGCTCTGCACAACATGCTGTCGACTGCCTCCTTATAATTCCACTTCTGGCACCATGAATCAGTATAATAAAGAGGCAGTCGGACAGCATGGTGTGCAGAGCAACAAGAATATAGATGAATGTACGTAGGCGGTATTCATTAAATAGCGCCGGCGCCCTGCACATGACTAGCGCACTGTCATGCAAGGCGTTGTACACGAAAAGCCCGATTCACCGGTCAACCGAACCTCCATTACAGGATTCCAAATTTTGAAGGACTACGCAGCCTCTTCAGGGGGACTGTGGCTGGGTTGTTGACGAGCAGTATTTCGTCTTTTTTACACGGTGGTGTTTTTCATAGTTGTTTCCTTTTGCCAAAACGATATATGTCGTTGTCTTTTTACGTTCTGGACATTAGGGATATATTTTATGCTCTTGCATAACTACTCGTGCGGCTGATCGTCCACAGACCACTAGAAGAGCCAATGATTGTGACCTACGGAATTAGTTCCGTGTGTGATAAATATATTTATACCTAAAATGAAGACCGTGACGTAAAAACAAACGCGGGCCTGTGTTTCTGCGTGGCTTGGCCGCAGGCTATGTCGAAAAGTAATAGCAGGGTGTTTCCACATCAGGTGTTAAAATAAAAGTCCGGACTATATTTCTTTATATTCATGTACAAGATTAATGTAAAAACCATGTTCATGGTTTTTACATGCGATATATGAAAGCCAAAGCTAATTTTCTTCCGGAGATATAAAATTGAGAACCTCGAGGAGTGGTGATTGCCAAGGTATGGTCTTTGGCACAGTCGTCAGTTTCACACCGAAGCGTGCACGTAGTAATAATATTTCTTATTTTATAAAAGAAAATTTACAACATTTATACCAAATACCAAGAAACACAATAATTTTTTTTTCATGTAAAAACGTTATGAATAATAATAATAAACATTTTAGAGACACATTCACAAATATTGTACACCAAAATATATTAGATAAAAAGTCACAACATTGATCAAAATTGGCATATCTCAATGCATTTTACGAAATATACGTATAAAATAGATGGTAAGCGATAGACTGGATAGAGAATCTTAGCAATTCAAATGCTGATGGGAAAGACAGAAAGCGAAACAAAGAAGCGTCTCAGTCTCATATACTGTGTATACTTATTTACTTGTTTTATAGGGGGCGATAGGGGGGCGGAAACAGCCCCGTATGTAACAGGACAAACTGATGAGAGTACTTTGATCCACACAGTTTCGCTTACGATGTTATCAAGAAGCGTGAAGTTTTATGTTATTTTAATGTTAGTAGCCCACGCACCTCATTCTTTTATAACTATGTTATAGTTTGGGGGTGTTATTTCAAGATCGTTTATTTCCTTATTGTTGAGCATGAATTGTAATTACCTTATCGTTGTAACATGGTGCTGTTAAATAGCATTAGGTTTTTGATCATCTGGTATCACTTTATTCATTTCTGCTGCCAACTTTACACTTTCACCTACCATTGCCCACTGAGTGCAGTTCCGTTTTACGTGTTCGTGTTTATTTTAATCAGTTGACATGTGTCTTATTTTTTTCATCCCCAACCATCTCATTCATCCTTTTGTTGCCATTAATTTGAATAAAATATAGAAAACTAAATAAATTATGCATGCTTTAGGTTGAAATAAAAACATTAAAAATTAAAAACAAACAGACGTCAGATTTCTCCGTTACCGCTGCTTCCATTCCACGAAAATCTGAAATGGCAAGTGACCACTACGGAAGCTTAGCGAAGCGATTAAAAAAACAATAAGCGCACGAATGTGAATGCCCCCGCGCACGGAAGTGAATGACCAGAGAAAAAGTTTGTACGCTTATTAATTACGTCTACTGCTTTTGTTGCCTGAAAATACCACACCCGGAGCTACGTCAAACACAACGTAGAAATGCGTCATCTATGTCGTTGTCGTCGTTGTTTGTTGTATTTTGTATTTAACTATCCGGTCATGAATACAATAATAATCACCAAGATTAGCTCGGAAAAAAACGTTCGGGTGCGAAAATCTCGTCCATTCCTATTTGTGCGAAAAGCTGTCTAAGGGCCGGTTGCACCAACATCGCTTACCTTAATCCAAAGCGGCTCTTTCGTAAGTCGGCTTAGCGCGCTAAACCGAGTTCGGATAAGCACGGGTTTAAATTCCGGTTGCACCAACGTAAACCCGGCTTTACAGACGCGCCCCTAGCTAATCGCTGGATTGGCGTAGGGAATGTAGGGACAAACAGAGCGAACTAGGGAACGCTCAGAGGGACGAATACGATTGGCGGAGAGGAATCACGTGATCTAAACAAAAAAACTGCCGTAGTAGTCGTCGTCGGCGCCTGCTTTCGCTGTATTTCTTCGGTGAGTAACAAATTAAAGGTCTCCAAATTCAATCATTTTTTCGCTTAACTTTCAATAACAAAAGTCAAAGCTTTAAATAAACACGAATGCTCTTTACATTTGTGATTGTGTGTTTAATATCGGTTGATAACAGGATATTTTGACAGTGGCAGTAGTTTTCGTGCTCACATTTTGAGGTGAAGGAGCCATCGGGGGGCCCAAATCTCACCGAACGCGAGAAGGACACTCTACTCGCTACATCGCTGAAAACAAAACATCATCGAGAATAAGTAAGCAGGTAAGATGACTACTAAAATCAAGTCATGCCTGAGACCGATGAAGTTCAAAACAGTAACGAACTCGCCACGGCAGCTGCGAAAATGCCCGGAAATCGTCGAATAGAAGTCGTCGAGAGGTCAGGTCACGAGACCTTGCATCGACGGTACTCGTTGCTATCAGCAAGGTGGCAGAACTGCACTGTACCGTCGTTGAACATCCGCTGCAGCCTCAAACGGACTTCAGTTTCACACTGTCGAGTTCAGGAAAAAAAAAACCACTAGTACATCACATCGTGCCGATAAGAACGGTCGTCTCTTCGCATCGCCTGCCCCAGCCTGCACCGATACTGCAATGAACGAATCTAGCATAGTAGTCGTTACGATTTGTCGTCGCCACGAATGAAAGATATAAAGCAAAATATTCCTAAAAAATCGCGATCACCAAAAAAGTTACGGTTATGGAACGATACAGTTTTCTGAAGCCAAGATTCTACTCGCAAGATTAGGAAAATTCACTTAAGATTGTTTCAAAACTCAGAAAACGAAAGAAATTGAATTTTCGCTGTTTTATTACTTAAAAGCGCCGCAATCTAATGCGAACGGCAGAGGTGTCGACAATCAGCTGATCGCCGAGATCATGTACTGCCACTATTCAACGCGCTGATCGGATTGAAGGATAAGCGTTGCAAGTGTAAATAAAAAAGATGGTAAATAACAATACGTTACAGTTATGCGAAAATTAGTAAGTGCATACGAATAAGCTCGTTGACAGAATAAACAATGGGAAGACAGACGTGAGCCCCACAGCTCCGTACGTATCCCGGTTAGGGCTAACACGCCCTGAGAGTGGTGAGCCAACTTGAAAACAGGGGTCGATAAACACTTCACGCGGCAATATTTTGCATCCTTGTCACAATCGAAGGTCGTTCTGTCGAGATTTTCACGCTGATGTAGCCTAAAACACTTTGCACAACCAATTTCGTCCACCGCGTCGACCGCGACAAACCAGCCGACATGTTTTAAATCCAGGATTAAGAAACAACCAAAAGCAAAGCGCCCAATGTTGAGCGCTTAAGTTAAGCGTAGTTTAGGGCTAGGCTTAGCGATAAGCGATTTTGGTGCAACCGAACGAAACCGAAACTAAACTTAGGTTCCCGGCTAAGCTCCGCTTTGCGCTAAGCGGTGTTGGTGCAACCATAGAGTTATTATAATGTACGCTAGAGGTTCAAGTGGCGCTAGTGTGCTGACGCAAATTGAAGCAGACAGCAACCAGCCGAAAATTGACTTCCGGTAATGCATTTCTATGGGAAAAAGTGAGTACAATTTCTCCCTGCGCTCGATCATAAGAGCAAATATTCCAAATAATTCGTACGTACTAGGTAGTTTGGAACATTTCTCAGTCAGGCCGACGAAAGAATTGGTCAGTTACGGCGTTTTTCTCTTGAATTCATCGCACTAAAAACGGTGCTAAAACGGCTTCGTACGTGTATTTACGTTCAATGCCGGACACTGTTAGCGCGAACACGACGTCGGCGATTTCTAGCATGGGGGATATACATGTCAAACGAACCAAGGACATCTGGAAAATCAAAAGCGACGGCAAGAACTACGCAGCAACACCGGATCAGTAACTCGCAGTGCATGCACGATCAAAATAAATTGAAGGCCACGTAATCTATTCCGATTTTAAATAAGTGAGTACCGCTTTATTCTTTCTGTCCTGAGCGAAGCTGCGTGTTCTACGTTCAAAATATCACCCGCGCGCTAGACATCTTTGAGAACAAGTGCGCGATAAAAGCTGCCCGGCAGAGAAAACAATACGAAGAGACACCTTTCATATCCCACGAACTTTATGCTCTACGTTGAAGGTTTTTATCCGCTCATGCACGACGGGATCATTTTCATATGGTGACAGGACTGGCATATTATCAATATACAAGCGTCACCGGAATGCTGGAAAGCCTTGAACACACTCTATATTCGTTTCGATCGTAATTTTGCTTTGAATCGTCGCTTGTTTTTACCCACCTGCTGCGGAACACACGTTTGGGACTGAAATGCAGCGAAGTTAAACATCGCTCACTGATGAAGAAAAATGCGCTAACTAAAGCAATTACACTTTTACAATGTTAATTAAGACACATACTATTCGGTACGACCGAAATAACCAAAGTGTTCCATGTTATTTTCCTGCGAAGAGACGAAATGCACGCGCGTTTTCCTATAGGAATGCACAGGAGCACCGCAAAAGTAGACTGGTTGCTGTCTGCTTCAATTTGCGTCACGGAAGTCGCATAGACACTAGCGCCAGTTGAACCTCTAGCGTACATTATAATAACTCTATGGGTGCAACCGGCCCTAAATCGTGACGCACAAAAAACAAAACAAAAAAATACATCACTATATTTAACATGAATTTGGTAAGAGTGCAGGTTACACGACTTTTGAGTTTCCATTAAAGTCTCATAATTAAAAAAAACGGTTTACCTTGTCCACAGCAGTTCAGGACTGGGTCACTGTAGTTCTGGATCGTTTGCAATAATAGAGCTTACCACTCGTGCTTGTTACAGGTAAGAGAAGGAATGTCATTTATGACAGTGGAGATATTGTGCTAAAACCGGCGTATAATTGATGGCGATACTTCAAATTAAGAAATATTGTAGTAAAGCGACCGCTTCCCAGCTTCTACGTCCAGAAGTTTGCTATAGTTTTGAAACATCGACCTTTAGCGAAGCAACCCTTCGTTGCAGTTACAACACCACATACAGCTAACGACCTCTTAGCAGGTCGGTAGTTTCGGACCAAGTTGCCGTCAAAAAATTTATATCCGAATTCCGACTGAAAGCAGCTTTTCGTATAAGACTCGTAAGAATCTTAGGCGCTGGGGAAGATAGGCTAGCTGCTTTAAGTCGGAATTTTCGAGACTTTTACTCACGTTCTGCCCACTAAAAAGCACGGCGAAAGAGCTCAAGTACACACATGATCACGTTACGCCTCTGTGTCTTTCCGCACGACAAAATGCGTCGGCTATGCTCACCGTCATCATGGCAATGAAGCGTCTTCTGAATAGACGGCCACGCGAATATGCAGACGGGTGAGACAGCGACAACGGACGGCATTATCCGAACACCGTACACTCTAAAATAATGACCACCCGGGAAAGTCAGAAGGGCATTTTGGGTCTTTGATTTACTATACCAGACACGAATGACTACCTTTTAGGCAAACGTGACTACACCAAACCGCTGTGGAAAGACTAGTTTTCTTCAGGTAACGTAAATGTGTGTGTGTCTGTGTGTTTGGGGGGGGGGGGGGGGTAAGTTTCTAAGCAGATATTCTTCTGCAGTCAGTCGTAAATGATATCGGTAACTCAGATAACTACAAAAATGCTATAAAGTGTGTTCCCGATTAGATTTCGCGATCCTTCAAGGTCCGCCAAGATCATACTTGTTTTGCAATCGGCGTAAATTTGTGGAATAAATTTTGTCAAGGGGCGAGGGGGGCCAAGGGCACTCCCCCCAAGGCCAACGGCACCTCCCCCCCCCCCCCAGGTCCGGGGGGTGGTGCCCTTGGTAGGGTGTCGAACCGATATTTTCATCGGTTCGGTTTCGGTTCGGATTCACGGCTTTCAGTTCAGCTCCGGTTCAGTTTTGGGGAGCAAAAAGTAGCGGTTCGAACCGGTTTGAACCGCAAAACTGAGAATACATTTTCCGCGTTTATTTGGCAATATGCACTTTTTGAGCAGTGAAACGAGTATCATATAGTTTTTTATCATTCATAGAATCCACTTTTATTGTTCGGTACAAAAATTAATTGCGCTATTTAATTTCAATGAAACAGTAAAAAAAAGCTAGATTAACATATATGACTCACCATCTATTTTTTTAACTCAGTCGCATACATTTTACCTGAATCTAAAACTTATCAGTTTGGCAGGTCGCCTAAAATACCCGATAATACTACAACTTTGCGTCGCAGTATTATTCAGTCAGTAATTTTTAAAAAGACTTTGAGAGCGTGAAGAAGCGCAGTAGTGCGCTGAAGTTACCACTCGTGGAGCAGGTACAAGGCTGGGGCTAGATAAGAGACGGAAATATTGCGCGGGCGCCATACCGCAACCGCGGTATGGCGCCCGTGCAATGCGACCTTGTACCTGCTCTACGAGTGGTAACTTTAGTGTACTACTACGCTCCTCACGCGCTCAAAGTCTTTCTGAAAATGACTGATTTAGGGGTTTCGGATGACGCTCAGCAAGTTTCTAATTGGAACCATATGTCTGCTTCAACTAATTAAAATGTTAATTAACCAATTTTAATTAATTAGTCGACTTGTCCCAAAGATTTGCCACTCACATAATGTCAGCCTAGCTATATAACCCACCTGCACAGACCCCATTAGTGCAGTAATTGAAAACGAGCGTGTTGGTTAATGTATCCAAAACTTGAAAGTATACAACAGAGAGGACGAGGATGGGAACAGGACATCTTTCAAAAAAAGATTGCCTGTTCCCGTCCTCGTCCTCTCTGTTTTATACTTTCAAGTTTTGGATACATTAGTGTAGCTTTCACGTTCTTTTTCAAACAAATGTGTAAGAATAAAAAAAAAAGAACACCCTGTATATGATGACGCAACTGAGCTAAAAGCAATATTTTCAAAATGCCAGGAATTTTTTGGGACATACCTTTTTAGTCCACTTTTTATAGAAACACTGAGCGGCAATCACAACGTTTGCTTTCCTGACCAATATCGCTTACACTCAGCACCCTGATGCAGGTGAATAGTCATGTAGGGAAAACTGACCTTCATACTCAGATCGGATCTGGCCTAAAATAGCGTGTACCGAAGTGAACATTTTCGACATAGCATGGCGTTTGAGGTTTGTTTTTTCAAGATGCCGGTCAATTCAATTTGCAAATAAACATCACCCTTGCTCTTTTTTTATATTTCATTTAAATAAAACACAGTAGTATTTCATACTCTGCTCGACATTACAGCTACTTAATCACTTTCTGGCGGTCTGCGTGCGCAATCGTCATTGTTCCGCCACGCGCCACCGTGTACTTTGTTTTCGTCCAGCCCCCAGACACATACAATTCTTGTTCATCACATAAAAGGTGCAACAGACTTCTATATATTTGAGAAGCTGAATATGCGTCAGGAACACGCATGTTACTTAAATCGGCTTCAAAATAAAATATTTGTTTCAGGTTCTCCCAAACCACTTATAGACGTGCCAATCGAGGATAAATACGCCGAAAAAGATTAGCAAAGCATATATCAGATAATTTGGAGGTGCATTTACTTATGATGTATATCTTTAGGAAGATCGGCCCTTTATTTGTGTTGTCAAGTCTTCAGGCAGCAATAAAATATTTTTATTGTGATCGATACATTTGTCTGTAGGAAGTTCACATAACCGCTTAAGACAGACACGTTAGGATAATGCTCGAGAATACGCCATCTCTCGAGTCTGCAGAATCGTGTTTTTATGTTCGCTGTTTGGCAGTGTGAAACGCCGGGTCGCGGGCTACGCCAAAAACGACTGTGTCATCACATTATAGATCTGAAGGCAAATACACGAAATGTGCAGAAAGGGAGATAATAAATGGTATTCTTCTAAATAATCCCATACAGGAATCCTTACTGCAAAAATAAATGAATAGAAATGCGGGTTTTAAACGTAAACACGTTTAACAGAACTCCGTCTGGTTGGGCCAAAATTTGAAAAACACAGACCTTCACCAACCAAGTCCTAAGAAGTTAGGAGCCCGACGTTTAAATAGGTCGGGCTGAATAGATCGACAGCCACTTAACCATCGGCGTATGTCAACGGACTAGGGCACTTGAAGAACATAAAACATCCGAGGAGGCCTAAGCACTTCTTGTCAGTTGTGAAGGCGAAATCATGAATGCCGTTCTTCTGCGGCGGAGTGGTGTGGACGGCCAAGTTTTGTTGGCCGACGGCCGAGCGCGCGCTCTCGTGAAGTGGCCTCGCCGCGTTGAGCTCGGCAGTGCAACCACTTCGGAGTTTGCCTGAGTCGCACCGCAGCAATTCTTTACGGCGGCCGGGCTGGTGCGTGCGCTGCGCCACTATGAAGAGGGCTTCTCTGGCGGCATTTTTTTAGAACTACGCCACACAAGAGCCAATGGGAGCCTCGTTCCTTGAAGACACGCGCTAGCCAAGGGGACCCTATAGGGGTATTCACACGAGGGAGAAATCCCGGGGATTTCTCCCCGGCACGCGCATCCTACGAAGAAAACGTCAGGCTTCGCGATGTGCAAAAGCCTCGCGTTTTCATCTCGTGATACGCGCGTGCCGGGGAGAAATCCCCGGGATTTCTCCCTCGTGTGAATACCCCTTATCTATCATATTTCTGATATGAGGCAAACGAAACACCGTAGACGGAAAAGAAGCTGCAGCTCTCCACGTGCAAATAGTTTCTCCTGGTGAAAATAGCGAACCGGTTTTGAAACGTTGAACTTCTAACTGTTCAGGACTTGGTTGGTTATCGTCCGAATTTCTTTAAGAGAGGTGCGTGCAATGATGTTCTTAATGACACATAAATATCGCCAAGAATAGACAATATATTTATAATTTAAATCACATTAGGACATCGGATTGCACGAGCTCGAAACTTCGCAGAATAATGTCTCGGGAGGCTAAAGTTATATTTGGTTTTATTTGCACTTGTTTTGGGGCCTAATTTTACAACTATGTGCTTTATCAGTCATGTGCGCTCTAATATTTAATTAGGCTGCCGCATATCATCGCGAGACTGCTATATATACTGCACAACTTTACAATTCGGACATCCCCTCTTGCTATCGAGCCACATCTGCGAGCGGAATATGCGCGCTCCAAATGGAATGCTTTTGGTGAGCTCGAGATCTGCGAGCGGAATTCACTATATGACTATAGCCGTTAAAAAAACAGTATTCTTTATCCTTTTTTTTTATATGGGGGTGAGTGTGGTCTTACGTCGTGTAGTATTGTCTACCTTGCCAAACTGATTTATTTGAATTGCCTACGTTCAGGACAAGACAATATGTATTTCAGACACCATTAAATGTTTCGTATATCTCCTTTCCAGCAAGGAATGCGAAGACCTAATGATTGCGATCTACGGAGAAGTGTCGGCGAGTGGCGAGGCCAATTATACAGTAATACCTAATTCTAAAGTCTGCGATGCGAAATCGAACGTGGCTTGAATGCGGGCAACCTTATGCAGTATCCCATCGTAGATTTTGATTTTGCGTAAACCATATTGTTGCGTTTTTAATTTACAAGAGGACGCCCATAATCAAATTAGACCAGATTAGAAGTGTGTCTTAGCCGTCTGCACGCGCTTCGTCTTTGTCCTCGGTGGGTTGTGGCACGCGCCTCAGCAGCACCGCTACAATGTATTATCGGTCTCGTCGTTCGCTGAGCTCACTTCGTTCATCACGATCATTTACTCTTCGAATACACTGCGGCAATATAGACGCACGGGCAGTTTTAAGAGTGCATTCCCTACAGCTAGGAAACACAACAGTCAAATAAAGAGAGTACTCAAACAGTACACCATTGTTGGACCAATATCGGCCCAGGACTGGCTAACATTGGTGCCATTACTCGCCTAATGTTGGATTTCGCGAACGTGTAATTCGATTCAGTGATGAACCATTCACTAAAGCCAATATGGACAACGATTCAACCAATATTTAAGCCATCATTGAACCATCATTCATGCCGCCATTGGACTGCCATATAACCAACATTTAAGACAACTTAGGGCCACTTCAACCAATACTTAAGCCATCACTGGCACACTGCTGGTTCTGGCATTTAACACCAACATTGACTTATCCAATATTGGCTCGCAACCCACTGGTTACTTCAGTTTCGGTATCCAATCTTAATCACGGGCTGTACTATTTTAGGCACTCATTTTTAGCTGGCATGTTACTGAACGCGAGAAAAATATCAAAAATGAAACTACATGTGGACAATTTACATTCACTGTTAATTCCAATTTGTTTTCGAATTTTTCCTGTGGTGTAAGCTTTTTTTACGTTTCGAAAAATGTTAAGTGAATATTAAATGCAAGTAGGCAATGAAAACTGACCATGCACAGTTTTTTCACGATCAGTACATTTACCTACAAATATCGATTGATAAAAAAATAGAAATGAGTCATTGCGTTTTGTTCACTGTCATAGCTGGACACATGGACATTTTTGTTTAAAGTTGTTTTATTAAATAATGTATATACTCGACTTAGCATAGATTCCTCTTGAATGGTCTCAGGGAGTCTTCATTCTTGGCTTGGTTTAGTTTTTTTACTGTGGAAGCAGAAAAAAAAATAAAGGACGTTTACAACTTCCTGTAACGTTGATTTAGAGCGCAGCTCTTGAGGTGGAGGTGGGGAGGATACTGAGGAGAGGGCATGCCTTCTTCCTCATTCGTACCCTTTCCTCTTTCCCCCTCCTCCTTTCACGCGCGAAACGCGCGTCGTCACGCGACGTTTCGGAGCGGTGCATTATGGAACGTTTTCCATAATGCACCGCGCGGTTACGCCAACGCCGACGCCGACGGCGACGCCGCTCAAGACGGAAACGGGCGACTTAGAGCTGCGCTCTGAAACAAAATTTTGCAATGCTATAATTTTTAGGTACATAAAACTGCACACTAGTTTTCTAATGAGATATATTTCTATTAAACCGTCTGTCACTCCGTAATGTAATTCTAATTTAGTTGCTTCAGTCAATTCCTGCCTCGTCAGATGTGATTCCTGACACATCAGGAGGCACTATAATTAACTAAAACATGGGACTCCAAACGTTTTGGCTAAGGGGCCGGATTGGGTACTTGTGAAAGTCTGGAGGGTAAGAAAATAAATAATAATACACTAAATAAATAAGCTTAAATAGGCACCAAAGTGCAGAAACTTAAACTAGATTAACAATTAGAAGAAACTTAATATGTATTATTACATTAAGTACAACTTTTTTTTAATTTAAGGTGGGTCTAATTATAACTTCAAATTTCTGGCCCAGAAAATTCACCAGGAATATACCGAAGCGCATAGAAACTTTGCATATGGACATGAGACGGAAGACTAATGATAATGGTAGAACGATGACAATATATTATTATTGAACAATATTTATGACACATTACACTAAGAACGGTATGCATGATAACGCAAAGAAATTTTAACATTGTTGCACGGACGTGAGACAGGGGACTACGAATACCAATGCTCGTGATGACAATGTACAATAAATAACATTGAGATAGAGCTCGCGTTTTGGTGTAGTGTCTCTTGTACCTTCTCATACCTTCGTATGCACTTTTGGCGCGTGTCACAAAGTCGACTTCTTTGTCTTTTTTTTTTCTTTTTTACGTGCTTCGTTTTGCGCTTGTTGCAGCGCAACAAGCGCAAAGAACACCTCCCCATCGCGGGCCAGATGTGGCCCGCGGGACGTTTTCCTCCCCCCCCCCCCCCCCCCCCAAAGAAAAAAAAAACAAAAAAAAAACGTTTAAACATTTAATACGCAAATTTATGTAAACATAAAATAGATCAATTAGGCCAATCATGCCTCTCAAAAAGCGCTACGTCACAGCAGAAATTGTTTTTCGAGCAAATCCGTCAATACATAAACGACGTGCGGAAGTTCGCCAGTGAGCGCAGCGCCATCGCTGACCACTGCGCGATACCCTAGACCATCGCATCGTCTTCGGGAACGAGCACGTGATTGACAAAGGGCCAAATATCCGAGGAAGGCTTTCCTTGGAGTCATGACAAATCCAGCACACGCCAGGAAACCTAGACAGGTCCCTGGGCGCCTTGTCCTTTGTTGACGCACATGGCCTCCGTGCGTCAACAATGACGCACATAGCCTCCGTGCGTCCTCGGAGACCACGTACTATGGTGTCAAGTACCCGTGTTATATATATATATATATATATATAACTTTTTTGGGCATAGCTTTTTATTTATGTCTAACAAATAGCCAATGATAGGCTACGCGTTAATGCTACGTTTAGGCCTCCAGGCTAAGGATTCTGCATCACCGGTGGGTTTCAGTTTGTTGTCTAATGGCCTTCTTTCTTGTTCACGTCAGAATCGTCAGAACCTATATATTTTCGTTCTTCGAAAAGGATATTAGATGAATATTGTTTTCTAATTATTTGTTTCTTAAATATGCATATATTACAAGCAATCGGAAAAGTACGAGGTGGACGGAACTTAGCAGAAAATGTTCCGATTGCGATAATACGACGCCACAAGCCTGAAATGAGAGAGAGGGAGACAGAAAGAGAGACAACATGTTTAATATATGTGATAAGATTCCTGTCTATGAGCGGCGTGCTCTGAGACGAGGGGGTGGGGTGGGGGGCTATAAGGAGGGTGCGTGGATGACTATGGTGCTATTAGATGAATTTATGAGCCCCAGATTTCCTGATAAGATGAAGTAGCGCCAGCTTTCTGAGAAACTGAGAGTAGCACTAGCTACGGCGACTGAAATTCTCAAGAGTACACTCCGGGACGACCCAGGCCGGCGTCCCATCTGATCAATAGGAGCCTTATTAGTGCAAGCCACACGAACCGTCGACTGTCTACAATCAAGATTTTCAAGGTTTTCTCTCAGTGATCATACTTTGCGGTGTCTCCATGGACGGTGAGACGTCGCCTGCGAGTTGCTGGACTAAATTCGTGTAGGCCAGCTAAAAAGCAAATTGAAGGCAGTAAAGTGCCGGGCATCGCGGTTGAAGTGAACGAAAGAGTAACTCAACTCTACTCCTGACCAAGGGAAGAAAGTTTTCTGGTCGGACGAATCAAAGTTTCTGCTGTTTGGTAGCGATGAAATGAAATACGTGTGTCGTCCAAACAGCGTCAGGCTTGATCCCCCCTATCAGCTGACTAGAGCATGGGGTTGTTTCTCTGCTCTTGGTAAACCGAGTTAACCTCTTTGTGTATCTCATAAACATATTTGTCCTTTCTCTCTTTGCTCATGATACTGGTCCAATTCACGCGATTTATAAAGAAATAACAAAAGAAGTCTATGAGGGAATCTTTGAGGACATCATGCTTCCCTGGGCACGGAAAAATTTCGGCCATGGCTATTTACTTCAGCAGGACAATGCACCCCATGCAATCATCCAGGCCTCTGAGGAATTAGTCAGTCTTCTGAGGAATCAGTTCAGAAAAGAGGGGTGCACCTGATCAAGTTGTCGGGTCATTCCAGTCATTTTACTGGAATCGAGCATCTTTGAGAAGAGTTGAACCATCGACTGAACATACAGAAATGCAGCACTAATGACCAGAAGTTTGACCAACCGCAGCAAAAATTGGGTAACCTGTCCCAGATGGTCATCAACAATTTACCGGATTTTATTTCTTAAGCGGTACCAAGCGATGATCGATTTTATGGGCTTCTCTACGAAGTATTGATCAGTTTAAGTTAATATTTAGATATAAGGTTGAACACGGTGTCCTTTTTTTTCACAAGTAAAATGATCGACAGGGTTCTGTTGCTCTACTGTTACCAGTTCTCTGTTAAATGTTTATTAAAACATATTTATTATTATTATTTTAGTAAAACTTTATTTTTATTGTATAAATAGGTTAATATCGTGTTCCAATTAAATTTTATGCATGTATTTTAGATACATGCATGATTTTTGCATGATACATGATTTTTGTATTAATTCAAAGCAGGGTGTCGAACCGGAACCGAACCGAACCGAAAACCGAAAATGAACCGGTATTTTTTCCGGAACTGAACCCGAACCCGAACCGTTATATTGTTATCGCGATGAACCCGAACCGGAACTGAACCGAAAAAAAAACGGTTACCGGCTCATGTCAAAACGGTTCGGCCACGCGCTGTTGACAATGAATGTGCTATCAATGCCATTTGTTTTTTAAGTGCCGTCAACTGACACACACCTCGCTTACATATTTTTCTTCTCCACTCAGTCTTAGGAATATAAACGCTGCATCTATGAATCGTGAAAAACGCTGCATCCCTGAATCTTGACATAGGAACCAGTATCGCGCTGGTCGCGGCTTGCACGAAAGAAAAAGAATTAAAAGGCTGTGCAAAAAAAATAAAAAAAATCGCGTTACGGGATTTTATTTTCCTACAATCTCGTAAATCCTAAATGCTGCTGTGTGCTCATTTCATAACACGTTTCTAGAACGCGCGAGTTCTTGAAGCTTGCTTTCATCGGGATGAGAAAAGAAAAGGCTGTGGAGTTTGATAATAATGCATCCGGTTTCGTATAGGCACTTAGAAGCTAATATATTTGTGAGACAGCGAACTCTTCTATTTTAATATTTATCCTATTAAGTCCTTCTGGCGTTGCGTTCGGTGAAGTGCTTTTCATATTCCGTACCTTGTTTAATGAAAACTTCTTTAAGGGTCTAATTTGAGTTACCGAAGGCTAGTTCAAATAAAGAAAGCTCTATTTTCTCCCCACTGTTCCTTCAATTGCTTACACGCCGAGGTGGCGGGATAGTTAGCGAGCTCTACTTGTAAGTGGGTTTGTAAGGAGGTCGCGGATTATACAGCTACTGCGTCGGACCCAATTAGATGAAGTCCGAATGCGTAAACGTCGGTGAGGTAACCTTTGAGTGCACATAAAGAAACCATTCCTGGTAGAAATCCCTGAGCCTTACACTACGATGTATCCCGTTTCGTATGTGCTGATTTCAGATGTTATATTTGTAATTTATTTTGATGTTGCAATTTGTCATTTACAATTTCCGAACCGGTTCAGCGCCCCGAACCGGTTCGCGAACCGGTTCGTGGATCAAATTAATCGAACCGGAACTGAACCGGAACAAAATAAATTTACCTGAACCTGAACCGTAACCGAACCCGTATTTTTTTCGGTTCGACACACTGATTCAAAGTATATTTTTGTGAACAAATCTATATCTAATTTTCTATTGTATTAGCTGTCGGATTCATGTCAGCAACTTTCATTTTGAATAGGACCTCCCATATAAAAGCGACAAATGGCATTATAGATGTAACAGGACAGAAGACATACATTAATCTTGATTAGAGCGAACATATACGCCTTATCAAACATGTAAAATTGTGTTTTACTTATATCGGAAGAAACATGTGTTACCAGTGAAGATCGTGCTCATTTATATTCCTATAATATGTTTAGGTGCGTTATACAATATTTCAGAAACGAACAATCACACTGCACGCCGTAATTTATGTACAAAGTAGGAACACGCGTCGAACAATATGCTAGATAGAAATCATTATTCAAAGGCTCCCACTCACTTCCGTTGTAAAATGTGGACAATACATTACTTCATCATCAGGACGCAAAGCATATATATTTAGATTTACGTAGGCTTTTTTTTTTTTCTTTTAACAAACCCAACTCGTCTGCTTTTCCTTGTAGTACATGGGTTATTCAAAATAACACAATTTTATATTCTCACCAACGCTCCTTCTTTCAGTCCCAAAAATGTGTACCAAGTTTACTATCCTGAAAATACAAGGAAAGGGTGTCACATATGAAACATGCCATAATTAAGAGAGCATTGACATAGATTATGCAAATTTGAATAATTGAATGTTCAAAATATTATTCGAGTGATACATACGCATCTCTTTTTGCACTCGTCTTCGGTCTCAAACTTGTTGTCGTTTCCTTCGCATCCACCATACTTGAACGGAATGCACGTGTCGTTAGCACTCTCATAGTAATACATTAAAATTTGTGCTCGGCATGGGCCCTGGTCCATTTCTTCAAAACACTCCCCATGCCTCACTAAAATCAGGAATTTTAGGTTAGAAAAGAAGTGCTTCAATTTTCGCGCATTTTGGTTCACCTACGCTAGCTTACACATCAAACGTGTGTGCGCAAGAATTTCTATCAAATTTCCTGTAAACCAATATTAGCCGTAAAAAATCGGCTTTGCGATGAAGCTACAGGACCCCACTACTAAAAAACACGTTCAAATGCAGATTTGTTTACTATACTCACTCGCAGGTAAGGATGCCCAGGACAAGCATCATAGCATCGCTCCGAGGCCAGTGATGTTGCGACATTAGCCGATAAGAACAGCGAAGAGCCAATAACAAAGCAAGAAGCGCGTGATCACAATAAACCAGGCCCTGCGTTCCTTAAGTTGTCAGTGACTCAAATCCGCTGCACCTAACGTTAGTCACAAAGCTGGAATTCACCTACACCCGTCGTTACATTTGTTAACTATAAGTCAAAACCTACAGAGGTTTGTAATGATAGAATTACAGTGCACATTGTAGTCTCCACCTCACGCAGAGAAAATGGTGAACTGATAATGTTTTTATAGTAAGCGTTCAACTCCAGGCTTGTGTTGCTTTGACCCGCTATATTCGTGATAAGTAGATATGCTTAACCGAGGTAAAAAAACAAAACAAAACGTGGTCCACACTGCTTATATATCATACAAAACAGTCTGCGAACACGACTCACCGCGATATCCGTGGCACCAGTGCCGCGTGCAAAGTCTTCTCCTTGAACTCATTCCCATGCGGCATTCAAAGCACGGATCTCGCGGTGACTTGCATTCGAATCTCTATACAGACTGTCTTTTGTATGATGTATAATCAGTCTGACCTCGGCTTAACAGTACGGCCTAAATACGAACACTCCAGAAATCGAGTGCATTTACGTTCCCGCAAAGAGCTTGGCGGAGTCAATCGCTGCAATCTGGGGAGCTCAACGATTCCCGATGCTCAAATTAAGTTTAGACTTAAAAAAACAGGCTGCGCTGTACCACTGATGATGATGATGTTTTACCATACTCAGTGCCACCGTGGAAAATTCGTTCATAGGCCTAAACACATAGACAATTACAAGTATGGCGCCCCGATTGGTCCCTCATGTATGCGAGGACGTGAAGTCTCTTTGGGAAACCTTTCTGACTACTGTTTAACTCACAAACTGCCGGACGTGAAAACTTTCTGACTACTGTTTGACTCCCCAACTGCCGGGCGTTTGAAGTCCAGAGGCCATTGCATATATGTCGATTTTACCTGTGCGAACATCCTAAACGAAAAGCACCTACGCTCTTTTTTGCGTAAAAATTGCTCGAGCATTCTTGGATGATAGTCTATTAGCCCAAATATGAAACCGAAGTGAAATAAAACTATATTTGATTTACCTAATATGCGCGCTCCGCAGCAGGCCAGAAGGGCAACGCTCACCACGAAAATGAAATGCATTGTTGACTGTAACAAGCTTGCCGGTGACTAGCAACTCAAATTTCTTGAAGTCTCGGAACGTCGAAGAGCGCAGATATTTTTTGCAACAGAAAGCAGGGCCATTTATATTATGAGTGGCGATGTACTAGCAAAAACACAAGGTACTGCCAGCTTTAACTTTCTATTTTTTATGACGTATATTCAACCAGTTTTGTTTTTTGTGTGCAACCGATACAAAATAAAAACGGGAACAAAGAAACATAGTGTAATTTACTCTCGCTTCGGGGGAACAAACTTCGAGCACAAAAACGTTAGTCATGGGCACGTGGAGAGGGCACGGGGCATGCTATGGGGTTTAAGTGCCGTTTTGTTTGTTCACTGAATCACACAATAACACCTCCGAAAGGATAGTAGTAGTCGTCATATTGTTCTGGTCAAGCACGTACCTCGAACAAGAAGTATTCACAATACAATAACAAGACAATATTCAATGCGCAACTGCAAGCAACCACTCTTTTTGAAGTTTTCTACTTTTTGCCATTTTTGGTCTTAATCCCAACAGCCTTCTAGTTAATTTACTCATGAACATCACACGCTTCATTTCTCGGCGGTGATATTGTCACGAATGAGAAATGATGAGGTGAAGAATAACTAAAGAAACTAAACTCTTAATGAGGCGAACTTGTGCCCAAAACAAAATGAAAGTAAGGTAGCCTCGCAGGCGTCGATGTCGGCGAAACAGCAGAATCGATCGTTGGAGCCAGACTGACTCCGCTCGCCTTGTGGAGTCTCCTTATGTACCCTCGTGGGTTTCTGGATCATTCGGCGTAGAATATTCGGGACTAGATAAGACGAGAATTTTCTCGAACTTACGAGAAGGCCAAATTGAATTAATGAATAAAAGGACAATCCGCTGAGTGGAATCGAACCTACACCTTGCTCGTGAAAGTCAAGCGCGGTAACCACTCCGCCACGATATTGCCACGCGCGTGCTTGCCGACGCGCGTGGCAATATCAGACTCCCAATGGACTCGTTTAAGTAGGGCTCAGTGTGAGGGTGTAATAATCCTCCAAAACACGCAAAACGTTATGCTATCACTAATAAATAAAGTTCGCCAAATCAAATCTGAGAAGAACCGTTGAATCGTCAAACTTTTTTCTGCAAGTATACTCTAATAGTCTGGAACGTCTAATGCACCTCAGAGCACTCGGGGGTGTAAAGAGAGGGAGCACGATGAATGACGAAACCGTGCATCTGTTTAGACGCCTCTCAGTCAGGCGCGTGAACGCCTCCGCTTGAAACTTCTATTTAACATCTTCATGACAATACTTGTATCTGTAAATCAACGTATCTCCAATAGCCTGCTTACGTGCCTCAAAATAAGTAAATCACAGAAGATTCGTCCATGGAAATATAGAACTGATGTTTTTTTTTTAATATTATTTTTTCCACGGTATATTTATGTCTAGAATAAACGCCCAACGGTGTCGTAGAAATAACAATGCCGGAGCTGTTTTTCGACCAAATCTAGTTCTTTGTTTAAATCAATCATATTCTAGAGTCACTGAGTATTGGATTGTTGTGCTTTCATCTGTGTGCAGGGACGTTTCATCCTTGTTCTATTATATTTTTTTATCATGTTTACTGATTATTTGTGTGCCCCTTTACTGCAATGCCTTTTATGGCGATGTAGGAATCTAAATAAATAAAAATAAATAAAAGAAAACAGTATGCGCTGAACACCTAGCATGACGTCTCACCATGCCAAGTGGTACAACGCAGAATGTATTTTTTATTCACAATTAATTAAAAAAAGAACTGCAGCACTGCATCTCTATATCAGGTATAGCCTAGTATTACTAACAACAAAAAATGGACTTGTGTTTCTGCGGTGTTAAGGGCAGAGTCTGCTGGGAATCCAGGATAAGTCGAAATCAGACACCAGTTCAGGCGTTTCTTCTACGAAGGCATGCATATTCCGCTGATTAAAGGAATCAGACGAACATTGTTCTCGAAATCTCCGCTTGGTCGAAGCAGAACAAGTCAGAATAAGTCCACCATGCTTCTTTTTCTCTAGCCAAACGTTATTCTCTTTTTCTCGGAGTCTCGTTACCCAAACGAACACGACTTGTCTTAGTGGGCCGCCGATTATGTTCAGCAATGTCCTTTTCAGTCCACTCCTTCCTCGCGTAAAATAGTTAACTAGAACACCTCCAGCGAGGGTATGTCTTCTATCATAGGATGAACGAATGGATGGATGGTATTTGCCATGCCCTTTGGGCCGGGCGCTACCTTGCGCCACCTAGCCTAAAACATTTAATTCCCTCTACTTTAACAGTTGATATAAATTTCTTCTCTCGTTAAATCATATACCCGACCAATTTCACGTATAATCAAATTCATCACGCTTCACATGACCTTCACCACCAATCTTCAAACATCCTTTTTTTGGATTTAATCATTTGTTACTCTATTCTTTTGTACTCGCCAACAAATCCCAGTGCTCCTGGAATGTTCGTTGACCATTTAAAGAGGCCACGGCGACTCCAAGTGCACTTTAAAAACAATGGTTCCTGGGAAACAAGGGGGCTGATGACAAAAAGGCTATTGCAATTAAATATGGATAAAAACACTTGTCTCTGAAACATGAACAGGTAGCAAACAAGTAAAAATTTGGTCCAATCATATTTTGAGGCTCGTCATTCGCCGATCTTTTTCCGTAGGTTGCATCGATTGGTTGTCTCAAATGGCTTAAAAGAAAATAGACTCTCAAGATATTTTTTCTTCATTTTCAACGAAAGGTGCAGTGAACAAGCAGCGGCAACACGAGCCGGCCCAGTTCAGTGCGAGCACGAAAAGGGTAAAATGTCGCATGGGGGTGCCTCCGGCATGCTACATTATAAAACTAACCACGAGAATCGTAACAACCGAAAATATGGCAATTCATTTCGGCCTTTCCTCTAGCAGCTTATCGTACCGAGGGCTATCCACATAAAATTTTTGCTGCCCCTGGCCCGGACGCCGCTAAGCCAGCTAATATTGCGGTACCAGTTACATCTCTCTTCAGTGTCAAGGGGGCGACTCACCCCCTCATCCACTCTTGGGAAGCATCCCAATACATGTAGCGGGTAACTTGTAGTATCTAACTCTTCAGGTAATTTAGTATATTCTAACTTAAATTTTAGCGGTAGTATTTGGTAATATCACTTAATCATACTACGTTTGAAAATAAGCAGTATCGTTATTTGTTATCTTTTTGATAAAAGGTACTGACCTAATAGGGTAGATGAAGATCTATTGAAATCAATTCAACATCATGAGGAGAGATCACGAATAAACAATATATGCATGCAGGTTTGCTGAAAAAGTTCCTTCAAGGCATTTAAAGTTGAACACGGTTGGGAGAGTGTGGTTGTTTATGGTGTAGGGGGGGGGGGGGGGAGTGATCCAACATTTTTTTTTCTTAGTAAAGGTCATACCGACACGATTTTTTAGGTTTAGTGCCATTTGCCAGGCAGAGCACCAACTCGAGAAATCCTGTAAGCATTTATGGAGGCAAAGTTGGTCTTCTGCTTGTCTCATTTCGCGGAACAAGATACAATCCTCCACGAACACTTATCTCCGCATTAGCATGACTAGCCAGGTCGTTACTAAAAATAAGAAATAAAAGGGGCCCCAGGACAGACTTCTGGGAAGCACCAGATCCAACTGATGGGCTGTCGGAGGCAGGCTCTTCTACGATTACACTTTGACTGCGATTTACAAGATATAATACAAGCCACCTGGTTAGGTTGGTGTTATATAGAACGATCGTATATTTTGTTGAAGTTTGGGGTGCGCGTCACAAGGTAGAGGGCTTTAGAAAATTTAATAAACACTACATCGACTAGGCCTTGCTTATCTACAACTTCAGCCATGCAATGCAATCTGTCTCTCAGTTGAGTAACTGTTGAAAAGAGACATCTGAAGCCATGTTGGCGTGTCAAAAGAGCTAGATTGGTTAAGAAAGATGTCCACCTGTTTGAATAAAATATGCTCCAGTAATTTTTTACACATAGTAAGTAAGAAAATAGGCCTAAAGCTGGCCGTGGAGAGCAAGTCACCGGCTTTGTAGATAGATGAATTTTCGCCTGTTTGCATTTGTCAGGGAATACACCGTCGCTAAGAGTTGATAGAGATTACGAGCACAAATTTCGATCACCACTCTTCATAGCACAATAAACACTCATTCAGAATTCAGTCTGGGCCGCACGTCTCTTTAGTGACTAGCGCAAGTAGGCATGAAAATATTCCAGCCTCAGAGACAGTGACGTTGGAGATAGAGATACCAATTAGTGTAGATACATCTGTCTTAAAATAATTATTGAAGCAGGAACCAACTTTTGTTGTGTTGATGATCACGTTGTTGTGGAGACGTAGTTAGGTGGCCCTGCACCGGCCAGTCAGTGAGGTGCCTCCAAACATTTTAGGCATCCGATTTTGTAAAGTTACAGAGAGTTTTGGGTCAAGTAATTATGCCTGGATTGTTTCAAACGGGTTTTCAGTTGTGATCGTAACTGGTGTAGCCTGACGGCAATACAGTTTTGGTTGTTGCGGCTTTGAATTATTATTTTCTTCAGCTGTATTATTTTTCTGTTGATACAAAGGTCCTTTTTGTGTGCTTTGCTCTTCTGTGGGGAACAAAACGACCCACTAATCTTGAATTGTTTTTCGAGAAAAGATGGACGCATGTTATCTTCACCTGCGCAGAGCGGTTCGAGGGTTTCGATGGTACTGAAGCGTTCATCCAGATAGTCAAATATGCTAGTGTCGTCCGCTTTAAAATAAATGAATGAATAAATTTATTACATCAGGATGGCTCTCTGGCCGATATGGGGAGAGGGGAAGGACGGGGGGGATAGTCTGCAGTTCATGTTCTGCTGACAAGGTGGGCCTCCTTGGCAAAGTCCCACAGTGCAAGCAGCGTTGCGTTGGCGTGGTCATTGGGATATATCCAGTTGTGGAGTGTCTCGGCTCCTGGTGGCTTGTGCTTGTTGCAAATGGCTGCTATAGCCGGGCAGGAACATAGTAGATGAATGACCGTTGGCGGTTCTTGTCGATACTGATTGCAAAGTAGCAGAGTCGAGGGGATCTGCGTGGTTTTGTGTTGCTTATAGTATTCCCATCTCGTGATGATGTCTTCAGTAAGGGCAAATCCGGAGCGGGTTTTGGTAAGGAGGACTTGTGCCCCTCTGTGAATGTTCCGGGGAATGGGGCGTTGCAGTGGGGGAATGGTGTTTCGTAGTTCCTCCTTGTTTTTGTATTTTATTACCATTCGTTGCTCTTCTGGAGGCGGCCTGTATTCGAGGGTGGCGTTGCCGACTCCGAGGGGTGATTGAGAAGAGTCTCCCTCGCGAGTCTGTGTGCCTCCTCGTTGCCCGCGTTCCCTCTATGGCCGAGTATCCACTGCACTTGGACCACAATATTGAAGTTCCTATCGATTTCGTTGCAGAGTTCCTTGATGCAGTAAGGAGTAGAGTTCCGCCATGCGGGGTCTCGTAGTGATTTGAGAGCCTCTGGGCTCTCCGTGAGAATGGTTGCTTTGGTCACCGCGTGAGGTGTTGGTTCCATCAGTGTCCTTATTCCCAAAAGGATGGCCTGCAACTCTACATCCCTCGGAGAAATTTTGTCTCTCGTGGAAAGGTACTGGGCGCGTGTCATGCCGAACGTGTCCGTGGCAGCTATGGCCAGGAGGTTGCCACCATCCTGTCTTGCTCCGTCCATGTAGATGTGCCTGTCCTCTGGGCATGTCGGAGGGGCTGCTCGTGCGTGCATGTCCCTTTGGTGAGTGTGTTCAGCGGTGGTTACTTTCACAGGTACAGGCTTCGTAGTGGTCACGAGTATGTCTTCCCGCGGGGGTACCATGGGGTTTAATGTTGTAGCGTGGAACGTACGGTCGTCATATTCCAGGAGACGTTGACCTTGTGGGTTGTGGAGCCGTGGTGCCTGATCATTGGTTAATCTGGTTGAGATAACGTCCTGTAGTGCTGGGAGACAGTACCTGCAGAGTTCTTCCGCGCGTGTGATGTGGGAGGCCTGTAATGACCCGCAGGGCTTTTCTATAGAGGCTTTCAAGTTTCTGTTGTTGTACTTGAGTGAGCTGGTAGTGAATAGCCCAGTAGCACGCGCGTGAGACCAGGACGGCTTGAGCGAGCATACGGGTAATGTCCTCCGTTGCTCTTCCAAACTTGTTGGATAGGCGCCTAATGAGATGCAGAAGCTTCTTCCATGTTGGGGTGAGTTGCTTGAGCCATGTTTCTGCTCCTCCTTTGGTGTTCATGGGCACCCCGAGTACGCGAATCTAGCCTTCATTAGGTTGGGAGAGTGTCCTGTCTTGTAACGTGAGTGACACCTTGGCTCATTCTGTGGGATAACCTCCAATGAGGAGAAATTGGGTTTTCTCTGGAGATATTTGCATAGCTGTTGGGGCTATAGCTTTCTCAATGATGAGGAGCGAGTTCTAGAGCGCATCACAGGCCCGCTCTGTACTTTCAAAATCACCACTCTCTGACCACAGCGTGATATCGTCCGCATAGAACGTAAAGTGTATAGCAGATTCCTTTTCGAGGGCTATCGCGATAGATCTCATAACAATGTTAAAGAGCATCGGTGAGATTATTGGGGCTTGAGGTACCCCTAATTCATTGCTGTATATGCGGGATGTCTGCATTCCTGTCTGAATCGCTTTAAGATAAAATCATTCATCGTGGTTTTAGTTAGACTAGGTTGGAGAGGGGGACAATTTATCTCAACGATTACCATTAAGTGATCGCACATGCCAGTGGTCACCTGGCATGCCTGATATTCCATGCAACTGATATTCTATGCAACAAATACTAGGTGGAGGGTGCTCCTCATGGCCCTGCACATGCGTGACTTTTTACTAGTTGCACTAGGTCATTGCAGAAATCGATGTCCTCTAAAAGATCAGAGTGAATGGTGTTGAATGACATCGAACTCATGTTCATCCAGTCGATGTTCCGGAGCTTGAAGTCTCCTGCCAGTATTGGATTTGGGCAGCATTTTATCATTGATACCACTGAAATATTTAGTGCTTTAAGAAACGAGAGGTGAGCGGTAAGCGGGCGGTAAATACCCCCGCATATAACAAAACATATTGATAAAGTATATTTACCCACACAGCTTCGATTACGGTGTTATCAAGAAGCTTGAAGTTACTTTTATTTTTAATGATAATAGCCTCACGTCTACCGCGCGCTCCCTTATCTTTTCTGACTGTGTCGTAGTTTGGGGGAGTTATTTCAAAATCGCGTATTTCCTCGTTGTTGACCATGAATTTTATTTACATCATCGTTGCAACATGGTCTTGTTAAATAGCATTTGCTTTTTAATGATCGGATACCACTCTATATACGTTTCTGGTGCAAACTTTACACTTTCACCTAGCATTACATACTGAGTGCAGTTCGGTTTTACTTGTTCGTCTGTTTTTAACCAGTTGACATTTGTGTCATTTTTTTCACCCCCAAACATCTCATTCATTCTTTGGATGTCAATATTTTGAATAAAATATAATAAAATGACTAAATTGGAATGTAATGAAACATTGGAAATTATGAACAAACAAACGTCGGATTTGCCCGTCGCCACTGCTTCCATCCCAAGAAAATCTAAAATGGCAAGTGACGACTACGGAAGCTCATCAAAGCGACTTAAAGAACAAAACTAAAACACAATAGGCGCACGAATGTGAATGCCCCCGCAGACGGGAGTTAATACCCGCTCACAAGGAAGTGAATGTCGAGAGAAAAACTTCAAACGGTTTTTAATTACCTCTACTGCTTTAGGGGCCTGCAGATACCGCACCTGGAGCTACGCCACACACAACGTAGAAAGCGTCATTTATGTCGTTGTTGGCGTTGCTTGCTGTATATAACTATCCGGTCATGAATACAGTACTTATTACGCAAATTAACTCGGAAATGCATTCGCGTGTAAAAATCTCGTCCATTCGTATTTGTTCGAAAAGTTCAAATTTTCTCAGTCAGGTTTGAAAAACAATCCAACAAAGACGTCACTATATTTAACATAAATTTGGGAAGAGCGCAGGTTCTATGACTTTTGAGTATTCATTAAAGTCTCAGCATTGAAAAAAGAGGTTTACCTTGTCCACAGCAGTTCAGGACTAGGTAACTAGTCCTCTGTCGTTAGCAAAGGCTATGGTTTCAAGCGAAAACTTATCATTCGTGCTTGTTACAGGGAAGGGAGGCGATGTTCCTATGACAATGAAAAAGAAATCTGCTAAAACATATGTGCCATTGATGGTGACTCTTCAAATTAAGAAATATTTTAGTAAGTAAAACGACCGGTTCCCTGCTTCTACATCCAGAAGTTCGCTATAGTTCTGAATCATCGACATCTAGTGAAACAACCCTTGGTTGCAGTCGCAGCGTCGCATACCGCTAACCACTCCCCAGGCAGCACAAGGTATTGGGCCAATATTGGAAGAGCATTGGCAAAAAATTGTCCAGTGATGCTCCACTTTAGCCAATCTGCTCCCAATATTGTCTATGCCATTATATAGAATCTTCAGTGATGGCCCAGCATCTCCAATGACCAACCAATCTTGGAAGCACATTGACATAAAATGGGCAATCTTGTCCTGTCAGTTCCATTCGCTTGCAAATATTGGATGAACACTGGGAAAACATGGGCAAAGTTGGCCTGACAGTTCCATTGGCTTGCGAATATTGGATGAACACTGGCATACAATTGGCTATGTTGGCCTGTCAGTTCCATTGGCTTGCGAATATTGGATGAACACTGGTATAAAATGGGCAATCTTAGCCTATCAGTTCCGTTGGCTTGCGAATATTGGATGAATATTGGCGTAAACCGGACAATCTTGGCCTGTCAGTTCCATTGGCTTGCGAATATTGGATAAACAGAGGTATAAAACGGGCAATCTTGGCCTGTCAGTTCCATTGGCTTGCGAATATTGGATGAATACTGGCGTAAACCGGGCAATGTTTGCCTTTGAGTACCCTTGGCTTGCTAACATTAGATGAACACTGGAATAAAATGGTCAACGTTGGCCGGTCTGTGCCACGGGCATTCCAATATTTAATGGGGCTGGCATAAGATGAACACTGTTGGCTTGTCTGTAGCATTGGCTTGCCAATGTTGGATAAACAAAAGCTTATAATGGTTACTGTTGTCCTGTTAGTACCATTGGTTCATCGTCACTTCAAGAACACAGTGGCATATGATGGTCAGTCTGTGTTAGTCTGACAATACCATTGGCTTAATTGTGGAATCATGTTAGAATAGGCTGGTTTCGGCGTGTTCGTTTTACCTCAACAAGTTGAAATTGCTCGAGCGCTTGTCAAATTTATGTTATTTTGTCAAACCGTGATACAGGTGCTTTTCTGCAAAGTAAAGAAGACATTAACAAGGTACAGAACTTAATGGCGATGTTTTGCTCCTTCACTGTGCATATGAAAGAGTCGCCAGCGATATGGGCGCGTCAGGACCGCCAACTGGAAAAAAAAGAAAAACGATGTCCGTTTTATAAAGTATAGAGTAAACATAATAGATTTTTATGTTGACTCTATGATCTCGACAGAAAAGCTTCGTACCCTAACTGCGGGCTTGTGGACTGCACCTCGTGTCAGGTGAAGAACTTCTTTGCGATTGACTCGAACAAGGCACTATTCTGGAATGTGGTTATACAATGACGGCTGTATGACTTCACGGCTTTACTGGTGCCACAAAAAGAGCCTATAATGCCTCCTGCATTGCGCCAAGGCACTAATAGCAGACGACAATGTTGGACTTGATTTAGAGTCTAGCCGGATTGTCTAGGCGGATGTTGGTCTTGATTTAGAGTCTAGCCCCTTTTTTTCGCATTTGACTTATCATTGTCTCTTTTTAATTTTGACATTAGGCTCCGAGCTGATTTCGGAGCTTCGTGTCTGCCAGTCCCTTTTCGTCCTCTTGCTGTAGAGTTATCATGTCTAAGCAATCTCTACTACATTGGTTTTTGGAAACCCGGATAGCAAATACTAAAGTCACTGGATAGCAAATACCAGCAGAGACAAACGAAAGAATTCGAGAGAGAGAAGTGGGCAGGGCAGGGTCGCGCCGACGACCTCGGAACGGCTTCGGAAAGGGCGAGAGAGAGGGTATTGAGAGTACAGATCCCCTTCCGTTTTCCTCACGCCGGCACTAATCTCTCCAAATCTCTCCATTGTGAGCGAAGCGGACTCGGCGTCCTTGAGGGAGGAGGACACTGTGCGTTCCTAAGCTGACAGTATACCAGAGGAGCTACGCGCCGGCCGGACCAGTCATCACCTGCACCGCTCTCTGCGCGTGGTTACGGGAGAAAGCGTGATCACGTGATCAAAAATAGACCTGCGATTGGTTAACCGAGCTTCTTAGCTTCCTCTACACTCTCAGCTTAGGGGTGATGGAGTCCAGCCCGCGTAACACACGCACACACACGCACACAGAAAGTGGGATCGCGTGCACCAAGGCCACACGATAACGTAATGACTGGAAGACTGTGGGGACGGTCTCCTCAATTTCCAACACGCGCATCCGCGATCTGCAAGTGGGCAGATGCGTTTCGCAATTTATGCATTTTTGTTCTTGTTTTTTGTGGCAGAAATAGCTCTTTTCTACAAGGAACAAGAATGGCAAAATAATCATGCGGATATCAGGACATCGTGGTGTCCGTTTCTAAGTTGTCTGAGTAGATTTGATTGTTCAGCAGATTGTTTTATCGGTTGAAGCGGCACGGCATCTCCGCCATCCACGTTACCCTATACGCTCCGTGCGGGAACTATAGGGGGCGCTTTGAGAAACGCGCCTAGCGCCGCTAGCGGAGGAGCTGGCGTTCGACAGTGAGGCGCGCTCAGCAGCCTGCGGCGCCTTTTAGCATGCCAAGCTGTGGCGGCGGAAGCGCGCACGGACGGAACATTTGCTTTTTGAGTCGATAAGTTGAGGGTGACGTTGCATGAGTGCTAGGGAAGACTTTAGAAGGGCATTTAGCTGTTCTCCGCTTCATATATATTGAGTTTGAGTCGTTATTAGGGGTAATTTCTTTAGTTGCGGTCGAAAAAGGGGTTTGAGCAATTTTCCGAAAAGCAAGACGGCCGCCACCATAATTGCTCTCAGTGGGAAATTTGCTTCGCTCGTCGCTGTAAACGTAGGACTGCTGGGACGATAATATTTGGAGGCGAGTGAGATGTTCACTAACTTTGTGCATTAAGTGGGCCAAGTTTCATTAAGACAGCAGGTGTGAAAGTTATGGTTCGAACAAATAAAAGAATAAAGCTGTCAGAACTATCCAAAATTGGACTCAAAATGTGGTCTTATAACCGGGCTGTGCGAAGAGCAGATTTGGACACAAACGTTCTTGGACATGACCGTAACTTGACACAACAGTTATAATACCAAAAATAGGTGGCATAGGGAAACCAGGTGAAAATTTGGTTTGGGCGGCGTAACTGAAAGGGAAACGGTTTTGACCGTGAAAGGGCTGTCAAGAGAATACCACTCGTCGTGGGAGATGAAGACTTTATAGATAGGAAGGGACTAGTGTGTGTGCGTGGGGGGGGGGGGGGGGGGGGCACTGTCCTTTCCATTGAAGCAACTTTACGAAAGGTGGTTTCAAAGCCGAGAAAACCAAGTGGCCGGCCAACACACGGTTTGGCCGCCAAAGGCTTTTGCGGTCAGCTGTTGTGTAGTAATCTGGTTGTGCGAGGTGCTGATTTTCGGCACACAGGTACTTTGACAACCGTAACTTGACAAAAACACTTATTATAACTAAAGGAAGTGGCATAGTGTAACCAGGTGGAAATATTTTTGGGCGGCGTAACTAAATGGGAACCGGTTTTGACCGTCAAAGGCTGCCAAGCGAATACCACTCATTATGGCCGGGAGGTGCACAGTGGACGGTACTTCCAGTTCGAACAACCTTGCGATAGGTGGCTCTAAAGCCGAGAAACAAAAATTGTTGTCTACAAGGCTTGGGTTGTCAGCGCTTCCACATCCAAAAAGGAGGCTCATCAAAAAAGAAAGCGCACCACATAAACTTCCATACTCAAACATCGATTGTCCAGTGTTTCCAAGTTTCATTGTAGTTTTCCTGTAGCTCATCCGTTGTAGCTCATTGTAGTTCCATTTTACTTCCATTGTAGCTTATCAAAAACGAAAGCACACCACATAAACTTCCATACTCATGTCGATTGTCCAGTGTTTGCAAGTTTCATTGTAGTTTTCCTTAGATTCATATTTGTCACTTTTTGTACCGTCCGAATCTTTCTTCATGAAGTACAGACTGCGTGCCATACTGGTCCGGAACTATCATCGACACGCACGATGGGGACGAAACTTCTTTGGAGGGCATTCCTTCAACGAAATTCGCACTGCATACTCGCGAGTGTGGGATGGCATTTCAGTTCAAGCAGAGATATGTAGGCGTTACTGGTACGGAAAAAAAAAAACGCAGAACGCAAAGCAGCAGTGTAGAATATGTCAGCCGTGCCGACACAGTGGCAGACATGATCGGGAGACCAAATTTCTCGCGTCGTGCGGCACGGGTCCATCGTTGTCTCTGTACCACAAAACATCGGCGAGGTGAAAAACTGTGAAACTTCGTCCCCATGAGATACGACGCATAACTATTGGAGCACTTAACAACGCAGCAGTCCATGCTGTCAACCCAGCGCAACCGCTCCGCTCCGACCTCAATGCGCACCAATGTACGCGGCGTGGTTTCGTCGTTTTGTTTCGTTAAGGCTCTCACTGCCTACCTTCGATAACGGCCGCGCGGCGGCGCGCCGGTTGCGTCGAACGGAGTGTATACTGCAACCGGCAAAAACGGTGGTTCTAGAGTTCCGATCACCAGCAGCGCATTTCATCTTAGTGCCAGCTGCGATCTTCAACATGCGGATTGTCGAGACTATAGATATTTTTTCGGCAGCGCCTACACAGCGGTGATCTTCCTTTGTTGTGGGCATACATGTGACCACTATAGCTTCGATGGACGGAACACACGACGGACCGCCTTCTCTTCCATGTGAGTGACAAGGAGAGGTCCTCCTGACCATTGGGGATAGGTATTCTTGCTACGCAATGTACGTTTTGGCACTATCCGATGAGTTTGAACCGAGTCGAACTCTGTGCCAGGAATCTCCGATGAGTTCAACGTGTAATCCACAGCGATCGGCCCGAAAGGCCCTGTACAGCGCTATTTGTAAGTGCGTTTTATTCCAATAGACCGTGAGAGACGTTCTGATTGGTTATTTCTCTGTTCGAAGTCATTTTTATGTCATTCTTCTTGTTAAAATATATATCTGTCTTCTTGGCGGTAGATGTGTGCTGTAGTAAAAAGTCCTCCCGGTATGTCCAAAGCCGAATACCACAGAGCGTTGAGCAGTCCTTATTTGCCAAGGTTCGGCTTGTTGGGTGCGAGTAGAGTGTCAGTTATGTCACCGCGCTCTGCGAGTGTAATTGCCACTAATTCTCTTTACACGGCAAGCTATTTTATATGCGTGATTTATTTTTAATTCTTGAATGATTCAAGCCTCAAGCTCTCCTCAACTGTCATGTTCTTACGTATAACGAGGTATTTATTCAACTGTTAATTTAGTAGTGCGTTTGACACTGTTGAGCTGAAGAGGGAGGCCAGCGGTTGGATTTATAAATTGTAAATATTATTGAGGCCTATATGGGTACATTTAAAACTACATATTTCCGCGCCGCAAAAACCGTAAATCTTAAAATCGTTTTTTTTTTTTTTCAAATTAACGTAGAAATATTGGTGTGAACTCGAATGGCGAGATTGTAATTCTTAAGACTTCCTAAGACTAGATGAAAGGTTAAGACTAGATGAAAGACGGCATGATGTTGCAAGAGTAGAGCTAAGCAATTTATGAAATAACCTTCGTACTTTTTGATTAATTTTTTTTTATTCATTATAAATATTTCAATCTAGATCGATCGAGCTCTGAGTAAGGACAAGTCGGACGAACAAAGCAATAGTCAACGCCTGGGCCGCCTTGCTAGAAACAGCGTCTCAGCTGAGACGAGGGAAAAGTAAGCACTGCCAAAGCCAGCGTACGAGCTGAACGGGACTGAAACCTCGACTCAAGAAACTCGCGCGTCCGAGTCTTTACAGTGCTTCCTTTCACCCAGTCTCAGCTGAGACACTGATTTCAGCAAGCCTACCCTGGTGTCTTACCTGCGCATCTATTTATTTAGAAGGCAGTACTAAGATTTTACATACAAAATAACAAAAAAATAATTCACTGGAAAAGAAAGTTTACAATATGGAAAACTAAACATTAAAACGTCGGTAGGCCTTCCGAGATTTTATACTTGAAGAGCAACTGCACCGATTAATCGAATACTTAATTAAAGGGCGGCGATTAATAATGAAGCTATGTTTCATTTTGATATTCATTACTGACAAGCGTAAGAGAGAACTGAGAGCCTCTGAAACCCTTCACCTAAATCCAAACTCCCGATTCTGTCTCTTTCAGAATCCTGTGGCCAGGCCCCTGCTTGGAATCCCTTCGCCCAGCCCTTCGCCCAGCCCTCTGCCCTCTCCACTACCGAGCCTGCCGCCGACCCTGCCGCCGAGTCTGCCTAGGCCCCCCTGGTTGCAAAATTTTTTTATACTTTCTATTTGATTTGAATAAATTATGAACTGTCAAAAGTTATGAACAATTCATTTGCACGCTTTAGTGATTTCTAAAGTGTCCAAATATGGTAAATTTGCTGCATTTATTAGATTTTAGTATCAGAAAAACAAAAACAGTGCCTGAGAAAAAAGGGAAAGGGACTTGCTTGGTACTCTGCACTGTTTTTGTGACGCTGGTTAGAACACTGGCTGAAAAATGGCATCCAATAATGGCATAGACAATGGATACAAAAAATAGCCAGTGTATTGGACTGGATGCCAATATTGGAATAGCCAATATTTAAGCCAATGTTGGAAGAGCCAGTCTGTAAGGCGCTGGATGCTAAGGTTGGTTTAGCCAACGGTGAAACCTCTATGTTAATATTGGATAAAAAAAAGCGCGAACCACGTTGGTCCAACTGGGGCTAAAACGTTGGTAAACTAGTGGTCCAACATTGGCACCAATGTTGAACCACCATTGGTTCTGGTGGCGTTTTCGAAAATGTCAACATCAGACCAAAATTGGAACTACTTTTTGCCAACATTCTGCCAACGGGGGTCCAACAGTAGTGTGCTGCCTGCGTCTTGGCACATCGGTAGTCTAGCCACATGAGGCAGTCAAAAAAGTATTATGGGAATTCCGACTCAAAGCAACCTTATCGTGTAAGGCTGGAAAAATATTAGGCCCTGGAGAAAATATGCCATCTGCGTTAAGTCAGAATTTCGAAAACTTTTACTTACGTTGTGCTTATTGAAAAACACGGCGAAAAATCCCAAGTACGCACATGATCATGCCACACCACTGTGTCTTTCTGCACAAGAAAATCCGCCTGCTATGATCACCGTCATTATGGCAACGAAACGTCTCCTAAATAGACGGACACGCGAACACAGACGGGTAAGACAGCAGCAGCGGCGGTATTATCCGAACACCGTACGGATGGCACAACACGTATGATCTTGGCGGATCTTAAAGGATATCAGAAACTGAAGAACTCACTTTATAGCATTTTGGTAGCTAAGTTACTAATATCTCTTGCGACTGACTGCACATGAATATCTGACTTGAAAGTTACCCCTCTCCCCCCTCCTTTCGTCGCCTGAAGAAAAGTGGTAATTGCAGAGCGGCTAGGGGCAGTCACTTTTGCCTAAAGGTTAGTCATTTGGTGTTTGGGGTAGTCAATGAAACCATCCAAAACGCCATTCAAATTGCTTCAAAAAGCGAGCAGCAACCTTGTTCCCCAACAGCTGAGGCTGACGCTACCACTGATCGACGCTACGCTTGGTTTGACGTGAGTGCTTGTCGAAACGAGGTAGGGACATTCTTATGACCGTACTTTATTGTGAAGCTCTTTATAAACTGAGAACACTGAGACCGGGGATCGACAAGGTAAACATGCTCAGAGATGTGTGATTGCGTAGATTGTGCTGCCTTTCCAGAACCTAAGAATTTGGGTCATTTTCTAAGCTTCACTCGTCGTTGTGGTGGTCTCCCGGCTGTACGTAGCGTTTCAAATTCTCCAGTGCAGTAGTGAGTTCCAGTTCAGTGACAGACCGCTCCAGTTGTGAGGAAGCCTCGGTCAAAGCTGATCCGCATGCTGTTGGTGATACACTTTTGGGGTGTCTACCGATGTCATTCGTACCCCTTAAAGCGAGCAGAAAACTTCAGGAATCCACCGCTGTCATAGGTCAACACTGCGCGCTCACACTATGTCCCGCAACCAATTGACGGCTTCCTCTTTCATGCGGGGACGAGTCCGGGTTCATCTAGACAAAATCCAATCTGGGACCGTATGCGCTAGTCGAATAACAGTTGAGAAAAGTATTTCCTACCTTTTCCGAGATTCTTCAGCAGCGGAACTTCAAAAACAGGCGGGAAGTACTCGCAAGCCTGGTTCTAAGGCTGCGTGGCCGGACCTCGTGAATGCCCTGTTTGACTGGAGATATCTCATGTTCGGCTAACCCGTTGAGCTGCGGATGATAAAAAGTGGTACAGGGGTGCTGTCCGTTGTCGAACACCAGTGTCCTTGGCTGTCTAAATCTTTCAAAGTTGCCGCACTGGGCTTCCACTGTTGTATGGGCCGATACTTCTATCCACTTTGTGTGCCTGTAAACCACTATCAATTTTATTTAACAATGGCTAACCATATATGTTTTATATATTCGGTGAATGCGTTTAAAGACGCTAATTCGGATACATTTCGCACCATTTTGCATGGAGTATTTTCTTGGTAAATAATTTGTGAACGTGCTACTAAAACATGCTCAGTTGACGTGTTTCGTAGCAATTTATGCATAAACATCTTTTATTTCAATTTTAAATATGTTCTGCAATGTCCTGAACCTTTAATAAAATTAGTAGAAAAAGGTTTGACTTCGTGCATGCTTTGGTACGAAGTTGACGGTTTTGCAAAGTACCATATTGAAACCGTAGCAATCTCAACGTCGCGAGTTTCAAAATTGTTTCTCTGAAAGAAAATTACGTACGGTGTTCATATATAGCTAAATGCTTTTCCACCAGGCTATTGCGTTCAAATATATGTTTTACACAAATGCAAAACACTACTACACGGACCATCCTCGTACAATATGACGTGGAAACACCCATCATTCCTTCTCTTCTAAATTCCGCTGTACACTAAATTTCGCTGTAGAGCGAGAAACTAAGCATGAAACGTTCATTTTTTTTATTTATTTTTTAATTTAAAAAGGTACTTGTGCTCAAACTCTTGCCTCTTCTTTTCAGCAATCTCCTTTTCAGCTCGTTGCTTCCTCTTACGAGGCATTGTGAAGACTGCCGCAGATTTACTGAGCATCTACCCTCACGGTCCACACATGCGCGCGAAATGGAGAGAAGAACGGCACAAAATATTGTTCGTGTTGCGAGTCTCCCCTTGGCACAGGTGCTGAGAGTCGGCATCAAGATCGTAAAGATCGTGGGGTCCTGGGTTTGATTCTCGTTGCAGACGTTCGTAATTTTGTTATTTCTTCTCAATTTAACTGCGTATCACTCTCCCGCGCATGTATGTTTTTCGTGTCACAGATAAAAAAAATTCCGGGGGAGGCCGTGCGAAGAAGTACTATCGCATACACCAGCATGCATTACTTGGTTACGTGAAACGCCACGCTTAGTGTCACATCGTAGGTTTAATCTTTACATATAACTGTGGTGCCTGGAACGCTTCTCTGACTGGCGTGGTTACAGAGTTTAAAAAAGCGGTACATGGACTTTCGCCTGGTGGCATCATAGAAGTCCCAAGCTGTTGACGGTCGCGATCCTGGTGGAGTCACAGCAGTGGTGGATGTGGCAGACGCCTGTTCTGGCTTCAGGTTTCTCTCCTGTGTGACAGTATAGTTCACGGAAGCTTCAGCAGCCAGGAGCTGGGATGCCGGGACGACAGCGGCACTCCTCTTCGCTCGTGCTTTTCGCCAGCATCTCTACGACCAACCGCCAGGATTGCGACATTTGAAAGCATGGCTCTTCGGTTACTGCGACGTCATTTGTTTCCGCTTCGGGCCCACTTTGATGTATGGGCGAGGATAGGACGCTAAACACACTATTCAGAGACGAACTGCAGGCACCAAAGTATGACAATTTCTTTTCTCTCTCTCGTCATTTGCTGCGCTCTGTCAGTCCGTCCATGTCATTGACTTTTTGAACACTTTACGGGAATGTAGATGCGCGGCTGTTTAAAAAGTGTATACTTCACAGCAAGGAATCGCAACACCCTAATAATGACAGTATATCTTTTATAAGCAATATATGTGCCAACTGTCTTTTATTGGTCATCGGTTTCTCCGATTCAACAGGGATCTTTTTTTACTTATCTCAGAACTCTTTTTTTAAATTTTCAGTCTGACTCTTCTGCTATTATTTGTGAGGAAGAAGCCGTTTAATGTTATAATATTATATTGGTACCAAGCTGAACACTACCTCTCTTGTAAACTATTGTAATGATCAGAACGTGGATTAAAAAAATACAAATGATCGCTGAAGATTTTCTTTTTATGTTGAATCAACAACACCCACAAATAAAGCATCAGTCGCGGATAATAACGTTCTTGATGGAAGTATATTTATTTTTCTAACAACACAAATTGAAAAAGAAAGTTTAGAATTTGACTTAAACAACAGTAGAAAATATTACAGTGTGATGTTTGCTTCTGGAATTTGGTATGTGGTATTTCTACATATTTTGGTGTAACACATCTGCAGAAACGCTCTAGCTTACGGGAAGAAAGCAAAAGTTAGTTTTGTTAAATTCTCCCAATAAGAGGATAATGCAACTGGAAGCACAGTGTTATCGAAAACCTCTAAGAGGCAGCTTGAACCACTGCTGAAGCGATATTCACAGAAGTTATAACTATAGGCTCCGACTTTCTTCAAGCACAGCTTTTGCCGGACGGAAGTACGTAGGCTTTTCTCCTCTTCCAGTCTCATTTGGAGCGCTTTTTGTAGAAGGTGGGAGGGACCGCCTTCTTGCGACTTTGAAAAGAACTCATGACGGAGGTCACTGGACGCAGCCCATCTCCTCTTCAGCTGGCTGTCAATCTAGGCCTCCGCGATTGTTGTTCTTTCTGAAAACCTTTTCAAATCAAGAAAGAATGAGACAGGTGGCCAAGAGCCAGCCCACGCTGGTCTGGCCACTTACTGGCGTCAAAAAAGTCATGCTGTTGCGCGCCCGGTAGCTTGGTTGTCGTTGAAATTGTATAAGCATGCCGAATCAGATACTTTCTTTTTTTTAAATCTGACTTGGTTTTTCGCCCTGCGCAGAAGAACTCGTTTCTTATTGGACAGCCCTTTAGCCTACTAATCGGAAGTGCGCTGATACGTAGTAGTGGGATATAAATAAGGTCCCGTGTTTTTTAATAATTCCGAAACAAACCCGAGAAGCACTCGAGCCGAAAATAATAACAAATTCAGATCTAGCCGATATACTTTGTTTTTAGAAGTCAGGACGGTTAGAAAACGAGCCGGGGTGCTTCACATACGTCTGGTAACACTCCTTAAACGATTGTACTAGAATGTTTCTATTTAACATGACCTAATTACAGAAGAGGAGACGGGCTTATATCGTCAACATCAGTTAAAGACAATGATTCACGTATTTCTGCATAAAGATAGATGGTAGTCTAAGCCTATGATTTTAAAGGCCACTATTTCGGTTTCCAGTTCGGATCATATCATTTGTACTTTCTACAGGGACGGGCCATAGTGTTCTTTATAAATGATATCTTAGATACCGAGGGAGGTGTTGCGGCGACTAAAATTCCTATACTGGTCCCCTTGCCCCCACCCTCACTGCAAAGACACTTTTTTTATAAGAAATACTGGAAGAAAGCGAAAGCTGCATAACGACTGTGTCGTTTGCACAGGCTCAATTAATGTTAGCAGTGACTACGACGCCCTGAGGACTGCAGACCTGAACACCACATTGAGCTGAGAAAACTTCCTATAAGCATGCACACTTTCTTATTGCATTTATCGTGTCAGACCTAACCCGTCCCTTTCCAGCTGGTCGTCCGTCCACGGTGGTCTATGTAAAGGCGAAACAGGGCGCAAACGAGGAAAAAAATGTAACTGAAGCGTAACTCAAAACTGCATCGGAGGGGTAGTAACAGATTTGAAGGTAGTGCAATGCAGAAAGATAAGGAAAGTGCAACAAGTGGAACGCAATCTCCCCGCTGACTTTAGCGGGGAAATTGAATTGGCGAGTAAGTTTCATGTGGCCTCGTGAGCAAATCAGATTGTACATGTGCTCCAAATGATCGTACTTACGTCATGCTTCATTTACCGGGCGGTACTGGGACCTTACGGAGTTTTCAGTGACCGCTTTTTTCTATTCCGCTACGCTCTCCGCAACGAAGACGCCTCTAGTGCGCATGCACGCCACTGGCCTTGACTGCAGAGTTCCGAATATCGTAGCGGGTTGCGGAAAGCGTTGCAGGATGGAAGAAACGATCAACGAAAACTATCAGCGTGACGGGTCGAGGCCTTATACACCCGTATTTTAAACGTTCTTTATATAAATCTGAAGACTAGGGAATGGAGCAAAATTAAACTAGGAATTTCGGACAACTGGGAATACAACACAAATAATATAAAAAAAAGCACCCGATATTATGGTATAGAATAAACTCCAAGATCTATATTCCGAATTTGGAACAAATGAACAGAGAAAAAATAAATCTATCTAGTAAATATACTACAAACTGCAAATTCGCGATTTTGTATTCATAACAAAGCTTCTTTCGCTCAAAGGTTAAAGCGTGATATACACACATATAAAAACACCTTTTGACCACCCAAAAAATCGATAAATCTTGATAAATGGTTCGTTGCTGCAATTTTCATACTAACTTCTCTAACTTGTATTCTAAACTAAATTAAGGTCCCGCTCATAAACCCCTAAGGTCCTTGGTACGACTTGCACAGAATAGGGCAGAAAATAAATAAGATTAAATCACAGATAAAATCTATTGTCGGCTTATCAAGGCGTATAAAAGTATGTTGCATTGATATTTCATTTATAGGAATTTTTACTGTGAACCAGTGGCGTCACTAGGGTCGGCGATACCCGAGCGTTACCGCGAGTTATATTATCGGACGTCTTCCAAAATGACGTCATACTAGACGTTACGTGTGACGTCACGAGAGTAAAATTCCCCCGCTAAATTTGCAGAAGCATTTCACCGCTAAATCTAGTGGGGAAATTTTCCCCCCAAATTTAGCGGGAAAATATTAACGCCAAATTTAGCGTGAAAATTTTACACTCGTGAGGTTACACGTCACACTTTTACCGCTAAATTTCGTGGAAATATTTCCCGGCTCAGTTTAGCGGCAAAATTTTTCCGACAATTGTAGCGTGAACATTTTACCTTCGTGACGTCACACGTGGCGTCACGTGTGGCTTTATGATGGGAAGCATCCCTTTATGCAACGCGCGGTTACGCCAATACCGACACCGACGCCGACGCCACTCAACCCTTCCCTCTAACTTCTCAAGATCTGCGCTCTAATTAGGCGTTACAGAAAATTGTAAACGTCTAATTTTTTGTAGGTATGTTAAGAGTTTGTGAGGTTACCGCATGAGGTCTTTTCATCCAAATTCATAGCTCTGCCCCCACTGGCGTTGTTCTCCCAGTGATATCTTTTCTCTGTGCTATATATGTTAGTCCTCTATGGTGATTCTATTGTGGAGAGTCTGATGTTTTATTATTTTTTGTCAAACGAGAGTGGTACGAGTGAGGAAGGGCTCTTTCTGAGAAGGACATATCAGAAACCACCGGGACTTGCCCTTCAGCTATTGGGAAGCTGGATTCGGGCTTCGATATCGTTCTTCTCGTCGCCATTTGATGTGCTTTATTGTGACGGTGGCGGCGTCAAGTGGCGGTTAACTGAGTTGATTAGAGAAAGAAAAGCGTCTAGTGAAAGCCAGCACCCAGCATCTTCTCCTTGCCGGGAAGTGGCGGTGATGCACTGATATTTATGTTCCAGAAAGTAGAGAGACAGGAGAGAAAAACTCCGCCGGGCCCCGCTCGTGAAACCAGGGGTGTCGAAGTGGCTCTCCGTCGGTCTGGGAACATTGCTCGTACCGCTGGCTCGTACGGGGCGTACGTAGCAGACTCCCAACTTACCCTTTCGAGCACAGGCAAAGACGTATTTCTACGTCAAAAAGGAGATGATGGCGCTTCCGTGGCTGACACGACAGCATGTTCGACGCGACTTTGGTGTACGCGTCGAGAGACTTCAGTGACCAAGTTTTCGTGATATCGACCCGCAACGCTGCACCCACTTTTACAGCGAGGAAAAAGACGCAGTTCTACGTCAAGACGAGCAAGCATACACACCTCATTCGATATGATCTGGATACTTGTCTGTTTTTATTTAATTTGTTTCCAGCCTCGAGTTTTTTGTTGTTTTTTATATATATATTTGAGTTTGTTTGGCAACTTGCCTGCGTTTTTATACTTACATAATCAAGAAATCACCCAGTATGTTCAACAAACTTCCTTTAAGTACGTTTTTTTTGTTTTTTTTGCAAAGCATTACGAGGGCATTACGAGTGCAACATCACAGCGTTAATTTTTCATGTAGAACCATATAATTTCGGTCGTGTCATTCGTCGAATTCCCTATATTGTTCACGCCTTTTGGCATCTCAATTGCTATTTGCGAATGTAGACACATAGAAAGCATTAAGAGTATGCTCTCCCAGTTATGAATAAAATCAACACCGAAATAAAGTCAGTCATCTTAAACGAAGGGTAGTTTTCTCAACTGTTTCTTTATTGATTATAAGAACTAGTTTACGAAGCGTAGATTATTTTAACTAATTTTAGGGCTTCCTGGGTAGAGACCTGTACCTTCATTTTGGAGCTGTGGAAGCAAAAAAAATGCAATATTATAAATTGAAATTACATCAAATTGAATACCAATTTCCTTATAAAGTGTGTTTTAATTACACCGTATCTTATTCATGACATTCTGGTTTATTCCCTTTAGTCCATTCCGGCCTCGTCGTCTGCCATTCCTGACAGATGACGAGGCTGGCATGAACTTAAACAACTAAACGTTTCATGTGGCAAAGTTGTGCCAAAACAAACTCGTCATGACAGCAAGATCAAACGCTACCGGTGGAACTGACCCGATGTGACGTGCTACAGCTGCTTTTATACACCCCCTAGAGAAGACTCCGGAGGATTCTAAACTAACACACATAATGAATGACCAGAATGCACTTGAAGATTTCACTGAAGAAACAAATTAAAAAATAAAAAGCACACTGGAGGAACTTGAACCTAGTTTATCTGCGTGGGAGTCGTGTGCGCTGCCAACTCGGCCACTCACCCGGCAATATCTACTGGGCAAAGCATAAACGATTGCGTAAGCTTTGCTCACGAAACATAGCATGAAACATTTGACAATCGGACAAGAATACGTGCAAGTATACAATATACGCTAGGGTTTGAAAAAACTAGCGAACAAAAACTTTTCAGCCTGATGTGTTTCTGGGATTCGGTATTTTGATACATTCCGGTTCAATTTATTTGTAGACGGGTTCTAGTTCTTGATATGCAACATATCATCATTTAACTTCATCAAACGCACTTAACGATAGGATAGTTTTACTGGAAACTCAAAAGCATTGTTTAAAATACATCGCGAACATGTTCCATTACCTTCTGTTTAGCTGGCTCAACAGTTGGGCGGTCTTACGTCTTAGCCGAATATAATTAGAATTCCGAGTGGTTACGGTTTAGTACGAAAAACATACCAAAATACACGCACGGGTACATTTTTTTTTTAATTACACTTCATTCGGTAACTTCTACCTTTAAAGCCACGATGGCCGAAAACTAGGCCAAGAGCCTAACGCGCTGCAGTCACCAGACGCTCACCAATAGTAAGTGAAATTCACGGCCAACATGGCAGCGTCCGGCGACGGCGTTGACGTGGTCGATTATGGGAAAAGCCCGCTGGCTTTCCCGACATACTGTCCGGCTTGAACGATCGCAGCATTTGAAAAACATGCTCGCGCATTCCCCACCGCTCCTCAAAAGCGAAATAGCAGGATCCGCGAACACAGAACCGGATACGCATCGTGGAGTGGAGCGAGCGAGCACGTAACCCTCCTCTCCTTTCTCGGTTTTTGATTGGTCTAAAGAAACCTGCTACTGCCGCGTCGAAAGGTGAGGCAGTCTCTACTCCCTTGCACGCGTTGCGAGGCGTCGCGCAGCCGCGCGCGTCGTACCGCAAGCAAATGCTTCTGGCCGCAAGGACGCGCCCCTCCGCTCTCAAACGCGTTCAAACGTGAATGTGCGTAGGGGCTTTGACGTCAGTGACACCTTGACGCAAAGTGACACTAACATGACGTGGCCTGACGTCACGTCGGGAGATCACGTGATGTAAGGTCACGTGACACTGTGACACGTCATCGTGATGTCCCATCACGTGACAGAAGGATGTCAAGTCACATAGTCACGCGACACCATGCCGTCAGAAGAGAGTGGGAGCTCGCGTCAGTCCATAATATGAAGTGGCACACTTGGTATCATGTGACGTCATGGAGTCCCGTTTAAAATGGCACGTGACGCTACGTAATGTGACAGGAGGGGAAATGAGTCTTAGTGAACGTAAATAAAGGTTCGAGTATTTGAGCATATAATGTGCGCGCGTCGGAAAGACGGAGCACATGTACTATGCTCCTATAGGTGCCCGAAAAGGCACAGCTCATGAAGGAACTGTAAATGCTATGCATCAGACAGTTGTTTTAACCATTGGTGTACCAATATTGTCACGGATGTAAAAGGATGGGCAAGCGTAACACTGAAAATCAAGTTTTAATCAGCAAACTTGTGAAAAAAACAAAAGAAATAACCAGCGTCAAGATAACAGAATTACGCTTCGAGGCAAGTCAAGGTTTCGGCGTGAAAACTGGTTTCAGAGAGACTAAAGCGAGATTGCCTCGGGCAGGCCATGCAGACTCCTTATCTACTATACTCGGTATCTCAAATATTCGGCCTAGAATGTTCCAGCATCGAGCACTTCGGAGACTGACTCGGCAAGGTCATGTTGGTCTCCTTGTCTATAACACTCGGGGTAAGAGTAAACACGAAGTTTCTAAAAAAAAATGGAGTAGAATCGATTGATAAACGTTATCTGAACGCCGGGCATTGAACTCCGGATGCCTGCGTCGGAGCCACGTATGTTCCCTTTTGTCGAAGCACGCGGCAATATATAAGCACTGAGGCCCTAAATACCCGTATTCTTAATTTATAGGTAAACTTTGGCAATAGGAAATATGTCAAAATTACATGTATTCCGAACATTTAATGATTAAGGAAGTTGGTGGGAGGTAAAATTCGACAAACATAGAATATGACCCTCCAAAATTGGTTAAAAATAAATCCCGGAAGCACGGTATCATAAACAAGATAAATAGGTTACCAACAGCAAATCCTGTTAACCTGTCTTTTGTCCCGATGTTGTTTTTTACACTTATGGTGTAATTAACATATACAAATATAGAAACTCCCCTTGACCTTCAATTTATGCAACCCTGATCGGTTCCTTGTAACAGCTCTCGTAATGAGGTCACCAACTTGTATTTCTGATAAGCCCCCCCCCCCCCCCCCCCCCCCCCCACCTTATAAACGGTGCTTTTATCCTGTGGGAAAAACGGGTTCCCCGCATCCCTATCTAGGCCTAGCTCAGGCAGGGCGTGGGACGTCGCCACGTGGGGGCGCGTCCCGGATGCGAGGGCGAAGCCGTATTCCCTGGTGGGCGGCTTTCCCTCGTCCTTCCTGGGTGATTTGCCTAAGGCACACCCCTCGGGATCATGACTTGGACGCGTCCGCCCCTCCGGGGAACCACCTACATCCGACCCACCCGTGGCGCGTCCATTCCCGCAGGCTATATAAGACGGCCCTAATCCAACGGGCGGGACTCTCGCTGGGGGAGGCTCTGCTCGACGGAGCCTTCATATCCTTATCTGATCCTCCCCCTCCGTGATACTGTCAATAGCGGCAGCGCGGACTCCGACTGGTGATCCTGTCAAAAGAGACAGCGCCGTCATCTCCAACATTGTTGGCCTTCGGGCAAGCGTCTGGCATCTAAGTCAAATAAACACGTCTTTATCCGGACCCAAGGAACCTTCTGTGTTTCTAAGTGGTATCCCCATAAAAGGAGAAACCTACATCTGGCGCCCCAACGTGCGGCCTGTCCGGCGACTGCAAACAAAGCAGCACTCTCGCAATGACAGCGAACCAGGTAAATTTCCGGCCAAGAACTTCGTGGACAGAGGGAGAGGCGAACGCCCAAAACCCGATGCCACTCAACGGCTTTGTGGCCACACCAGCCACGCACGGACACAATGAGCAAGTGTCCTTTCAGCCGAGCTTCCCTAATGGGTATGACTCACAGTGCCCGGAATGCAACCGCGGCACTCCTTCTCGGAGCGCGCCAGCCTTCATCGTTGAGCCAAGCCCACCCGCGACTCTCGAAGTCAACACGGGTCCGACGAGACAAGAGACAATGACGCAACAGCAGGCAAATGCAGCCTCTTACAGCTTCGATCTCTTAACCTCAGACTGGCCGTCAGCTTCTCCGCACGGAGATAACACTGATGCCGTCTACGAGCCGCAGCACAGCACAGCTGCTACAGGCGCAACCAACCACTTGGCGGGCCCACACAGAGGGAAGAACCCGCCAGCCGCACATGCGGAGAGCGATTCTCACCACAGAGAAAACATGCTAGGCGGATATCACCCCCTGCTAGAAAACGCAGCTCGGGTGATCGAAAGCCTGACGGGCGCACTGCAAACAGCAGTTAGGCCCCCGCCGCCGACACGGCCACCGGTCAGAATCCCTATCCCGACATACCAAGGGTAGGGAGACCGAGTGAGTGCGACAGACTTCCTCGAAAACCTGAAAAAGTACCAACAGGCCATGGGACTGTGGGACCACGAGATACTTGACCGCATCTTGCCAATCTCGTTGGTGGACCAAGCGGCGCGGTGGCTCCGACTAACCGGAAGCCAGCTGTCGTCGATCGAGCAGTTCCGCAAGGCATTTCGCCAGGAATTCCTCCCTGCAGACTACGAACGCAGGATGAGGCGAGAGCTCGAACAACGGACCCAACACCCAGACCAGTCACTGTTGGAGTTCGTTAGGGCGATGCAAGAGCTCTTTGAGCTAGCAAAACCCTCAGCGCCCAATGCAGAGCGGGTAGAGCGAGTCATTAGACAATCGTACCCGACTTTTGCGGCGTATCTCCGAGGCAGTCGCTTTCGCGACTTGAACGAACTGGCCTCGGAGGCTCGGGGGATTCAGGGAGACATTCTCGCCGCACGAGCGTATCGTCCCCCACCCCCAGCATCAGCGGCACTCGAGCCGCGCTGCGCGTGGAACGGTGACGCGGCGTCCCGAAACAGGAGACACGAAGCCGCCCACTACGCAGACGAGCGAAGTCGAAACACGTACGACATATCAGATCGTGCGCTCGACCCGTACTCCTACGAACGGCGGGCAGCAGAGACTGTGCCGCAGTTTAACAGGCGAGATCGTACCACAGAGTTTCCGACGCCACGGGAGGAAACGCGGCCAAAGCGTCCAAACACACAGGACGAAAGGCGCGGCGCAAATCAAAGCGCACGACAGGACTCAAGAAAAGTCCCTCAACAACGTTGCTTTCGCTGTAATAGCGCCAACCACCTGGTTCGACAATGCCGAGAACGGCAGAACCCCGGTCCCCAACAGTCGGGAAACGAGCAAAGCCGCCGATAATCAACCCGGCGGCTCAAAACGGCACGGAGCAAGAGACTCTTTTGCCTACAGCCTACAGAATAGGCTTTCCGACCGGCACGCTAGCGCCATTCATAGCCCTGACGATTGTCGGTCCGACGTTCAAGGCACTGCTGGACACAGGAGCCAGCGCCTCGCTTTTCGGCGACGAAGTGTTGACCCACCTCCAGCAAAACTCAGTGCACATGAGGGAGGGCAACACGGCCTTTCGACTCGCGTGCGGTACCGCCCATTCAAGCGGTACTGTGCGGTTGGTTGCGAGATAGCAGAATCGAGTAAGACGGCAACGCTTCGTTCATCTCCCCAGCCTTTCCGTTCCGATCATCCTGGGCAGAGATTTTCTCGCCAAAACAGGGATCGTGATCGACGTGAGTAGCGGTGGCTACCGAGAGGGCACATTCGCACCTCTGAAACCCTTCTGCGAACCCCCAACGCCAGAAAAAACACTGGTCAATGGGGCAGACAGCAGCTGCCAAAACAAGGCAACAGAATCACAAAAACCGGGTATCAACCCCTCAACAGGTAACCCGACGCGGTTGCAAACAAGCGCCGTAGCGTCGGAGGTCACCCACCCCCTGCTGACTGAGTCATGCTGCGGGTCAGGGCAAGAAAAAGCCCGTTTGTCGACATTATTGCGGCGATATATGACGCCATGTTCACAGAGCGTCCCGGCTGCACAAACGAAGTGCGACACCGGATCGACACGGGCGATGCGCTTCCTCGGAGGCAAAACGCACGACCCGTCAGTCTGGCTAAACGAAAAGCCATCGACGTCGCTTTGGACGAAATGATCGAGATCGGAGTTTTCCGGCGGTCAAACAGACCCTGGGGATTTCCCGTTGTGCTGGTCTCAAAAAAGGACGGCAGCTCACGGCTCTGCGTAGACTACCGCCGTCTAAATGACGTAACGCGGAAAGACGCATATCCCCTTCCGAGCATTGACTCGATCCTTTCCATCCTCGGCAGCGCACGGTATTTCACAACCCTGGACGCTAGCCGAGGGTACCTCCAAGTTCAAATGGAGGCAGGTGACAAGGCAAAAACAGCCTTTGTGTGTCACCGCGGGCTTTTCGAATTCACAAGAATGCCCTTTGGTCTGTGCGGAGCGCCAATGACGTTTAAACGCTTGATTGACCGAGTACTGGGAGAAGCCAAATGGAAACATGCAATGGCCTATCTCGACGACATTGTCGTGTACTCCAACACCTTCGAAGACCATCTACGAGATCTGAAGGATGTGTTCGACAGGCTAAAGGCTGCGGGTATCACTTTAAACCCAGAAAAGGCCCAAATAGTCGAAACCCGAATCAACTTGCTTGGGTTCATGCTCGATTGCGGGCGCATCATGCCGAACCCCGAGAAGCTAAAGGCTATCCGGGAGTTTCCGGCGCCGACGGATGTAAACTGGCTCCGTCGCTATCTGGGAATGGTAAATTTTTACCGCCAATTTATCCCAAACTGCGCATCACTTCAAGCGCCACTGACACGGCTACTGAGAAAGACCGTGAGATGGAGTTGGGGTCCCGAGCAGGAGGCGGCATTTCGCTGCACCTCTAAAGCGCTCGAGGACACAGCTGAACTAAAGCTGCCCGACTTGAACAAGCCTTTCGTAATCCAAACGGACGCGAGCAAACTGGGCTTGGGAGCGGTCCTGCTCCAAGAGCACGAGGGAGTGCTTGGTCCGGTAGCTTTTGCTAGCCGCTCGCTGACACCCGCTGAGGTGAACTACAGCAAATGTGAACAAGAGTGCTTGGCTATTGTATTTGGCCTGAAGCGCTTCGACATTTATGTCGACGGGACCATGTTCACGATCGAAACAGACCTCCAGAGCCTAATATGGCTGTCCAGACTTCGCGAACCCGCAGGACGGTTAGCGAGATGGGCCTTGCTACTGCAGAAATACGACTATGTCGTGCGGTACAGGAAAGGCAGCACACACGTGGTGGCGGACGCACTGTCGGGAGCCCCCGTAGACTGCGCAAATCTTTCCACGAGGACCCAGGCCGAGCCAATGGCAAACTCCAAGCCACGCGAAGCGGAAAATCAGTCCAAAATGAAGGCAACACCACAGACCTCCTCGGACGAAAACGTGAACCACATAGACGCAGTGAGCGCAGTGGGGATCGTGTTCAGCAAAGAAGAGCTACTGAAAGCTCAGCAGAATGATCCGTTTTGTCGAAAGGTGATCGACGGACTCTCGAGTAAGTCGGACGCTGTGGAGTCGGGCGGCGCGTCCGCCGGGCGTACGACTGCTGGTACTGCAGTAAACGCCGAGTGTCAGGATGTATCTGGTACTGGTGCTGACACGCTGGATCAATATCTGCGGAACGCCGACGGGGTCCTGCTGAAGTATATCCCATCTGAGAAGGACACAAATAATGTGTTCAAGGTGGTAGTGCCAAAAAGTCTGAGGTGCGCAGTAATGCGTTACTATCACGACTCGCACTTGGCCGGACATGCGAGCGGCTCCAAGACTTACACAAAGTTATGCCACATCGCAACCTGGCCGGGCATGAAAAGGGACGTATTCCGCTACGCCCGCACCTGCCACACTTGCCAAAGCTTCAAACCTCCGGGCCTAATGCAGCCGATCCACAGTCAAGAACCATCGTCTTTAGCAGCTTGCGACGTGGTCGGGCCTTTACCAAGGAGCCCCAGAGGACACCAGTATCTATTGGTTGTCACTGACCACTTCAGCAAATGGGTAGAACTTTTCCCACTACGAAAGCTGACGGCCCGAGCAATCACTGAAAAGCTCATGGAGGTGTTCACCCGATTCGGGTTCGCTGAAGCTCTTCTAACAGATAGAGCAAGCTACTTCGTCGGGAAGGTATTTGTGGACGCTTGCAAAGCGCTGGGCATCAAGCACAGAACAACCACACCCTACCACCCACAGGCGAACATCACGGAGCGATGTAACAGAAACATCAAACCCATGCTGGTAGCATTTGCCGAAAAGCACCGCGACTGGGATGCATACATTCCCGAGATCGGGTTCGCACTCCGATCCACTGTCAATCGTTCGACAGGCTTCACCCCCGCCTTCCTCACATTTGGGGGAGAATTGCCGAATGAAATGGACCGCGTCCTGGGGGCAAACGCTGGTGTGAGCGACGCACAGTCGAAACAGACTGAACATGCGCGCACGCTACAAACCCGGATGACAAAAGCTTTCTCGGAGGCCCGTCGCAATCTCGGGGTAGCACGAGCTAAACAAAAAGCTCAGTACGACCGCTCTCGCCGGGATCTCCGCTACAAAGTAGGCGATCTCGTGCTCAGACGAAACCATGTTCTGAGCGACGCCAGCAAAGGCTTTTCTGCTTCACTGGCACCAAAGTGGTTGGGCCCGTACCGAGTGCACGAAGTATTTTCACCACTCGTGTAGAAGCTGACTGAGAAGGACTCAAGAAAAGTCAGCGGGCCAGTGCATGTCTGCGATCTCAAACCCTACAATGAAAGGGAAGAAGAAGGGGACGAACAAACGCAGCCCCCGCAGCAATATGCACGCAAAACGCGAGACAACGCCGACGATGGACAACAGGCGTCTCGCTACAATCTGCGAACTCGGAAAAACTAATATCCGAAGTTTTCGTAGAGGCAGCCCCAGTAAGTGGCGAAATGTCACATTAAGGGAAGTGCAAAGTGCAATGCACCTGCTGCCTTCGCGAACGCGCCAGACACCATTGTTTTACTGGCAAGTGACCTAGATAAAAGGTCACCTCAGCGTTCGCTCCCGGATACACCCGTAGGGGAATCCCCCGAACTACGGCATCCGAGGGAAAGGGTAGCATAACGGCCATTGGTCAGTTATTGCCACCGATGCTCACGTGTCCAACACGTCATCGCAAAAGTGCGTTGCGAGCGTCGTCACAAGCGGTCGGAGACCAAGTGGTCATCAGTGTTGCCAGATTGGGCTATATATAGCCGAATTGGGCTACATTGTTTTCTAGTTGGCGTCAATATTTCGTGGTTGGCTATGTGGCTATTCTTGGGCTATTCCTAAAGGTGCGGCGAACTCTTGTCGCACCTCAGGTTCGACGTCGAACTTTGAGTTTCGACTAGTTAATTTTCGAACTTCTAATCAGTTAAAAAAAAATTGTTTCTCTTTTGGCTAGTCGAGAGGAGAGAGAGGAAGGAGAATGGCTTTAAACTTCTACAAACTTCGGGGTTTTCACAATGCGCAGAGAAGCAGTGCTAGCAGAGTTCAAGTGGCCTCCCCACAGTGCAGTGGAACAAATCAAACAAACAGATTGCACTATTACCACAGGCCCTGTAGCGCGTCGTCTACCCGGACGTAGACTGAACTCTCCAACGTAGCTTTGGTGCCCATTGTGAAAATTCTTAGGCATCGCCCACTTTAAGAAAAGAAACACAACCGAAAATAGCGTGAGCCGGGACGGGACGCTCATATTCTACACAAAGAAAAATAGACGGGTGGGTTATTGGTAAGAACCTTAGATATAGGGGGTTCTGGTTTGAAACTCAGAGTTCTGACTGTTCTGCTTCTGCATTCTGTTCTTTTACGGTATGATCATATCTCCCGGGCTTCACAATACAGCTGTCCATCTATGTTTTCTACTTCTGAAAACCTTCGAAAGATGGGTCATTGTTTCACAAATTTTCATCTTTCTGAAGCTTTTTTTTTTTTTATCAGGGGACGCAAAAAGTGGCGCATCTGAGCGTTGAAAAAGAGAACGTAACGTGTTGTTTCTCACGCGTATGAAAAATTGTCAATAAAAGGCTTAAAAACTGTTGTTTTTAGCCTTGGCTATTTTGGGCTATATTTATCTTATGGCTTTGGCTATATTTGGGCTATACCTCCCAGCTGTTTGGCGGTTTTTTGGTGGGACCATCTGGCAACACTGGTGGTCATTCGACCGCAGTACGTCCCCGCATCCACGAAGAAAACCCCAGCCAGTACGGGGCTTCGCGCCGTTCGGGAGCTGCTGTCTCCTGGCCTCGGCGGTTCAGCGGCGTCCATGGACCAGAGCTGCCCGTGAGTCGTCAGGCAGCCCCGCTACCCCAGCTGGCCGCGGGCCGAACCAGCGACCTGTCGTCTTCATGCGCCGCCGGGATCGATATCCGGCCACGGACTGCCCGCTTCTTCTTCAACGGGACCCGCGCGGTGGTCGGACAGCTCGCCAACCAGGGACCAGCCGTTCCCGTTCGTCTCGTGACAAGTACCAAGGGCCCCGCCAACCACCTTCTACCAAGAACCCTACACCATGGTGAGCGAGCTACGGCAACGCAGGGAACGTCACGAAGAACGTCGATTTATTTGTTACCCCATGCATGTGGGAGCCGGCACCGCCGCGTGGTTTTTGTTTTGTTTTCGAGAGTCGGTAGGTTAATTTTCATTTTTCTTAAACCTACCTCAGCCTTAAGGAGGGGGGAGTGTGAGAACCACGGGTTCCCCGCATCCCTATCTAGGCCTAGCTCAGGCAGGCCGTGGGACGTCGCCACGAAAGGGCGCCTCCCGGATGCCAGGGCGAAGCCGTATTCCCTGGTGGGCGGCTTTCCCTCGTCCTTCTCGGGTGATTTGCCTAAGGCAAATCACCCAAGGCACACCCCTCGGGATCATGACTTGGACGCGTCCGCCCCTCCGGGGAGCCACCTACATCCGACCCACCCCGGGCGCGTCCATTCCCGCAGGCTATATAAGACGGCCCTAATCCCACAGGGGGGACTCTCGCTGGGGGAGGCTCTGCTCGACGGTGCCTTCATATCCTTATCTGATCCTCCCCCTCCGTGATACTGTCAATAGCGGCAGCGCGGACTCCGACTGGTGATCCTGTCAAAAGAGACAGCGCCGTCATCTCCAACATTGTTGGCCTTCGGGCAAGCGTGTGGCATCTAAGTCAAATAAACACGTCTTTATCCGGACCCAAGGAACCTCCTGTGTTTCTAAGTGGTACCCCCATAAAAGGGGAAACCTACAATCCTTATAAAATTTTATACAATAGTTAAAAATAAATATGAAGGAATTAGAGGCAAAAGTTACTTTCCCTTATTTAAACATGCTAAAATTCAACGCATATCTATCTTCTATGTGAAGTGCATGTTGTTTAAGTGTAGAATATACTTCGTCTCATTCTACAATGCACTAAAGACAAAAGCTAGGGGCCGCCAGATCCAATCACGAGCCACTTAGAAATTGCGCTGCGATGCACGTATCGGTGTCCGCGTCTCGGATCACTGATGGGGATGGGCGGACAGTGGTTCGAATCGAATGGCACTAAGTGACTAATCAATTCTATATTGCAAAAAAAAAAAAAAACAGCCACGACATACAAGCTCCTTGCACTGTCGAAGCTATAAACATGATGCCGCACTTTTTCTTTCGGAGCATTATTCGTCCACCCTTAGTCAGTGTAAAGCATGTCATAGTTTAGCGTGGAACGTGAGTGGACCTGGCGGACCGTGCCTTGGGCTTTTAGTCCATCGTAGGATGAGACAAATTACATACGTATTTACTCGCATATTGGTCGATACGTCGTATAGGTCGACCCCCTAACTTCGGGACCCCCGAAAAAAAAAAAAAGTTGAAAAATATAATACCGGGATTCGCGTATTGGTCGACCCCCCAGTTTTGATGAGGCGATTTTTGAAAAACAGGTCGACCTATACGCGAGTAAATACGGTAGCTTGTCTTTATTTTTTTAAACTTATAAGTATGGTACCTGGAACGCGTCTCCGACTGGTGTGTTTACCGCCTCAAAAAAAGTGGTCCCTCGATTTCCGCATGATGACGTCATAGAAGTGTCATGCTGTCGCCGATCGCGATCCTGGCGGCGTCTCAACAGTTGTGGTGTGTTGTCAGACGCCTGTTCTGCTGCAGGTCGCTCTCCACCGTGACAGTTTACGGAAGTTAAAGCAGCCAGTAGTTGCGACGCCTGGGACTCCGTGACGACGGCGACACTCGCTTTCGCTCGTGCTTTTCGCCAGCATTTCTACGGCCAACCGCCAGGGTCGCGACAGGCAACAGCATGACACTCCGACTTCTGTGACGTCATTTGTTGCCACTTTGGGACCACTTTTGATGTATGGGCGAGATAGGACTCTAAACACACCAGTCGAAGACGCGTTCCAGGCACCATACTTATGAGGTACAGCAATATTTGAATAATATTCGGTCTAAGAATTTATCTACAGTCTATTAGTTGATTGAAACATTAACGAATATTATTATTTTGTCACATTCTCCTATAATGATTTAATGGTTATTCGGCAGTTATCACTGTTAAAGCTTGTTTACAAGATACACGTCATATCATATATTTGATTAAAAAAAACCTTTAAAGATTAATAAATTGAGCTGAACTGGGCTGAAATAATGCCAGTAATTTCCAAAGTGAAACTTGAAGGCTGCGACCTAATGAGGAGACATACCGATCTTATAAAATTCATGTGGATGTCATATTAAAGAATCATGAAACGATTTTTCAACTTCTTCCTTCTTATACTTCGTTTCAGCTTCCGTCCGAGCGCAGCCGAAGGCTGGGGGCCGGTTCGCCACTTCGAGAAGAGCATTCCTACGCACCACAAAGTAGTCCGCAAAAGTTTTTTTTTTTTTAATGACTATTTTGTGCGTAACCATTTTACAATATTCCAGATGTGTACTGGTGAGAATGATTTGCAACTAAAGCAATGAAATATCTGAAGTTTGTATTCATTAATATATGTAAATTCATGTGGCTTGGTGAAAACACGTACATCTGCTGGCAACACGGCGGCAGCGCTCGGTTTTTCTGTGTGATTTCGTTCCCGTAATGGCCGAATCATGTGCTTCGCTGCTTTCCTCACCGAGTCGCTTCAAAACGTCCTTTCACAAAGGCACGTTTGGGCGTCAGGCGCGAGAGGTGGTGATGAATGTCTATTTTCAAATTCGGCAGGAAACTCCGGCCGCGTCGTACCGTGAGGTTGTCAAACGAACATCCGTACTGACAGGCGTTGGACAGTCAACGATATTCTCGTGGAAGCAGCTCGCCCTGTCGACGCCAACAAAACCTGACGGTGCGTGTTCGCTGCCATCCCCGAAGCGACCCAAGAAGAGACCGTCTCCGGCAATTCCGGAAGCTCTGGACTCATTTCACCTTGACGGCTTAGAGGCATCATTCACGGCTACTTCCGCAAGAACGAGGGCCCTACTCTACTGAAAGTAAGACGCGTTCCTCATTGATTATTTCACGCGTTTGCTGCGTGCCATTCAGGTTCAGCGACCGTGTACTGTGCATACTAAAGTCGCAAGCATGCGAGCGAAGCCAAAGCAGCCAAAGTTCGAAATACGAGACAGCGCACCCTGGGTTTGCTCGGACGCGCGCTCGCGTAGTGCAAGCTATGTTCCAGACTGCATGCTCGTGCCCGTGGCAATCGCTCCGCTCGCACTTGTGCTCAAACGAAGCATAACAGTGTGGCCGAAAATGATAGGAATGTGTGCACTAAACCGGAAGAATTAAAAGATAAAAAATTTTGCAAGCAGGGTTTTTGCTAAGTTTGATGGAGGCAACGTTTCACTATCGGCTCAACGCTGAACCCCGTAAGGTTTGGTTTTGCCTCAATAGTGGTGCATAGCCAAAATGAGAAAAATATATGCTCTATATTTTTTTTTCAGTTGTCATAAATAATTAGGTTGCAGAAAGCAGAAAGTATGCCAGAGGTGATAGGATGCAAAAGTGTGAGAACTAATATCCATGACAGATTCCAATCACGAAAAGAAACAAACGGAACGCGTTTTTGCATCACGTTGCAGAAATGGAGCCATCAGGATACCAGAATCGCTGTTAAATAGGGCTCATTTTGCAGCAATTTATTTGCTATTGTGTCTGGTGGCACCATTTGTGAGATGTGGCACAAACAAAACATGTCTACCCTGTTGCTTTTTAAGGTCGGTGCACCTCATAAGTATTTCTTTTCTATCTTTTAGCTTTTGATACAGGTAACATCATGTCTTCAAGCTTTTGCATCCCATCATCACCCCAAGCAACATATTCTAGAATACTTCCAAGAAGAAGAAAATAGATGGTGCTATGGAGAATTTGGAATACTTCCAACTTTCTGTGATGCATAGCATTTTTTTACGTGCATAAACTACCTGGCCTCAAAGTTTTGTCTTTGAGGCCAGGTAGTAGACATGAAGACGTGTCTCATATCCAAATGTTTAGTAATTAGACCGACCTAACTTTTGTTGTCAAAACTGCACACCGTAACTTTTGTTTTTCTAATTCCTTACGCAGGTCTTGGAGGATGTTCACAGCGATGCTTCTTTCCCCAAGGTCAGCCGATCTACTCTGTGGAGAGCACTGCAGAATCTCGGCTTTCGATTCAAGAAGCGCGGTCGGAACTCCACCCTGCTGGAGCGAACAGACCTTATCCTGTGGCGTGCACAGTACCTGCGTGCAATCAAAGCATACAGGGCAGAAGGGCGGCCCATCTACTTCCTTGATGAAACGTGGGCAAATGCAGGGCACACTCGCTCCAAAGTGTGGACGGATACGACCGTGAAGGCGCCAAGAGACGCCTACAATAGAGGCCTCAGTCTTGGGCTCAAGAATCCATCTGGGAAGGGAGGCCGCGTCATCATCCTGCACGCTGGCAGCGAGGATGGCTTCGTGGAAGGCGCAGCTGAAGTGTTCCGGGCCAAGAAGGGCACCGGTGACTATCACCAGGAAATGGACGGCAAGCGATTTGAGAAGTGGCTCACAGAGAAGTTGTTGCCCAACATCAAGGCCCACAGCGTGATTGTCATGGACAACGCCTCTTATCACTCCGTCAAGCTCAATGCCTGTCCGAGCAGCAGCACACTGAAGAAGGATGTGCAAGGCTGGCTGACGCTGCACGGAGTTAGTTGGGACTCAACAATGCTGAAAGTAGAGCTTTTGAACCTCGTGAAAATGGAGAAAGTCAGAAGGCCGGAATTGGAGAAATGTCGCGTGGACGCAATAGCGGAGCAGCGTGGACACGTGGTTCTCCGTCTGCCACCTTACCATTGTGAGCTCAATCCGATTGAGCTAGTGTGGAGCCAAGTCAAGGGCTACATCGCAAGCCGGAACGTCACTTTCAAGCTTGCGGATGTGGAAGCGCTGACCCCAGTCGCTCTCCAGCAAGTGACTGCAGAAAACTGGTCAAGTTACGTGCATCACGCCATCGGAGTGGAGGAGCGAATGTGGGCAGATGACGGACTTGTGGACATCGCCAGCGACAGGCTCGTCATCGAAACCGATGAAGACTCTACCACAGACAGCTCGGATGACGAAGACATGGGTTGTGACACACTGGAGTGGTGAGTCGCCACACGTGCCCACACAGCCCGGGCCATGCTCGTCAGACTAGGAACGCCATGCTGCACTCGTCCTACTGGCAGGCAGCCTCCTTCTCCGACTGGTTGCGGACAGGTAAGAAAAAAGAGCGCACATTTTCACTCTCCCTCTTATAATAGTGGACCAGTCTCTTAACTTGAAGCGCTTTGTTCCTTTACCATGCAGGTTGTCTGTTCAACTCGTGTTTCCCTGGAACAACAAGATTGTTCGGGATCGCCGTGCCACGCTCGTCCGACTGACAAGCAGCCTCCTTCTCTGACTGGTTGCGGACAGGTAAGAGAAAAACAGTGCACATTTTCACTCTCCCTCTTATAATAGTGGACCAGTCTCTTAACTTGATGCGCTTTGTTCCTTTACCATGCAGGTTGTCGGTTCGGCTCGTGTTTCCCTGGAACAACAAGATTGTTCGGGATCGCCGTGCCACGCTCGTCCCACTGACAAGTAGCCTTTTTCTCTGACTGGTTGCGGACAGGTAAGAGAAAAACAGCGCACATTTTCACTCTCCCTCTTATAATAGTGGACCAGTCTCTTAACTTGATGCGCTTTGTTCCTTTACCATGCAGGTTGTCTGTTCGACTCGTGTTTCCCTGGAACAACAAGATTGTTCGGGATCGCCGTGCCACGCTCGTCCGACTGACAAGTAGCCTTTTTCTCCGACTGGTTACGGACAGGTAAGAGAAAAACAGCGCACATTTTCACTCTCCCTCTTATAATAGTGGACCAGTCTCTTAACTTGATGCGCTTTGTTCCTTTACCATGCAGGTTGTCTGTTCGACTCGTGTTTCCCTGGAACAACAAGATTGTTCGGGATTGCCGTGCCACGCTCGTCCGACTGACAAGTAGCCTTTTTCTTTGACTGGTTGCGGACAGGTAAGAGAAAAACAGCGCACATTTTCACTGTCCCTCTTATAATAGTGGACCAGTCTCTTAACTTGAAGTGCTTTGTTCCTTTACCATGCAGGTTGTCTGTTCGCCTCGTGTTTCCCTGGAACAACAAGATTGTTCGGGATTGCCGTGCCACGCTCGTCCGACTGACAAGTAGCCTTTTTCTTTGACTGGTTGCGGACAGGTAAGAGAAAAACAGCGCACATTTTCACTCTCCCTCTTATAATAGTGGACCAGTCTCTTAACTTGAAGCGCTTTGTTCCTTTACCATGCAGGTTGTCTGTTCGACTCGTGTTTCCCTGGAACAACAAGATTGTTCGGGATCGCCGTGCCACGCTCGTCCGACTGACAAGCAGCCTCCTTCTCTGACTGGTTGCGGACAGGTAAGAGAAAAACAGTGCACATTTTCACTCTCCCTCTTATAATAGTGGACCAGTCTCTTAACTTGATGCGCTTTGTTCCTTTACCATGCAGGTTGTCGGTTCGGCTCGTGTTTCCCTGGAACAACAAGATTGTTCGGGATCGCCGTGCCACGCTCGTCCGACTGACAAGCAGCCTCCTTCTCTGACTGGTTGCGGACAGGTAAGAGAAAAACAGTGCACATTTTCACTCTCCCTCTTATAATAGTGGACCAGTCTCTTAACTTGAAGCGCTTTGTTCCTTTACCATGCAGGTTGTCTGTTCGACTCGTGTTTCCCTGGAACAACAAGATTGTTCGGGATCGCCGTGCCACGCTCGTCCGACTGACAAGCAGCCTCCTTCTCTGACTGGTTGCGGACAGGTAAGAGAAAAACAGTGCACATTTTCACTCTCCCTCTTATAATAGTGGACCAGTCTCTTAACTTGATGCGCTTTGTTCCTTTACCATGCAGGTTGTCGGTTCGGCTCGTGTTTCCCTGGAACAACAAGATTGTTCGGGATCGCCGTGCCACGCTCGTCCGACTGACAAGTAGCCTTTTTCTCCGACTGGTTGCGGACAGGTAAGAAAAAAGAGCGCACATTTTCACTCTCCCTCTTATAATAGTGGACCAGTCTCTTAACTTGAAGCGCTTTGTTCCTTTACCATGCAGGTTGTCTGTTCGACTCGTGTTTCCCTGGAACAACAAGATTGTTCGGGATCGCCGTGCCACGCTCGTCCGACTGACAAGTAGCCTTTTTCTCCGACTGGTTGCGGACAGGTAAGAGAAAAACAGCGCACATTTTCACTCTCCCTCTTATAATAGTGGACCAGTCTCTTAACTTGATGCGCTTTGTTCCTTTACCATGCAGGTTGTCTGTTCGACTCGTGTTTCCCTGGAACAACAAGATTGTTCGGGATTGCCGTGCCACGCTCGTCCGACTGACAAGCAGCCTTTTTCTTTGACTGGTTGCGGACAGGTAAGAGAAAAACAGCGCACATTTTCACTCTCCCTCTTATAATAGTGGACCAGTCTCTTAACTTGAAGCGCTTTGTTCCTTTACCATGCAGGTTGTCTGTTCGACTCGTGTTTCCCTGGAACAACAAGATTGTTCGGGATTGCCGTGCCACGCTCGTCCGACTGACAAGCAGCCTTTTTCTTTGACTGGTTGCGGACAGGTAAGAGAAAAACAGCGCACATTTTCACTCTCCCTCTTATAATAGTGGACCAGTCTCTTAACTTGATGCGCTTTGTTCCTTTACCATGCAGGTTGTCTGTTCGACTCGTGTTTCCCTGGAACAACAAGATTGTTCGGGATCGCCGTGCCACGCTCGTCCGACTGACAAGTAGCCTTTTTCTCCGACTGGTTGCGGACAGGTAAGAGAAAAACAGCGCACATTTTCACTCTCCCTCTTATAATAGTGGACCAGTCTCTTAACTTGATGCGCTTTATTCCTTTACCATGCAGGTTGTCTGTTCGACTCGTGTTTCCCTGGAACAACAAGATTGTTCGGGATTGCCGTGCCACGCTCGTCCGACTGACAAGTAGCCTTTTTCTTTGACTGGTTGCGGACAGGTAAGAGAAAAACAGCGCACATTTTCACTATCCCTCTTATAATAGTGGACCAGTCCCTTAACTTGAAGTGCTTTGTTCCTTTACCATGCAGGTTGTCTGTTCGACTCGTGTTTCCCTGGAACAACAAGATTGTTCAGCATTGCCGTGCCACGCTCGTCCGACTGACAAGTAGCCTTTTTCTTTGACTGGTTGCGGACAGGTAAGAGAAAAACAGCGCACATTTTCACTGTCCCTCTTATAATAGTGGACCAGTCTCTTAACTTGAAGTGCTTTGTTCCTTTACCATGCAGGTTGTCTGTTCGACTCGTGTTTCCCTGGAACAACAAGATTGTTCGGGATTGCCGTGCCACGCTCGTCCGACTGACAAGCAGCCTTTTTCTTTGACTGGTTGCGGACAGGTAAGAGAAAAACAGCGCACATTTTCACTCTCCCTCTTATAATAGTGGACCAGTCTCTTAACTTGAAGTGCTTTGTTCCTTTACCATGCAGGTTGTCTGTTCGACTCGTGTTTCCCTGGAACAACAAGATTGTTCAGCATTGCCGTGCCACGCTCGTCCGACTGACAAGTAGCCTTTTTCTTTGACTGGTTGCGGACAGGTAAGAGAAAAACAGCGCACATTTTCACTGTCCCTCTTATAATAGTGGACCAGTCTCTTAACTTGAAGTGCTTTGTTCCTTTACCATGCAGGTTGTCTGTTCGACTCGTGTTTCCCTGGAACAACAAGATTGTTCGGGATTGCCGTGCCACGCTCGTCCGACTGACAAGCAGCCTTTTTCTTTGACTGGTTGCGGACAGGTAAGAGAAAAACAGCGCACATTTTCACTCTCCCTCTTATAATAGTGGACCAGTCTCTTAACTTGAAGTGCTTTGTTCCTTTACCATGCAGGTTGTCTGTTCGACTCGTGTTTCCCTGGAACAACAAGATTGTTCGGGATTGCCGTGCCACGCTCGTCCGACTGACAAGCAGCCTTTTTCTTTGACTGGTTCCGGACAGGTAAGAGAAAAACAGCGCACATTTTCACTGTCCCTCTTATAATAGTGGACCAGTCCCTTAACTTGAAGCGCTTTGTTCCTTTACCATGCAGGTTGTCTGTTCGACTCGTGTTTCCCTGGAACAACAAGATTGTTCGGGATTGCCGTGCCACGCTCGTCCGACTGACAAGCAGCCTTTTTCTTTGACTGGTTGCGGACAGGTAAGAGAAAAACAGCGCACATTTTCACTGTCCCTCTTATAATAGTGGACCAGTCTCTTAACTTGAAGCGCTTTGTTCCTTTACCATGCAGGTTGTCTGTTCGACTCGTGTTTCCCTGGAACAACAAGATTGTTCGGGATTGCCGTGCCACGCTCGTCCGACTGACAAGTAGCCTTTTTCTTTGACTGGTTGCGGACAGGTAAGAGAAAAACAGCGCACATTTTCACTGTCCCTCTTATAATAGTGGACCAGTCTCTTAACTTGAAGCGCTTTGTTCCTTTACCATGCAGGTTGTCTGTTCGACTCGTGTTTCCCTGGAACAACAAGATTGTTCAGGCTTGCCGTGCCACGCTCGTCCGACTGACAAGTAGCCTTTTTCTTTGACTGGTTGCGGACAGGTAAGAGAAAAACAGCGCACATTTTCACTGTCCCTCTTATAATAGTGGACCAGTCTCTTAACTTGAAGTGCTTTGTTCCTTTACCATGCAGGTTGTCTGTTCGACTCGTGTTTCCCTGGAACAACAAGATTGTTCGGGATTGCCGTGCCACGCTCGTCCGACTGACAAGTAGCCTTTTTCTTTGACTGGTTGCGGACAGGTAAGAGAAAAACAGCGCACATTTTCACTGTCCCTCTTATAATAGTGGACCAGTCTCTTAACTTGAAGTGCTTTGTTCCTTTACCATGCAGGTTGTCTGTTCGACTCGTGTTTCCCTGGAACAACAAGATTCTTCGGGATTGCCGTGCCACGCTCGTCCGACTGACAAGTAGCCTTTTTCTTTGACTGGTTGCGGACAGGTAAGAGAAAAACAGCGCACATTTTCACTGTCCCTCTTATAATAGTGGACCAGTCTCTTAACTTGAAGTGCTTTCTTCCTTTACCATGCAGGTTGTCTGTTCGACTCGTGTTTCCCTGGAACAACAAGATTGTTCGGGACTGCCGTGCCACGCTCGTCCGACTGACAAGCAGCCTTTTTCTTTGACTGGTTGCGGACAGGTAAGAGAAAAACAGCGCACATTTTCACTCTCCCTCTTATAATAGTGGACCAGTCTCTTAACTTGATGCGCTTTGTTCCTTTACCATGCAGGTTGTCTGTTCGACTCGTGTTTCCCTGGAACAACAAGATTGTTCAGGATTGCCGTGCCACGCTCGTCCGACTGACAAGTAGCCTTTTCCTCCGACTGGTTGCGGACAGGTAAGAGAAAAACAGCGCACATTTTCACTGTCCCTCTTATAATAGTGGACCAGTCTCTTAACTTGAAGCGCTTTGTTCCTTTACCATGCAGGTTGTCTGTTCGACTCGTGTTTCCCTGGAACAACAAGATTGTTCGGGATTGCCGTGCCACGCTCGTCCGACTGACAAGCAGCGTTTTTCTTTGACTGGTTGCGGACAGGTAAGAGAAAAACAGCGCACATTTTCACTCGCCCTCTTATAATAGTGGACCAGTCTCTTAACTTGAAGCGCTTTGTTCCTTTACCATGCAGGTTGTCTGTTCGACTCGTGTTTCCCTGGAACAACAAGATTGTTCAGGATTGCCGTGCCACGCTCGTCCGACTGACAAGTAGCCTTTTTCTTTGACTGGTTGCGGACAGGTAAGAGAAAAACAGCGCACATTTTCACTGTCCCTCTTATAATAGTGGACCAGTCTCTTAACTTGAAGTGCTTTGTTCCTTTACCATGCAGGTTTTCTGTTCGACTCGTGTTTCCCTGGAACAACAAGATTGTTCGGGATTGCCGTGCCACGCTCGTCCGACTGACAAGTAGCCTTTTTCTTTGACTGGTTGCGGACAGGTAAGAGAAAAACAGCGCACATTTTCACTCTCCCTCTTATAATAGTGGACCAGTCTCTTAACTTGAAGCGCTTTGTTCCTTTACCATGCAGGTTGTCTGTTCGACTCGTGTTTCCCTGGAACAACAAGATTGTTCGGGATTGCCGTGCCACGCTCGTCCGACTGACAAGCAGCCTTTTTCTTTGACTGGTTGCGGACAGGTAAGAGAAAAACAGCGCACATTTTCACTCTCCCTCTTATAATAGTGGACCAGTCTCTTAACTTGATGCGCTTTGTTCCTTTACCATGCAGGTTGTCTGTTCGACTCGTGTTTCCCTGGAACAACAAGATTGTTCGGGATTGCCGTGCCACGCTCGTCCGACTGACAAGTAGCCTTTTTCATTGACTGGTTGCGGACAGGTAAGAGAAAAACAGCGCACATTTTCACTGTCCCTCTTATAATAGTGGACCAGTCTCTTAACTTGAAGTGCTTTGTTCCTTTACCATGCAGGTTGTCTGTTCGACTCGTGTTTCCCTGGAACAACAAGATTGTTCGGGATTGCCGTGCCACGCTCGTCCGACTGACAAGTAGCCTTTTTCTTTGACTGTTTGCGGACAGGTAAGAGAAAAACAGCGCACATTTTCACTGTCCCTCTTATAATAGTGGACCAGTCTCTTAACTTCAAGCGCTTTGTTCCTTTACCATGCAGGTTGTCTGTTCGACTCGTGTTTCCCTGGAACAACAAGATTGTTCGGGATTGCCGTGCCACGCTCGTCCGACTGACAAGTAGCCTTTTTCTTTGACTGGTTGCGGACAGGTAAGAGAAAAACAGCGCACATTTTCACTGTCCCTCTTATAATAGTGGACCAGTCTCTTAACTTGAAGCGCTTTGTTCCTTTACCATGCAGGTTGTCTGTTCGACTCGTGTTTCCCTGGAACAACAAGATTGTTCGGGATTGCCGTGCCACGCTCGTCCGACTGACAAGCAGCCTTTTTCTTTGACTGGTTGCGGACAGGTAAGAGAAAAACAGCGCACATTTTCACTCTCCCTCTTATAATAGTGGACCAGTCTCTTAACTTGAAGCGCTTTGTTCCTTTACCATGCAGGTTGTCTGTTCGACTCGTGTTTCCCTGGAACAACAAGATTGTTCAGGATTGCAGTGCCAAGCTCGTCCGACTGACAAGCAGCCTCCTTCTCTGACTGGTTGCGGACAGGTAAGAGAAAAACAGCGCACATTTTCACTCTCCCTCTTATAATAGTGGACCAGTCTCTTAACTTGATGCGCTTTGTTCCTTTACCATGCAGGTTGTCTGTTCGACTCGTGTTTCCCTGGAACAACAAGATTGTTCGGGATTGCCGTGCCACGCTCGTCCGACTGACAAGTAGCCTTTTTCTTTGACTGGTTGCGGACAGGTAAGAGAAACACAGCGCACATTTTCACTCTCCCTCTTATAATAGTGGACCAGTCTCTTAACTTGAAGCGCTTTGTTCCTTTACCATGCAGGTTGTCTGTTCGACTCGTGTTTCCCTGGAACAACAAGATTGTTCGGGATTGCCGTGCCACGCTCGTCCGACTGACAAGCAGCCTCCTTCTTTGACTGGTTGCGGACAGGTAAGAGAAAAACGGCGCACATTTTCACTCTCCCTCTTATAATAGTGGACCAGTCTCTTAACTTGAAGCGCTTTGTTCCTTTACCATGCAGGTTGTCTGTTCGACTCGTGTTTCCCTGGAACAACAAGATTGTTCGGGATTGCCGTGCCACGCTCGTCCGACTGACAAGTAGCCTTTTTCTTTGACTGGTTGCGGACAGGTAAGAGAAAAACAGCGCACATTTTCACTCTCCCTCTTATAATAGTGGACCAGTCTCTTAACTTCAAGCGCTTTGTTCCTTTACCATGCAGGTTGTCTGTTCGACTCGTGTTTCCCTGGAACAACAAGATTGTTCGGGATTGCCGTGCCACGCTCGTCCGACTGACAAGCAGCCTTTTTCTTTGACTGGTTGCGGACAGGTAAGAGAAAAACAGCGCACATTTTCACTCTCCCTCTTATAATAGTGGACCAGTCTCTTAACTTGATGCGCTTTGTTCCTTTACCATGCAGGTTGTCTGTTCGACTCGTGTTTCCCTGGAACAACAAGATTGTTCGGGATTGCCGTGCCACGCTCGTCCGACTGACAAGTAGCCTTTTTCATTGACTGGTTGCGGACAGGTAAGAGAAAAACAGCGCACATTTTCACTGTCCCTCTTATAATAGTGGACCAGTCTCTTAACTTGAAGTGCTTTGTTCCTTTACCATGCAGGTTGTCTGTTCGACTCGTGTTTCCCTGGAACAACAAGATTGTTCGGGATTGCCGTGCCACGCTCGTCCGACTGACAAGTAGCCTTTTTCTTTGACTGGTTGCGGACAGGTAAGAGAAAAACAGCGCACATTTTCACTGTCCCTCTTATAATAGTGGACCAGTCTCTTAACTTCAAGCGCTTTGTTCCTTTACCATGCAGGTTGTCTGTTCGACTCGTGTTTCCCTGGAACAACAAGATTGTTCGGGATTGCCGTGCCACGCTCGTCCGACTGACAAGTAGCCTTTTTCTTTGACTGGTTGCGGACAGGTAAGAGAAAAACAGCGCACATTTTCACTGTCCCTCTTATAATAGTGGACCAGTCTCTTAACTTGAAGCGCTTTGTTCCTTTACCATGCAGGTTGTCTGTTCGACTCGTGTTTCCCTGGAACAACAAGATTGTTCGGGATTGCCGTGCCACGCTCGTCCGACTGACAAGCAGCCTTTTTCTTTGACTGGTTGCGGAGAGGTAAGAGAAAAACAGCGCACATTTTCACTCTCCCTCTTATAATAGTGGACCAGTCTCTTAACTTGAAGCGCTTTGTTCCTTTACCATGCAGGTTGTCTGTTCGACTCGTGTTTCCCTGGAACAACAAGATTGTTCAGGATTGCAGTGCCAAGCTCGTCCGACTGACAAGCAGCCTCCTTCTCTGACTGGTTGCGGACAGGTAAGAGAAAAACAGCGCACATTTTCACTCTCCCTCTTATAATAGTGGACCAGTCTCTTAACTTGATGCGCTTTGTTCCTTTACCATGCAGGTTGTCTGTTCGACTCGTGTTTCCCTGGAACAACAAGATTGTTCGGGATTGCCGTGCCACGCTCGTCCGACTGACAAGTAGCCTTTTTCTTTGACTGGTTGCGGACAGGTAAGAGAAACACAGCGCACATTTTCACTCTCCCTCTTATAATAGTGGACCAGTCTCTTAACTTGAAGCGCTTTGTTCCTTTACCATGCAGGTTGTCTGTTCGACTCGTGTTTCCCTGGAACAACAAGATTGTTCGGGATTGCCGTGCCACGCTCGTCCGACTGACAAGCAGCCTCCTTCTTTGACTGGTTGCGGACAGGTAAGAGAAAAACGGCGCACATTTTCACTCTCCCTCTTATAATAGTGGACCAGTCTCTTAACTTGAAGCGCTTTGTTCCTTTATCATGCAGGTTGTCTGTTCGACTCGTGTTTCCCTGGAACAACAAGATTGTTCGGGATTGCCGTGCCACGCTCGTCCGACTGACAAGTAGCCTTTTTCTTTGACTGGTTGCGGACAGGTAAGAGAAAAACAGCGCACATTTTCACTCTCCCTCTTATAATAGTGGACCAGTCTCTTAACTTGAAGCGCTTTGTTCCTTTACCATGCAGGTTGTCTGTTCGACTCGTGTTTCCCTGGAACAACAAGATTGTTCGGGATTGCCGTGCCACGCTCGTCCGACTGACAAGTAGCCTTTTTCTTTGACTGGTTGCGGACAGGTAAGAGAAAAACAGCGCACATTTTCACTCTCCCTCTTATAATAGTGGACCAGTCTCTTAACTTGAAGCGCTTTGTTCCTTTACCATGCAGGTTGTCTGTTCGACTCGTGTTTCCCTGGAACAACAAGATTGTTCAGGATTGCCGCGCCACGCTCGTCCGACTGACAAGCAGCCTCCTTCTTTGACTGGTTGCGGACAGGTAAGAGAAAAACGGCGCACATTTTCACTCTCCCTCTTATAATAGTGGACCAGTCTCTTAACTTGAAGCGCTTTGTTCCTTTACCATGCAGGTTGTCTGTTCGACTCGTGTTTCCCTTGAACAACAAGATCGTTCGGGATTGCCGTGCCACGCTCGTCCGACTGACAAGTAGCCTTTTTCTTTGACTGGTTGCGGACACCTCATAGAAGAACACTTCACATTTTCACTCCTGTTAAGCGCTGCATCAAGCCTTCCCCTTCCAAGCAAAGGTTGGGCTGTACAGGTACTTGGTGGCTTTGGAGTGAGGTCTGTTGTCTTCACCGAATCAGCTATACCAAAGAATTACGACAAACCTCTTTTTACCCGAAAGGCGCCTGAGGTGATGCCTTCAAGAGATGGCTCCCTGTCAGTGAGGAATTTTATTTACGGTTATGCTGTAACTCTCGGGGACACAAGGGAAGATGTAGCTTTGAATTCCTTAAGTGCAGTGAAAAGTGACATTCACGTTTTTCATGAACTGCATGTGTATGCCGGTGGTCCATGTGACGAAATGTACCATGGCATCCACCCCGAGTGTGCGTATGTTGACTCGTGTGTTGTATGGCGGCACTAAAAATGTACATTTCTCACAAAAGAGAAACGTTGCAAAGCCTGCGAGAGGTTGAAGGACGCGCTTAAAATTCATGATGTTAGGATAAAAAGCGTGAAAGGAAACGCGTTTGGGTTCTAGCTTCCCCATCGAAGAAAGCCAGTGTTAATGTAATACGCAAAGCTAGAATTGCCTGCCATAGATCCAAAGTGAGACTTATTAAGGGAAAAAAGAAGCTGAAAGCAAAGTTGGCCAGCTGTAGATCCAAACTGCAAGTTTGGATTTACAGCTTGCAAAATCTACCATAGGCCCCTCAGTTTGTTTAAAGTAGTGTGTTACAGCTGCCAAGGCCTGCTCGAAAAAGAGTGAGATATAGAGACAATTGGATTCTACTTTGCCTCCTTTTTCACATCAGGTCGCCTGCCGGGTATAGATTTCGTGCAAAATGAAGTTCTGGCTTTACCATCAGTAGAAACAATACATGGCTATGTTGAGATGCTTGGCTTTAAGTCTGGTTTTGACAAGCTTTTCAGTGTCTTCAAGAAAATGGAGAAAACAATAACTTTAAATGACATGGCATAATCATGTTTGATGAAACTCAATTAAAAAAAAGCAAGCGTGTCAACACGAAGACAATGACATGTAGGGTTGACTTCAGACATCGAACACGCTGATGAACTTGCATGTCATTGTTTGGTTTTTATGTTTTGTCCGTTCGGAGAACGTTGCATGCAGCCTACTGGAGATTTTGCTGCTAAAAGTGCAAGGAAAGGCACTGCTTGCACAGCTTCTACTGCAAGCCATTGTACTTATGGAAAACGCTGGCACGTAAATTCAGGGTTTTGTGAGTGATGACGCGCCCACCGGCAGGAGAATGTGGTAACTCTTGGGCATCAGTGGAGAACTCGAAGGCTGTTGCAACTCAATCACACACCCGAGTTACTTCGATAGGAAGGTGTTTGCCTTTTCTGATGTACCATACATCTTCAAGTGCATCTGGGATCTGCTTAAGCAGCAGAGGTAGCAGAGATAGCCATCTACAAAAAAGACCTCGTTGTAGTCGGAGGTTGAAAGGCATGTACCAAAATTACGCATGCACAGATTTACCCTAGCACCTGTGAGAAAGTGTATGTCAAGCTTGCTACGCAAGTGTTTAGTTGCTCCATGGCTTCAGGAATTCGGTTTTACAGAAGATCAGGTGTGTACAGTCTGGCAAACAGAGAGTGAACCGTATAGTTCATTGTTTTTGAATTACTTGTTTTCTAGATGAAGGCATTATCGGGAATAGCCCAGACCTTGCTATCCTGAACTGAGGTGTGGAGTGGCTCGACACATGGGAAAAGGAACTGAAGAGTGGTGCGGTCATCCAGGACATGTTCTTAACAAAGAGCACATCAGAAGAAGTTTGTGTCTCCTTGAAATCTATGAGAGAACTTTGGGCTCCTGCTGGAGAAGCACAACTTCAAATTCGTCCTCACAAGCACGATGAACCAGGATCCTGTTGAATGATTCTTTGAAAAGATCAGAATGGCAGGCTGTCAGAATGACCATCCATCAATGCCGACATTTCTACAGCTGTACCAGACGTTGAGTATCTACAGTCTCATGAAACCTCCGGAGTTTCGAAACTGCAGAGTGGTGTAAAGAGAGAAACATTTACTTTATGAAACTTCAGGGCCCTAATCAGCACAGATGATAAGAGCAGGTCATCTCCCCCTTCATCTACCAGGGGAAGAAGAAACTGCACAATATCATTTCTGTTGATGACTGGTAGTGTGAGGACGTCTGAAGGAATTAATGTCGCAGATTGTATACTCTATTATTTAGCAGGAGTTTTGAGCAGGAAATCGAGAAAGGCTACGAGCTGCGCCACATGCCGTTTCGCCTTCAGCATCGGGCCAAACATGTCCGCTGAGGCATCGTTGATGAACATAGAAAACTGGGAGGCCTAGTTCATCCAAACCAAAACCTGTTTAATCTGCTAAAGAAAACAGGAGATTTTTGTAAAACAATGCAGAATGCCAGACTTTACCGGGAGACAATCGAGGGCGTTCTTGATGTATGCACACTAACATTTCCATTTGCCGAACACAAAGAAGAGACAGTTGCTCATGTGTTGCCTTACTTTGTCAGCATGCGGATATGGCAATACAGTAAGCATATCAACCAAAGTTTGAACAAGAAAGCTTAAACAAAGAGGTCTGCCAATATATGCTCGTCATACATTTTTTTAAGATTTTAAATATGACGCTGGGAATGTTTAGTTGAAAATCACTCTGTGGTGAAAGCAAGTGAAGTATGCCGTTGGTGTTGAATCTAGCCAGTGCAGTACACTATATTGGCTGGGGCTGCATTTCTGTATTGCCATTAAGCCAACACTAAACAATGTGCGCAGATTTTTTAAACGGCATGGTCGTTTGTAACTGCTTTTATGGTTTCACTTGTCACTTGCTGTACTCATGTAATTGCTTTTATGGTTTGACTTGTCACTTGCTGTACTCATGTAACTGCTTTTATGGTTTGACTTGTCACTTGCTGTACTCATGTAACTGCTTTTATGGTTTGACTTGTCACTTGCTGTACTCATGCAACTGCTTTTATGGTTTGACTTGTCACTTGCTGTACTCATGTAACTGATTTTATGGTTTGACTTGTCACTTGCTGTACTCAATATTTTTCTTTACCTTCATAAATAGACATGTTTTCTGTTCAAATGTTGAGTATTTAGTAGAACACCAGTTGATATTGCATGTTGCCGCCTCAGTGGCTCCGAGGCAAAGCACCGCCCTACAGATCCCCAGGTGGCAGGTTTGAATCCCTAAGGGTGCCCGCAATACGACAGAGGCTTATTGTGAAGAAGACAATGTGTAACAGAGCGTTCGGTTACACGTCAAAAGATCCCCAGTTAGTCGAAATTAATCCTCAGTCCTCTGCTGGGATGTGCCAGATGTCCTCGCAGTTTAGCCACATAAACCCCCAAATTTGCCTTTGATATTGCATGTTTCAGCGAGACTTTTTCACTCTTCACAAACAAGAATCACTGTAAGGCTCCACTGAATCACTCATTTCCCAAAAAGAGTGAAGGAGCAAGAGGATGGACATCAACCAGAGGCTTAACAATTAAGTCTTCAGCTGTTTGTAATGGGAGTAGCAGCACCAGAAATGCGCAAAAAAAAAAAAAAAAAAGCACCACAATAAATATGAACCAAAAATTCAACTTGATACTGGCTTCCGTGCAAACATTTATGGTGTTCTTGCGAATGAACCACAAAACTTATTAAATGTAACAGTAACAAAAAGAAAATTAGGATGCCACGTCAAAGAGAGGTTAAGAGGGTTAGAACCTGAATAGAAACAGCCACTTGAGCTATAGGATCCTCAATTTAAGGGCTCTGAGGGGCGGGTTGGTGGCAGCGGCGAGGTAGCTGTTGTTACCGAGCGTCGGGCGATTCTCCCTTGCCGATAGACACGATATCTACGACGCCGATGCCAAGTAATTTGCACTTCGATTCGGGGTGTCTCACAAATGCAACGGGTCCCTGCAAGCGCACACACAAGTGCACAACCGGCGCACCCACACCCGCCGTCCAGCACTTCAAGAAGCGAGCACGGTGGAAGCGAAAACCGTCAGGCACGCACACCAACAACGAATAGCAGAGAGTCGCAGAATAAGTTACGGGATTGGCGACTGTCAACGGGTTGCACACACCACGTCTCCGCAGCTTCCAGTATCACCGAATGTAAAAATTAAAACACAGTTCGGCCCCAATAACGGGGCCCATCTTCCAAGAACTCTCCGGAATGTACGTAAACCGGACGTGACAGAGTCACCAAGTTCACGCAGTGCAACGACCGAAATTTCCTCTACAACGCCTTAGACATGTAAGTGCACGCTTCCACAAATGCGTTGTAAACAAGAAAAGCGCCCGGGCCACTACAATTTACTGATGCGCGGCGAAATCAGGGCACCTCTTTACCTGCCGATCACATTGAACGCCGAGAAGCTGGTGGAAAGGCCTGCACCTAGGAAACATAAACGGCCGGGGCATCGGGCACCTTGCAACATGTGCTTACATCTCGAAACTATGCCGAACAGGTGGAAAGCTCGGACAAAAACGCCAGTGGCCAGCATACGTACTGACATCCCCCATGACTAAATTTCAGAACGTGAAAGGGCACTTTTTAAACATGTAGCAGACGATACCGTCGATACACCTGTAGCAGACGAAATACCTCCACTTGGCTCGCGGGCGGCGCGGACGACCAGCGGAGCAGCGGAGTGATACAAAAGTGGAGGAGAGATCGCGTGACCTATAACCGGCGTGTGATTGGCTCCGGCTGCACGTAGCTTTGGCTGCGCTCGGACGGAAGCTGAAACGAAGTATAGCTTTCCTCCTCAACTCACAAGTCGCTCATTGTAGCAAACAGTTCAAGAAGACGGAAAGGAGGGACTTCCCTCTTGCTTGCTTATCTGTGTACCCGGACAGCGCTATTCTCTCCCTAAAAGACTAGCCCGCCGCTCAAAACTCGGACGGACAAAGGTTGTTTCCCCCACCCCGTTCACCTGTAAGCTGACAGTGCTGTGGATGCAGCGTGCTCGTTGGACCAGCCAAGCTTTTGCCACGTGATTACGCTCTCTTGTGCATACCCACTCGTAGAGAATGAGGTCAGGTGATCAAAGGCAGGTTGCTGATTGGTCTGGCCACCACATAGCTTCCACCGCACTGTCTGCTTAGGGGTGAAGGGAATAAGTTAGGTCCGGTGTCGTGTGATGTGCGTCTGGGCCGGGTGACCCGCTTCGGGTACCGCGGTTGTATCACACGTTTTCGTGCATCCTTTTTGCAGTACCGTAACCCACTCCGCAACCCGCTACGATAACCGGAAGTCTACAATCAAGGCCATCGGCGCGCGGGCGCTAGCGGCTTCTTCTTTACGGAGGGCTCAGCGGATGGGTGAAACACGATCTGCGAAAACTCCCTAATTAAAAGGCAGAGAGGTTTCGAAAGAAAGGAGGTACGAAATAGTCCACTGTGTTTTCAAAGTTTTATATCAAAAATCAGGCTTTTGACTGTCTACCTTCTTTCTTTTGGCCCATAAAATATAGGCTATTAGTAAAATTCGAAGATAAATTTATTTATCCCAGCCCAAAATTCGTTTCATGGGCCCTTTAAGCAAATAAGTGCCCAATGAAAGGTCTGAGACAAATAAGCCGTTCTACATTTACTTTATTTAGATCATAAGCGAAAAATATCACGTATGATCCATGAAATAATTCTTACATTAGTGGTATAAATTATTCATATTTGATTGATCAATAGTTTGAGTAATAGATTGACTGATTGATTTTGATACCTTTGCATTTCTTTTGGCAGCCCTGGTAATTCCAAAATCCATCTTTGTGGCTCCAGCAACCATAAAATGCCACGCAATCGCTCACCGTGAAATCCAAGAAGAAACGTTGGCGTCTGTCATATCCACTGCAGCGTCTCTCCCGGCCACGTACACACCTGAAAGGTATCCCTACATATAAAAGTGGTTCGTTAAAATATGCTTGGTACAATGTCTGCACAAATTAGTTTAAAAGCGTTAGCTTGCCCATAATACAAATATGTGTCTTTGCTTTACAATCATATTGGTCCACTGTACCGTTGACCAATATTGTCAGAAGAAAATAGGTTTGGTCATGGAGATGTTTCACACTGCTGTCCTGGTTGAAAACAAATTACTAATATTTAGGTTAATTTATGACCCAAAGTTCATAACGTGCGTCATATAGTTGTGAGTGCACGCCCCCATGCTCTTACCACAGTCGTGCAAATTGAGACCGGCAGCGGTTTATTATAATTTCATCACAATTAACTTTGCAGTTCCCCCGTCACGCATGGGAAACGGTCAGCTGCAGCTCGGTTTTTACTATCACAGCTTAATCCTTAGGCTTGGAGTTGACATGTTTTCTTTTTTTCGTAAAATGGCAACATAAATATACTAGCTTATAGGCAAATAAACATATACCGTATTTTCAGTACTATTGTTTACAGACTATACGTCTTTCGACGTCACTATTTTATGCGGTGCGATTATCTATGGTGGCGAAGTATGCAACGATACAAATCTTTTATTTATTTATTTATTTATTTTTCTTTATTTACAATTACCCTCGAGGCCCCAAGGGGCATTATAGGAGGGAGTGGCTGGTTAGTACAGTTCTAAATTTCGCGTTATCGGCGATGGTGACGGTGTCACCGGGAAGGCCATTCCAGTCCACAATAGCTTCTGGTATGAGCGAATGTTCATGAACTGCTGAAGTGGTCTTGGGACGGGCGATCTTGCATGAATGATCCACTCTTGCAGAAATATAGCTAGGCGGGCTGAGGAGAGACTGTCGTGATGGTTCAGAATAGTAATATTTATGAAGAAGGCAAAGACGGGAAATTCCGCGACGAACGGAAAGTTCAGAAAGAGTTAATTGAGATTTCATTGCAGTGACACTAGAAAAGCGAGAGTAATCAAAAAGAATAAATTGAGCAGCACAATTTTGAGCAGATTCGATTCCGTTGGTTAGAAAAGCCTGATGGGGGTGCCAGATAACTGAAGCATACTCTAGTTTAGGGCGAACAAGCCTGACGTAAAGGAGACGTTTGAGGTTAGAAGGAGCAGACTTGAAATTGCGACGTATACAGCCAAGTGAACGGTTTGCAGACGATATTGTCTTGCCTACATGAACATTACAGGACATATTAGTGGTTAGATGGACGCCAAAATACTTGTACTCTGCAGAAATCGGAAGGGTAATGCCGTTGAGTGTTAAAGAGCTTAAGGGCTGGGGGAGGATCGTGTGAAGCAGAGGTGCATGCATTTGTTAATATTGAGAGACATTTGCCATGTGCGACACCATTCAGCAATTGTGTTAATGTCGTTCTGGAGTGCAATATGGTCGTCTGGGTCTTTCATTAGTCTATAAACAACACAGTCATCTTCGAAAAGACGAACAAAGGACGAGAGGTGAAGAGGGAGATCATTAATGTAGATTAAAAAGAGTAAGGGCCCAAGCACAGTTCCCTGTGGCACACCGGAAGAAACGGGAGAGAAAGAGGAGGACGTGCTGTTACCGAAAACGAATTGAGAGCGATGAGTAAGGAATGATTCAATTCATTGAAAAACAGGAGGGTCCAGTTTTAGCGAACTAAGTTTAAAAAGAATGCGATTGTGTGGAACTTTATCAAAAGCTTTGGCGAAATCAAGAAAAAAGCGTTAGTTTGATAACCAGTGTCAAGATATTTAGACAGGTCGTTAGTGAGAAAAAGTAGCTGGGTCTCGCAAGACAGGTGTTTCCGGAAGCCATGCTGCGCGTTGGTGAAGAAGTTGCAGGAATCCAGAAAGTTAATCAGGTGCTTGTAGATGACGTGCTCGAGGATCTTGCAGGAGATGCAGGTGAGTGATATTGGCCGATAATTTAGATTTTACTGCCGGACTTGTGGACCGGAATGACCTTACCAATTTGCGCTTGTGCGCTTACACTCCCTCAACACACTTTTATAATCAGAAGACAAAGTGGCATGCTTAGACCAAGCTTCTGATGTATTTGCTTTTTCAGCGTTCCTGAAAAATCTTTTCTTTTTGTTAGATACACGACGAAGGGAATTATTGTACCAGGGTTTTGACGCGGTAGTTCGAATTGTTGCACACGGTATGTGTTTTTCAATAAGTTCAAAAAATTTGGTCTTAAAAGCTTGCCAATTTTCATCAGCGTTATGGCAGTCGAAGGTTTCATTAAAAGAAACAAAATAGTCTGAGAGCTCAGAGTTCATCATGGCCATTGTTTCCCTTGTGATACAAACGTATCGTTTTAGAAATGCACGTCGACTTTGATGGTTTGATATGAAGAAAAAAATTGAAGAGCCTTGTGGTCGCTAATGCCATCTAGTGGAGATAAATCCTTAAATAGAGAAGGATCAGTGACAAGTGCCAAATTCAGAATCCAGTGATCCTTGTAGGGAAGGAAACCAACTGGGTGAGGTTAAAAGAAAAACACGTCTTTAAAATCGCGGTCCACACTTGATCCCTCGAAACAACTTGTAGCCTGAGCATTTCAGTCTATACCAAGAAAATTAAAATCACCAAAAAGAAAAATAGGTCTGTTGGTGTGACTCAGTGACAACATAGACAGTTCATCACGAAGCAAGTTACTAAATTCGGGGGAAGCGTCGGGAGGACGGTAACATGCGCTAATCAAAAAGGACCTAAAACAACAACTTAAAGAAACCCAAACACTCTCGACAGCACTGTGAGACAAAACCTTCTGACTTGTGATTCTTCTGTCTACAGCTCGATAAGGACTCCACCACCTCGACGGTTCCCTCTGTCATGTCGATAAATATTAAAACGGGGATGGTCTGGCATTATTTCACTATCATCGACGTCAGAGTGAAGCCACGTTTCTGATAGCAAAACAACTAGCATCACATGAGGTATTAACAGACGACAGATCATCACGCTTGGATATTACGCTACGTTCATTAGCATACAAAACACAGATTAAACTTTCGGAACCCGCGATATCAGTAGCACTCCCCGCGTTCCCTTATCTCAACATTTCTATTGCGGTTTCTGTCTGGGCATCATATATGAATGTCTTCGTGCCAATGTGAAGCTTATCTAGCCGAAGCTTGAAAGATAAAGACTGACTTTTGGCAAAAGTAACAATGTTTTGGCGCGCGATCCGTGTATTTTCACAAAAGTCTTCTGAAATAAAAAATAAGCTGCCCTTGGGGAGGCGGGAGCCATTCGGTAGTAACTGACTTTTAGTTTTGAAAGACGAAAAACACGTTATTAAGGGTCGGTTTTTCCCTTCTTGAATTGTGCCAATCCTATGCGCACGCGCTCAATGTCAGAAGTCTGTAAAGTAATACCAAGGTTCTCTTCGGAACTTTATGACGAAACGTGATGGATTTTGGGAAGCACACAATATTTTAATGATGATTTTACATAATACAAGCTTTTTTGTGATCGATTAAAGGAAGTTTATTATAAAGGAAGAGGTTTGCAATCTAATAAAGGATACCATATTTTCCGGAATACAATATGGAAAATACGGTACCCTAAATAAGCATGCACACCTTCTGATGCTCTGAAGCTCACTCTTAAAAATATTGAGTGTATAGGGGTACACCCCTTGTCCCATATGTAACACCCCAACACAACACTACATTTGGACGTTCAGTCCACTGACGCCGAGCTGGCGATGCCAAATTTTACTAGCGGCTTAATAGCTGTTGGATATAACGTACTAAATAGCTAATGTGCGTATCAAAGACTAGAAAGAAGAAAAACAAACACAGAGGTTTTGCAGCAGGGCCAAAACACCATGATTGTCTTACTGTAGCCTTTGATCCGTACATCGGCTTTATTAATAAGTTGTATAAGTCGACTATGAAGCCGCTCTTGAAAGTTGGTATCGTCGGTTCCACGACTGTGCACTGAACGTTGAATTGTTGTTTTGGGGTGTTACAAATGGGACAAGAAGTGCACACCTTTACACCCCCAACTTCTTAGAGTCTTGTCATCTAAACTTACATGCCATCGCAACCAAGATGATCGAGACAACCAAAAACGTAGAAGCCGTGGTGTCGGTGTTTACGTTACAATACATTATGGTTCTGATCTCAACCCCTGAACACTCCTGTGGAGTGTTTTACTTAGCATTGCTGCAGCTTGTTAATATATGAGCAGAACAGAAAAAAGTCACATTATTGCAGCATGCACGACCGAGATGGAACGTTTCTGCGTTCGTCTAGAACAAAGGGTCTCCAAACCTTTTCACTAAGGGGTCGAATTAACGATCCGTCGGAGTCGCGAGGACCGGAAAAAAAACTAAATATAGCAAAGAACGAAAAAATATACATAAGCATTTAAACAGAAAAATAAAAGCTAAAGTATGAAAAAAAATCTTAAAATAGAATAGTAATATACTTCAATTTGAAATTTAATATTTAGCTAATTATGACATTACTAAACTCTTGTGGCCAAGAAAACTCACCAGGCATAAATGAATTCACATGGAAACTTTCACACATTGCCGCAGTGCGAAAACACTAACCAGTATGATAAAACGAATGCTCACAATATGCAATAGTTCTGACAGAGGGTCCTAAGTGCAATGCACTGTTTCGAACGAAAGAAACGCGAACGACGGAGCCACAGCCTCTTGCCCTCGCCGCGTCCTTCAACGGTCGTCAGTGGAAGCTCTCGCGGAGCTTATGGTACGCTTGGGGAGTAGTGACGGTGCCAAGCGGCCTGCCCGTTCAGTATATATCATTTGTGTCGACTTGTTTGATATGATATATTTATTGCACTTTGTAGATAGGGTATGTACAGTCGGGAGCAAAAGTTTGCGGGGCACGGGAGCGCGTGCCGAAAGTATGGGCGCGCGTCGTCAGAGGAAGGAGCAGCGCTACGTGTGCGCGGCAAACCTTCAGCCGCACGACCCTACAGTATACAACTCCTTTTACCACGCTAAAATCACCAACCGTCAACCGACCTGACAACCCAGTGAGGTGGCCTAGACCCAAGCGGATACCAAAGAACCCTCTTCTTCTTGCCCCGAACGTTCCCAAAGGCATTTAAAAACTAAGCAAAAAAAAAATAATTACGTGGTTCCTTTTTTTGTTTTTGTTCATAGTATCAACTGTTTTTTCATTCTTATCGTTCACCAGCTCCCCTACGAAGTAACCCTTAATTCGAAATTGCAATTAGTTTCTTGCAAGGCAATTATTTCAGGTTGAGGGTAAAGGTAGGAGACGTATTGTATGAGTGCTCCTGCTTGTTTTTTATACCTTGGTTGTTCTACTGGAGAACCACGGTGGCGTTCGTTCTATTGATGGGGCGAGCCGTCATGTTGGTTCGTTGGGTCCCTGTTTTCGACCAGGGATTCTCGTACGTATGGGGTGGATGTGCGACTACTGCGTGGGTTTGCCGCTTCGAGGCGTTTGATGCGGATGATGTGATACTTTACTCCCTGCTTAAGGGCCTGCACATCTTACTTTAGGACCTGTTCATATTGCTTTAGGACTTGTACGTCTTTGTGTATTGTTTATATGTCCTGTTGTAGGGCATTATAATGTGCATCCATGCGTTCTGTGTGATTCTCTATCATAGATGTCATGGCTGAATGGAACCACTGAGTTCGGGCGACTTGATCCAAGTGATGACTCACTTTCCCGTTTTGGCACAGCACGTGTGTCAAACAACGCCTCCAACAGTCTCGCCGTCGTATAGGCCCCGACCGACTCAGAGAAGAAACTAATACCCCATTCACACGGTCAACATAAAGGTACCTTTAACATAGATCCCTTTGCTATCGAAGAATCAGCCCGTGCTCTTGGGTCGCGAGCACACGCCACGCGCGGAAGATCGTTAATTGATTGACCGCAGAGAATAAAGGCCTGTTCACACATGCAGCGGAGCGCTACAAGCATAGCGCTGACCTCGCGCTAAGCCCGTGCTGACGGGAGCGTTCACCAGCTTTGTATCGCACCGTCAATACTGTTGCTCGTGGCAGACGATAACTAGCTGACGGCACGTGAGGAGCGCTACATCAGCGCTTCGCGGCATGTGAGAACCGGCCTTAAAGGTCCCTTAGCTAAAGGTACCTTTACGGTCGTGTGAATCGGGTATAAGTTCCTTTAGCAGTCTCAAGGTCACACAGGCTCTCAAGACGATAAGTCCGGAGTGCATTCCTCAAGTTCGCCACAATGAACGACTCAACCTTATTGCAACTGACGTCCGAAACGGACATGCAGCACAAGTGCTGATAAACCATACATTACTCTGCGGAATTCAGGTTCGACCATATTCTCCGTTGTCAGGCTAAACAAGCATCGGAGTAATTCACGATGTTGTGATGCGGATGTCACCGATGAAGAACTGGCACAACATCTACGATCAGAAGCCAAGATTGCCAATGTGCGAGGACTTCAAAAATCTCGAGTCGTCCAGAGTCGTCTTCAGCGGCAGCCACCTTTCGACCCATGACTTACTAGGATATGTGCGACACTCTTTTGTCCCATTCAAAGAGAAGTCCATACAATGGCACAACCGCGGCGGTTTTCGACATAAAACTATCGCCTGCAAACGCGCCCAAGCATGCAATCGATGTGCTGCGAACCACGTTCCGACAGCTGAGGGATGTACGTGCAGGTAAGTGAAATACATTAATTGCAGCGGCAATCATGATGCTACATCGCACATATATCAGAAATGGAAGGAAGCACAGTCTGTAGCTCTATATTAAAAAATGGATGCAGTAGGCTTTCGTGAAGTGAGGTCCGCCATCTCCCGTGAAACAACAACCAGGGACAACGCCGAGTGCACCAGGAGACCAGCTCTAAAGCCAGACGGAACTGGTAAGGACCCTTGTACCTCAGCGCTCAAAAGAACTGGCCGAAATGTTGAAGAAAAGATGGACACCAATCTTACAACCAGTCAGATATTGACAAAAGGTTCGTCAGAAAAATCTATACATTATCTATCACCCAACGCTGAACCTTTGAAACACTCCTGTGAAAAGACAGGCCAAGCTGAAAAAGAAGATACTGCTAGCAACTCAGCGACACTGGGAAAAGAAGATCCGGGATGGTTATCAATCATAAATGCAGGTGCCAGCATAGCACTTGCCGTTTCGGCGAAAATTTATGCTTCCTGGTCGGGTACCCCTTCATCCATCATCCAGACAATACTTCCTCTTCTAGGAGGCTGTTAGTAGCAACACTCAACACAAGCGCGCATTGTTACCAACGAAAAGAAGCCTCTAAATGTAGAACTTCAGGGGCATTCCAACCAGAGTGTCGAACCGAAATTTTTATCGGTTCGGTTCCGGTTCGGGTTCACAGCTTTCGGTTCGGTTCCGGTTCAGTTCCGGGGAGCAAAAATTACCGGTTCAAACCGGTTCGAACCGGTTTGAACCGCTAAATTGAGAATATATTTTTCGCGTTGTTCTGGCAATAAACACTATTTACGCCGTGAAACTATTAACTATATAGTTTCTTCGATCGTCCGTGCAATTTACTTTTGTTTTTAGGTACCAAAAATATTAAATTCAGTTATTTAATTTCGACGCAAGAGTAGAAAAAAATCTACATTAAAATACATAACGTCGTGTTCATACGACTCCACATCCCTTTGTTTACTAGTAACATATGTTTTACCTGGATCAAAATGTTTAAGTACAAGAGTAAAGAGTTCAGCTGGTTGGGACATACCTGCCAATAGATCAGCTTCAAATTTAGAGCTATACTCTATTTTATTGTGATTTCTTCGTGTTTAAGTAAAATTCTAAAGTTCAAGCTCATCTATCTACACGGTATAAAATGCTGTCGCAAAGCCTGGTAGGTCGCCTAAAATACCCATGATTGGTACAACTTTGTGTCGCAGTGTTAAAAATGAAATCGTTGTGTCCTTGAACTAAGGAATTACTTACATCACATAAAACTATGAAGTGAGCACCTCGTGCTCATGCTAATTATGAAATAAGGTTTACGAAATACACTTCACAATATATATGTATATGATGACCTCACAACTGAGCTAAAAGCAATGAAATTTCCAAAAGTAACAAAAGTTTTAGGATAATCCCTTTTAGTCTATTTTTTATAGAAACACCGAGCGGCAATCCAAATGCTTGTTGTTCTAACCAAACATTGTTTACATTCAGCACCGCATGCATGCCACTAATCATGCAGCACGAAGTAATCGCAATTGTTCACTCTAATCTATACGCACCTTCGCATTCAGATCGAATCTGGCCCAAAATAGCGCTTGCCCAAATGAACAATTTCTAATGCAGAATAAGCTGGCATAGCCTGACTGTTGGGGTTTGTTCTTGACAAGATGCCGGTCAATTTAATTTGCAAATGAGCATCACCTTTGCTAACTGATGATCTTAACTCGATAGCGTTAAGGAGCTCATGTCGCAGAAAAGACGATGTCGGTGACGTGTTTGTAAAATCCTGATTGGTCGATAGGTTCATGACGTCACAGCTACATACCCTCGCGCAAGAATTTCAAGCAACCCACAATGCTCACGTGAAACGTGACATCACGCGTGGAATGAGAGTGATTGAAACATGACATGTAATGCGAATTAAAGGTCGCCGTATGTCTCAAATGATTTCACTTTTTAAAGTAATTATTTTGCCTTAAAAAAATTAAGAATTTTAGGCGGGATTCGAACCCACGACCCTTTAGTTGCGAGTCAGACGCTTTTCACTAGGAACGGCGCGAGCGTCTGGCACGACAAAAACGTGCTTTTGGGTAAGAGCGTTTTTGCAAGCTAAGTATTTTCCGGAGTCACGCTTTTTGATCTGCGCCCAAGATGAGTGAAGAGGAACCTTTACAACACAATACGTTTTTAAAACTCTCCAACTCCCCCCCTCCCCCCCCTCCCTCCCCTCCCCCCCCCCCCCCCCACACACACACGCACTTCTTTATACAGCGGAGCTGTTAAGGCCCGGTTTCCCCAGTGTCGTGTCCGTCAGCAAACAAATGATGACACTAAACTCCGGACAGCTGCCGCCGTCGCTCGTAGATGGCGCAACCTTTCCAGCCTTTCCACTCTGGCTTGCCGACTTGCGGCTGGCCATTACTTCCTTCCCACCATAGTACCAGCTTCGCTTGTCTTCCTTCTTCACCAAAGTGGAAAGGCTGGAAGTATTCCTGAGGAATCGCCTCCTCCGTTGGTTTGTGTTCATTCGACAATTTTATTTGACACTTGTTAACCGCAACCCTTCACTGCTTTTAGTTTGCACCCCGTGAGGTTTAGATGGGTCATAAAAACGACATCGGGGTGGAACGTTCATGACTTTTCCGAGGCGAACTGGTCCTCTGGCCCAAGTATACTCGCACAGGCCGCCACTAATTAAGAAGCTTCTTTGTCGCGGTAAAATTGGGAGGATTAAATGAGACTATTTATGTTAGTCTTGCTTTCGCAAAGACTGATGTCGCAATTGTAGGATCAAAACCACCCGCCTGACGACAGTCGAGCGCGGCTCATGAATTGGGCAGGAGGACTGCGTGAGCACCGTACATCGGCTCGTAACAATCAATGTCTTGGCAGGCACTCGGGTAGTGGCTCGTGTCCAACCTGTTGCGGTGATGAGAGTAGCCGAACTCTAACAATGCCTGTAGCTGAGCACGTGTTTTCTTCCTTTAAAACCCCAGCGCGGGGGTATGATTAACGTTGGCGACATAAGATAGGCACCAGGCCACATGGCCATTTCTGGATCCGAGTTGAGGGGATGAACGATGCTCATATTTCTCGAATTTTTCGGCGACTGCCGAAAAATTCTAGAAAAAATAACAAAGCCAAGTTCAAGCAGTCATTAACGTTAGGGAGTGATCCTGAGTAGTATTTAGTGATATATAGAAATATTTTTATAGCTCCTTTAAGCAAAGTAGAGAGGGAGTCAAAACTTCGGCAATAACTTGAGAACGACGCTCGTGTGAGACTTACAGCGACTGCCAACGTTCGGCTGTCACTCTGAGGTCACTAAAATATATATTTATTTCTTAGTATTCCTTCCGTACACACGTGTAGTTCTATGTAACGCCATATTAATAAGTTGCATTTAGTAATTTCAGCACTTATATTTTCAGGGACATCTTTCGGATGCAGTTCAGCAACAACGAAAAAATATTTGGGTGCCTGTAAAATGGGTCTTGCAACATTTTTTTTGTACTTTCAATAAATAGTGTTAAGAAATAACCCCTAACGTTGATAGCTTTGCGGAAACATCCATTAGCTTTCTCCTAATAGCAGATGCAGAAAAAATAAAGGAAAGAGAAAGCTGTTGATATCTCCTCAACTCGCAATTTAAACAAGCGGCCACGTGATCGGATACCGCCAGTGTTCATCACAGTCATGTGCTAGGCGGCTAGGGTTCGGAAAGCAAAAGCTTGGACTGAGCTTCAGATATTGCTAGAGTTGGGTTATTATCATATGTAATTGACATGAGCCGTTACCCGAATGTTTGGCGGTGCTGATTGTCATGAACCCGAGCACTCGACTAGGGGTTATGAAAATCGCTTACGTCACGGTGTCACGTAACTCTCGGTGCGAAATCGTGATGTCATGTTACGTCATGCTGTCAAAAATGTTAATAAATCTAGTCACTTCCTCAAATTAAATCGAGTTGACGCAGTGAGTCAGGTGACGTCACGAGGTCACGTGACAACATGTATGGACACCATGACGTCACGTGACAAAGTGGCACATGGTCAATCATAGTGCCATGAAAACCCACAACTTACCATACTTTTCAATTCTGTATATGACGATTTGATCCATAGAAATACAGCCGCCAATTGTTTTATTCCCATATGTTCATTTTGTGATACTAACAAAAAAGAAAAAAAAAAAGAAATATTACATTGAACCGTTTGGAACCGGTTACCGTTATATTTTTTTTTCGGTTCGGTTCCGGTTCAGTTCCAAGATGGCGGCGAAGATTTCGGTTTGGTTCAGTTCCGGTTCGGCTAAAAATAACGGTTCTGTTCCGGTTTTCGGTTCGGTTCCGTTCCGGTTCGACACCCTGATTCCAACACTGCGGCACAGCACGGCCCAGGCGTAGTTCATTGTTTACCTCGCTCTTTCAATGGAATGTAAAATCAGTGCGCCTACGACTTGCTGGAGTAAGCAATCGCTCACCGATTAGAAAATTGAAGTCCTGGCCCTTCAGAAAACGAATGTCTTGCCCGGAGAGATACACTTATCTCCTTACGTGTTTTATCATAGCGCTGCTATAAACCGTAATGGAAGATCAAAACTATCTATACTTGTGCGAGGTAAAGTACATCACACTGAGCTTGACCTTTCGGATCTCTGTTCACCATCTGAAGAGTACGTTTTCTTGACGATCAGATTTGGAAAGAATGAAACGACGGTTGTATAAGCGTACATCACGCCACAAGGCCTCTGGGACACAAAACCACTTGAAGAAATAAGTAAAAGAAGCTGTAGTAACTTAATTATCTGTGCTGGCTTTAATGCTCACAAGGAAATATGGGATATGACACTCTGACGAACGCAAATGGACGACAGATAGTGACAACGGCAACATCTTTTAATCTCCGACCTCTCAACAACGGATCGGCTACATTCTGCCGACGGCACACAAAGGCGAGCACCCTGGACATAACGCTGGTCTCGGCAGAAATCGACGCTCTCTGGGACACGGGCGGAAGTGACCATTTCCCGTTCAACGTGACTCGCCCCAGTGAGGCTCCGAAGAGCATCAAGGTGTGCAAGGTGGTTAACTGGGATCATTTTCGTCAATACATCGCTTCAGCCGCAGATAGTAAAAGCGATACATACATCACTACTTGCATTTCGGAATGTTTGCAACGCGCAACCCGCATTGTTAAAATTCCAGCGATACGTCCTACACCTGACCATGAGGGGCTTAATCTCCGAGCCAACTCGACGACAAGCCCAACGAAAGGCACTGCATACGGACGCCTTATGGGACTTGTCATTATACAGCCGTATAAATGCTTGCTTCCAACACCACACTAAAAAGATTCAAAAGTGGCAGTGGAGTAGTGACTGTGCATCGCTGAGTGGCCCTGGGGGAGGAAGACAGGCGTGGGGGCTCGTTCGAGCTTTTAAGGGACCAAAATTCTGCGACATTTGATTACAAAACTTACAATCAAGACTGGTCAAACCATGATCGAAGTGGCGGAGCATCTGGCGGACGAGTTTGCTCGGTCCTCGGCTACACAGCCTGTACCCCAGCAGACATCGAATGCCAAACAATCAACCAATGTCCCTCCAGACAGCAATAGCACATTGCCTAACTAAAGCTACTTCACTCTGGCACAGCTTACGCAAGTACTTTATTACACCAGAAGGAAGAGCGCTCCAGGTCCTGATGGTATAACGTATCAATATCTCCGAAATATAGACCAGATTTCCACCCCGACATTCTTGAGCAACTCAGCGTCATCTAAAAAAATGAGACACTCCCAAATACACGAAAAGAGTAAATAATCTCTCCGATACTTAAAAAAGAAAGACCATTAAACAAAATCTTATCCTACAGGCCCGTCTCGTTAAGAAGCTGCCTGGGAGAAGTCCTAGAAGGCATGGGTCTTTGGAGCCTCACGTGTCTTCTAGATCGAGCGAATGCTTTTCCACCTTCATTGGCGAGCTTTCGAGCAAAGAGTTGCACAGCCGATGCGAGAGGTGAACTCGCGTCGACCCTAGAAGAAGCCAAATCTACTGGGCAAGTGGTGCACTGTGTCTTTTTAGACATTGGTCGTTGTTTCGCCACCTTGTCTCATCCTATCATCATCCAGCAACTAAAGTACTTCGGTATCTGTGGTCGAATCCTGACGATCTTAGGAGTCGTTTCTCACTTGACGGAGCTTCACTGTCAAGATCTCTGTTGCAACTAGCACTTCACGTACAATTACCGATGGAGCTCCCCAAGACAGCGGGCTCAGCCCCTACTCTTCAACGTGGTGATGCAGCGCCTCCTCACTGCCTTCCGATCAGCCTCAAATCCTTCATGTTGACATGGCAATATATGCCGACGACGTCGCTATGTGGTGCGAGGGTCCCTCCAGAGGTGCCGCAGCTATCCGAAATCGACTTCAAGTAGACCTAGATGCTACGGCTCTGATGATTTCAAACCTCGGCCTCTCACTATCAGTGGAAAGAACTGCGTCGTACACTTACCGACCAGATAGGACGAGCATCCGAGCACGCATTACTACTAATGACTCCCGGAACTCCCGTTAAAGGGCTATCCACACGAAAAAGAACTCCGGGGACGGATGTCGTGACGTCAACCAACCCGGGAAACTCCGTCCCCGGCTCCGCCGCGTGCACCGGTGGAGCTTTTGTAAAAAATTGGGTTGTGTGTGTGTTTATACAGCCTAGAACTTGGTCTGCCTCACAGGGGCGACGAGTCTCCCAGCTGTAGATGAGAAATTTAGCCAGTGCGGTACAGCCGCTAGCCTGGGGTCTTTAACGTGCATCACGCAGTAGTGATACACGACCGCACGCCGGTACGATGCTCATCCAGATCGAAACGGGCAGGGGTGGGGCTCGAACCCAGGATCCCTGGGTTCTGCAGCGCAAGCTTTCGCTCCACGTGCTCCGAGCTGGTGTGCGCTAGACCACTCGGCCACCGATCCCCCCTGGAGCTTTTGTACTGACAGCACGAAGCGTCCGCGCCTCCGCCACGGAGGAGAAGGGCGGCGCGAGGCGTCAAAAAGGGATGACGTATGTCGCACGTGATGCGCGCTCCGCGGAGGAAAAGGGCGGATTTCTCCTTCGTGTGGATACCCCTTAAGCGATTTAGTAGCCATCTCCATCTTGGGGTGGAGGTGGACGACCGCGTGACATGGAGACCTGAGGCTCGGAGGACTTTGGTACGATATCGTGCGTCATACAACGTCCTGGAGGTCCTTCGTGGGGAGCTGCACAACTTACACTCCTACAACTGTGCAAAAGCCGTATAGTATCCAGGCGCTCGTACTCCCTGCCACACCTAAGCATGGGAAGGACCCAGGTTCGGTACATTGACGCTTTTCATGGAAAGGCGCTGCGTTCCTGCCTCGGACTTCCAACATCTTCAGCAAACAACCCGACCCTTGCTGCGGCAGAAGAATAGCTTCTATCGTTAAGGCTTGAGGAGAAAGTAATGCGTCAGATTGTTTGCATATTAACAGTGTTCCAGTGATGGACAATACTAATGCCCACACGTTGGGCCCGTACACATTCTCACCTCAGACAGCTGGCATCAAAATTTTAGGACGATATCGGAGCACCAGGGCAACACTTATATCCTCCTCCCCCACTTCAAAGAGAGCGTTCCTGTTGATACAGTAAACACTACGAATTTTCAAACGTAAGGTGAATGTCCCCACGCTAGTTGCTTGATCGATCACACTAGAACGCCTGGAGGAAGTACCCTGATTGGATTCACGTATACACGTACGCCTCTGTCACTGCGGTCAAGAAAACAGAAATTGTTGCTATTTCTATCCAGGAAACGGACTTCGAAGTGTGCGGCAGGCTAAACGTCGAGATATCATCGACTACTGCAGAACTTGTTGCTATCTGGGCAGCGCTCGAGTCCATCAGAAACATCACCTTGCTAATTAAAACTGTGGTACTCATGGACTCTAGAGGCACACAACAACGACTTCAACGTCTCGAGAGGGCCACCCCACTTTTTAACAGAGAAGCATTAACGGCTGCAGCGGTGGAAGACCTCGGCTGGAGTTTGGCTCTGCAGTGGATCCCATCCCATGTTGGAATTCCCGGCAACCAGAGAGCAGACGAGCTTGCTGCGGGGGCCCCTTAACAACGGTTACCCTGCATTATTTTTACATCATATTATTGAGGAACACAGACTTATACGGCACACTATCCGCAAGAAACACGTTCACGCAGGGGTAGCGACAGGAATACCACCTCCAAGCATCCCGCGCAAACTCTCATGTTCAGAGGCATTACTCCTTTGCAGACTTCGAGCCGGCTCCCCGCATACCGCGAAGCGTCTTCATATGTACCGCCGCAAGACAGCTCCCGGATGCCCGACTTGTGGTCATATTGAAGACACAACTCATGCACTACTTTTGTGTCCTACCTATGAGGAACTCGAAGAAGTGCTACTGCAATCCTACGGTGCAGTTGTACTTCCCCACTCCACTGCCCAAGAGCTTTTCAACTCCAGTGAAACGCGGTAAATTGCCGAAAAGGAATTTCGTGCTCTGTTCTAATAGCTCCAGAACAGTGAGCTCTCTGATCGATTCTGACATCCGGAGACACAAAACAAAAACTCATGCGAATTATCTGGGACAAGTATTCAAAGTTTAAATTCACGTATGCGAGGGAACAGGTAGCACGGCTAGGTAGCAACATTCTGATATAGTGGGGGGCGGAGATGGGATCTTTCGCGGTACATTTACGGACTTTGCAAACTCGGATCGGCCCTGCAATAAGAGCGGATGCTATCTTCCTGCTCACTGTGGACTCATTTCCTCACAAGACCAATTCTCAACACGCCCGTTGGCTTTTGGACTACAGTGCATCGAATGTTCAAACTTCTAGGTAACTATTCCTTCTTCCTCTTTTGTTATTCATACTTCTCCCAAAAAGCCAGGTAGCGACCTGCCCCTGACTGGAGGCCCACATATCTCCTGGCTCCCTCCTTTCCTCTCACCCCAAAATAAACAAACAACCTCTCTCCCGTCCAGGCAGACGGGAAAGAGGTGCTCTACAGCCTCATGTTTCGGTTTTATTTTTCGAGCACGTCGGGCGCATTGTTTAATAAGTGTTGTGGAGTTGATTGAGCTTCCGCGGCAGCGAAGGCCGCCTGTAATTCCGTATACCAGTCCAAACATGAAGGCCATTTCGGTTGCATTGATGTGTTTACTACTAATTTTATGAAATGAGCAAACGAAGCCGCTAGAAACAGCGAAGATCCGGAGCAGCGCCAGCAGCGCTACCAGCGCTACGTACATTGGGCTAAGAGTAAGATGGCCGCCTCCGATTGCAGAGCTAAACAACGTTTCATGGTTTACGACATTATGGAAACCGCGGAAACAGTGTCCAAGACGGGCAGGTTTTGCTGCCGGGTGCCTGGGTACCTTCTGTTCTGAGTTCGGTTCTGTTTTCCGATGCCAGGTTCCAACCGGGAATCAACGTGGTTCTGTACTTCTGCGTGCCACAAACACAGCCGTAACATCGCGATGGCAGTGCTGTGCGTTGAGAACAGAAGGTTGGAAGTATCGCCGATGTGACCGTGAGTTCGCATATCAGTGGTGTAATAACAAGATTAAATTTAGTGTCATTGAATACCCTGTCAAAGTATCGCATTCCCATTCATTTATTGCTTTGCCTACAACACTTCCACTCTAGCCGTTTGTTTCGATTTCCTGCGGTATCACTGGACGGCAGCAGTGACGTGTGCCATCACTATCATTAGCATTTTTTTTTCTAATCGCCGCCATGAGCCACCAGATTGGGTCCAGCCAGCTTCTGCTGCAGCGCTCTGGGTCACTTCTCAGGCACTTAGCACTGGTCAGAGAATTGCAAAACAGGGGGGGGGGGGGGGGGGGGGGGGGGCTAGCCATTATAAAACGAAAGAATTCCTAGCCAACCGCAAGCGAGCTTTGTGAGGTGAGGGAATTTCACTTGTCTTCTCCGCGTATTGCTCGTCGCATCGCAGCCGATCAGGCTGCTTCGAGTGATCTTTTGGTTCGGCACGAAGGATGCTTGGAAGAACGGCTGCTTCTGAATAATTCCTCCCTCAACAAAAATAGTTAATTCCTCCCTCAACAAAAATAGAACTACTATAGGCATATTCCTCGATATAAAAAAAGCTTTCGATTCTGTTAACCACGACATTCTTTTACAAAAACTTGAGCGTTACGGTTTTCGAGGGCCAGCTGGCAAATTTTTTCGTAGCTACTTAACAAACCGCACCCAATTTGTACAAATTTCCCATAATCAATCTACAACCGCGATAGTGAAGACTGGTGTACCACAGGGGTCGGTGTTAGGACCGATACTTTTCTCTCTTTTCATCAATGATTACGCAGCTTGCCTCAGACATTCCGAAGCAGTTTTATACGCTGATGATACAGCCTTACTAGTATCACATCATTCTCTTGAAGAGGCCGAATTACTAGCAAATAACGACTTGAAAAATACGATAACTTGGTTTAATTGCAACAAGCTGGTGCTAAATATTAAAAAAACTAAGTTCATTGTTTTCGCGTCTGATCGGAAACAACAATCATTTACATGTAACCTGCATCTAGGAGGTTTACACATCGATCAAGTTAACACTTATAAATACCTAGGAATTACCCTAGATTCAACACTACACTGGGCTCCCCACATTGACGAGCTATGTAAAAAATTAACCTTCGGATGCTTTTCATTAGTGAAAGCACGGAAACATTTTAGCAAACAAACATTACGCATGATTTACTTCGGTGTGTTTCATACTCATTTAACCTATTGTGTTGAATCATGGGGTTTCACTTACGCGTCATATCTAGCGAGAGTTACCATTCTGCAAAGAAGGGCAATCAGGATAATAGCAGCAGCACCTATACATGCATCAGCTAAGCATCTTTTTAGTGAATTAAACATACTCCCCATCAACTTAGCTCGCGACCATAAGACTGCCACTTTAGTCCAAAGAATTTTAACCCAGAATACTCCATATCACTCTTCTATATTCAATTTTCCAAAACGTGAAACCCGACAACTACATTATAATAACCTTAATTTGCCGATAACTTACAATGCTTACGGGCGCCGCTTAATATCGTTCATTGGTGCGAAGATATGGAATAACATTTCATGTAATATAAAACTAGCAACAAATTTTGTACTCTCATTAAAACGATTTATTTCATCTGAAGTGTACAACTCACCCTGTTAACTCCGTACTAGTAGTTATATTATTTGTGCAGCTATGTATAGATTGTGTGAATGCCTATAGGATTGTTTTAAATGTGAATGTTTTTTTAATGGATCCATTACTAGCCATGTAGGCTATGGATCCAGATGACTAATCAGACATTTCTTTGTACATCTTTACGTGAATAAACATTGATGATGATAAAAAAAAAAAAAGTGCTATTCATTCAAACTGCTTCGTTTCGCGCGAAGCGTAAAACAAAAAATGGAAGGAGTCGGTTTGCATGCAAGATTCGAAGCACCAATAATCCGGGAGACACACCATACAATTTAAGCACACACCCTTGTGTGCATCGGCACTCAGGTGGTCGTCATTTTTTTTTTTTATTACATTGGTGCTTTTCTTTTTGTGGTACAAAAACACGAATGACGCCTCAACAGCACGGTCTTAGATAGGTATGTCACTTGATGCCCCGAGTGAATGAGAGGCACATTGCTGCAAAATCTATGATGACAGAAACATCTTTGGTGTTTGCGGTTTAGAGAGTCATTGGTTTCAAATCAAGCCATTCTCGTTACGCACCGTCAGTTTCATTTGTCTGTATTAACCAATTGCAGAGATGGCGTCGACGGACAACTGCCTTGAGAAATCATTGCTGAACTTCGCTGCACGCTTCATCTGGCCAACGAAGCGATTGTCAAGCTATCAGAAGGGCTTGATTCTATGTTTCAATCTATCCTGTTCCTGTCCATTTTTGAACATCTTGCTGCGGTACGATCTACGCTGCGGCACGATCGTTAGCAACACGATGCTTCAATGTATTGGACGGTACAAGCTACATTACCCTTCCTTTACATAAAAGCAATTGCGACTTTAAAGAAGCGGATTGCAAGTTGTTTCAGCGTAGAATTAGCTGCGACTTTCGGTTTGTCGGATGGTGAGCATTTTAAATGAAATGCCCATTTCCTTGGTCGCAAAGGCGGAACATTAGATATTTGAAATAGATATCTAGAACTCGGGAGCTGTTTTTTTGTTTTTTTTTTTCTATTTTATTTTATAATGGAACGAAACGGCACATACTAAAGTCCGAGATTGTTTTAGTATGTTTTTAATACCCCAGGTTAACTTCTCTGTCTTTTTTTCTGCACGTCTTCTTTTTCTTTACCTAAATCAGCTCGCTTCACTTGTCACTCATTCTTGTGTTCATTTATGCAACGAACCGCCCAAGCGACGGTCGCAGAGGGGCGAGAATCTTTTATTTCTTCATGGCTGCCACGACCATCCGAGGACCACCCGACGTTCACTTGTAAGAAATGGCTTATAAGCCGTGACAATTTTTATCACGCGTTTTAACATTGAACCTAAGTCCAAAAACTGAGACAACGTGGGCTGAACAAGTAATGCTTTATGAGATTCAAAGAAACCAATCAACTATTTTACATCATTTTGAGCAGAAAAGATGAGCACACGTAGATCAGGGAAGGGAAAAGTTGTAATAGTTTACAGCACGGCATTGAAATAATGGTTACAATGTGCGGCGCATACATGGTTACAATATGCAGCGCATTATCCTCTTGAGGGTAAACCCTCTGAAACCCACGCGCTCATTACAATAAATTTAACCGACAGCTGCTTTCTGACAACCAGGTAAGTCTCGCCTGAGCTGGGTATTCGAAGGGAAAGACCCAAGGTTCCACAGGGGGCGTATCTGGTTCACGCAGACATACAGGGTGTTTTTATTTTATTCTTTACAGAACTTTACATATTTTACAACAAAAAAAAAAGAAGGATGTGGCTTTCGTTATATCTGTAGGGCTCGGTGGACAATAAATAGCTGAATAACCGTTGCAATGTTCAATAATTAACCAAAATTTGTTAGTTGACTTGTTTATTAACGGCTTAATTGGCCATGGTGCAATTGCAGTTTTAAAAGGAGTCATTATTAAAGGCAAACACAATTTCGACGATTCGCGAAAAGACAACGAGGTTTCCGAAATTTATCGTAAAAGTTTGCCTTTCTTCGCTTGATTCAGAAACCGCGTTATGAAAATAATACGTAGAATAGTGACTTAGTCGTCTTGATGTGTGGTGTTGGCGAGTCCACCCAAGACACGCTGTCGAGTTAGTGACGAGGGAGAGAAACAAGTGTGCCATTCTTCTACGCATCCATATCAGCACAACCTCATACGCGCTTTCAGCGCGCGGTTTTTTAATTAAGCGAAGAAAGGCAAAATTTTAGCGATGAATATCTCGGGACAGAACGAGCGGGTTGGTAGAGATAATTAAGCTTCAAGAAGAAAACGAGAAGGGACGGACAAACACAACAAAAACGAGCGCCTTGTTGCTTTCGCTCAAAGCTCGTTGTTTGTTCGCGAACTTTCGAAATTGGGTTGACCTTTAATAAGGGCTCCCTTGAAAGGTGCAATTTCAACATGGCCCATTAAACCGTTCATTAATCCTTTGCCTACCACAAGAATTAAAAGAAAACAAGACTTGAAAATACCGATTATTTATGTGTCCTATGCTAAGTTTGACCTTGTGTCGTACCGCAGGAAAGGCTACAAGCGCGAGCTCCTTGCTCTATGGCACATCTCGGCGGCACAAGCTCTCGTGCACCATTGGCAGCTGCCAAAGCTATGAGCTCGCGCTTCTAGCCTTCGCTGCGGTACAGCATAAGGTGAAACGTAGTGTATAAAATCGTGGTACCGACACGTGCGCCGCTCAAAGTGAAAAAAAAAAGGCGGGCTGCGCGATTTCTTCTTTTTTTTTTTGGATAACTCGACTACAGCGCCGCCACGAACTGTCAATAGACGCCCCCTCACGAGCTCCCGTTGTCGAGCCGCTCCGGTCCCAACACTACCCCAAGTATTCTAGTACACTGTAGTGTTAGTAAACATCGGGCTTTTGGGACAACAAGCTCGATAAAGGACCCCCAATAATACGATCTCCTCCCCATTACTCCCCAGCACTGGCACCAGTCGTGGCGATATTTTCTGCCCTTTTCAAAAATAGCAAGAGTGTGCTTGCATAGCTTTGATAGGCGCTGGAGATGAGCAAGGGCGAAGATTCCGAAAACTTCTTTTTTGACATCACGCTTCGGCAAGGAAGGCCTTTAGCGGCACTTTGAAAATGATTTTCTATATCTGCATCCACGAAATTAAAACTTAATTTCGATATTTGAGATCCTGGAGATAAAGCCAAGACGATTTGAGTGTCTCCGCAAATACAACACCGCTTCAGCTTCCATAAAAAGAAAAAAAGCATGGTGCGGGAGAAACCCAACTCTGGCCAAAGGAACGTCAAACAGTATTATATGAACAAAAAAACAGTAAGCGTTATCTTATGGCAAACGAATAAGGTTCAGTTATACAGGGTTTGTTGTTTATTAAAATTATAAAAAAAAACGTTCAGACAACTTGATTCTGCGGTTTGATCGACTCATTTGGTTCCTCGATATATTACAGTGATTTCATCTCACAGCGGGAGGCAGAAAGTTAGATAGATAACATTTCTATAGCTCTACATATTTTACGACAGATATTAACTAATAGTTTTTAGTTACGTTTAGTAGAGTAAACACACAAAAACACGGGAATGTTTTCATAAAAATAAGCAATTACTTCTTTTTTCTGTATATTTTCAATAGATTACTTAAAATGCGACGTTGGTAAAGCATCTTCTATGATCGCTTTAACCGAACTGAAATTGATAATTTTCTAAAGAAACCTGCTATTTCAAAGAAAGTATAGCTATGTAATTAAATGATCCTTCTTGTTGCTTGATATCACAAATTGCAAGCCCGTTTAGACACAGGAGTAATTATACGTAGTTAAATTTGATCAATATTGTTGTGCCAATCTCTACAAAGTATTTTGTATCTCTAGACCTAGAACATCGTTTGCGAATCGTGTGTCAGTGCAACTCACACTTTCGTGCTTGTGAGAAGACCACGCTGCAGGCGAAAATTAGAAAACACACCAGAAAAACAATCCGCATTATTGGTAGAAACTACCTTGGTGCTGACAAGCAACTCAACCTCTATATACCTCTTGGATGAAAATGACTGTATTTATATCCTGACCAGCAACGCATTTCTTTAAGCACAAAGCACTGCCAGATTTTTCTTTTCTTTTTCTTTTTTATTACGAAGTGTCTTTTTATCTCTGTATGACGTAGTGACCTTTGATTCTGGTTTCGCGTCTACAAACTCCGAGTTTAAGAACCTGAGTCTCATCCATGTAGAGGGAGTGCGAGTCTGCTACATTTTTATTTATGATCTTTTTTGAACCAAGAATACACCACAACACTTTGGAAATGTAATGCAAACGGTTATTTGGGTGATTTCAGATAAGATCGACCGAAGGGTGGCTGGTCGACATTTCTAAATCAACTGATGTTTTTATATGACATTGTCTAGTGTCTGGTATAAACGAATCCACACTTAGTTTTGACCAGAAAAAAAATTTGGAGACAAGAAAAATCGTAAGGCAGGGAGAGGTGGACAGTTGCAATAACGCGCACTGATGGAGGGGGCAAGTTTGAAAGTGAATAATTAAACCAATAAAATTAGGAGAATTTTAAAACGTTTTAAAAACAAACTATGGGTACAACTTGCTTGTAATATAAAGTAATAATATTTATTAAAAATTTATTTAGTTTTCTAAAAATTGCCAAACATGCCTGCTCGAACGACAAATGGCAGACTTTGGAAATCTGTATCTCATGAAATAATTTAATCATTATTACATAACTTGCAGACATTATTTTACTAATATATGGCTATTATTGAAAAAATAAATAAGGTATCTGAGTGACACAATAGTTACAATATATTTAGGCAAACATGGGAAAAAAATCAAACAAAGAAAAATTCCAATGCGAATAAAAAAAAAAACTCCACCTTCGATTTTTTTAACATTTGGGTACCCTGTTATACTCTATTTCGGCATTCATTTCTATTAAAAACATGTTGCATCATTGCACTGTGAAAGAAGAAACAACTCCCCAAAGTAGGGTTCTTTTTCAAAGCCTACACTTAGCAGTGTCCTATACAAGAAGCGACTCTAAGTTCCAGTTTCATGAAACTTGCACAAATCTTTTATATACATTTATTCAGATGAGGTCATTGATAAAAAGAGCGATCGGTCACACAGTAAAAGGGAGGAGAAACTATATACAGCATTTTACATAAGCGTACAAAGTGGTATCATATTAGAGACTAATCATTTGAGAAAAGATGATGCAGTGTGAAGTTGTACCTTTCGGTATATTTTACATCTAGAGTAAAATAAATAACTTTACTTCCACACACAAAAACAAAGATATAATAGTAAGATATTTAGGTTGGCTGTGTATTTACGATTACAAACAATTTCAGGTGACGGATGCCATAGTGCCTAACTGGAGCAGCTTCGATGCTCTCGGTGTATGAATGAATCGTGGCAAGCCGATATATTTTATCCTGCTCGAGGATAACATTTTGGGATTTTTTTTATAGTGATCAGATAAAAATTATTAGTAACCACCAACAAAAACAGTAGGTTAAATACCCCGTGAAGAAAAATGTGATAAATAAGATGTCCCTGCATTCAAAATGAGCAGTCCTTGGGAAATCAAATTCGGCACTTTACCCTAAGGTTTTTCTCGCTGTACCCATTTAATAAAGTTGCTTCCAAGCAGATCCGACTGTCCGTGCTGCATATACGTCACAGGTCCCTTCTGTTGATGACTTGCTGAGCCGCCACGCGTGCCAAGACTGAATGCCAGGGAAGGCGCGCACCGTCAGCCACTCTTCTTTTTTTTGTTCACGATACCGAACAACCTCATTTTCGTCTAGATATACAAGATGCACGCCTTTCAGTTTCTTTGATAGAACGCTCACCATTGTCCAGGCCGTCTGAATTGCGCTTACTGAACGTTCTCTCAGGTTGTTCAGCGTGGCCTGGTGCTTCACGAGTCCGCCAACTCCGTCACATGCATTTTTCCCATGTCCAGATGCAGAAAATAACCACTGGGCTTGTGGGCAATCGTCCTTTGCAAATTGGTGAAGCTGGTAGCGATTCTTGAAATGACTGGCGGCGCCGTCACTTACGTACGTCACGTACGAGTATACCGCAACGTTGTCTTCAACCCACTCCTTCACTTTTTCTAGAGCCAAGCAAGCGTGAGCGGCGTCGTGACACAGGTCCTCACTGATGATGGCAACGCTGTTTGTAGATTTTCTTGTCGTCACTACACATGTAAATATCGAAACTTGTTTTTTTTTTTTTTTTTCAGTGATATGCTTGCACTTCGTCAGGAAGCACGATGGTCCAGTTTTCAGCAAAGTCAAAATGAAAGACAATGCTCCCGCGTTGCATGCACTGTTTTTCATCGTAGATCGCTTTACCTTGCGTTTGCCGGATATGGTTGTGAAGTACCCAACTTCTAACCGTCACTTGGATGACTTTTAGGAAAGTCTCAGGTTCCAAAGTTTTTTTCACAAGGTCGCCGGACTCCCATGTTGCAAGCACAATCTCTTCATCCTCCGGGATATCAAGTTCCTGGAGTGTAAGAAACTGGCCTTTTGGGCAGGGATCACAGTCTCCTTGAAGGCACAGTTCTGTTGCTGGGTCGCACAGAAATGCCGAGTTCATTTCACCAGTGTTGAATGTTGAGCCTGTAACGTTCTCTAGAGCGGCAATACAAAGATAATAACTGGCGCAGCGCACACAAACGCACACTTCCTGGTGTGGAATACATTGGACCCATCTAGGGCGCAACGAATAAAATTTCGTTAGCCCAACGCCGGAATCGGGATGCTTGTCTTTGTATATACGGAAGGCCTCTCGTATTGAGCGTGTCATGAAGCGCTTTGGCACGAACGTTTTCTCTCCGTTGAGCATGACAGAGATGACGTCCTTCTGGTTGGGACTTTGGCGCGAACATTGTAGCTCGTCTTTCGTGAAGTACTCTAGGGCAGCAGACAGGTTCTCAGGGCTCACCTTGCACCTCGTGTAAGGATCCGGCTCATACCACACGCCATGCTTTTCCTTGAGTTTTCGGGATTTACTGATGAGGTACATTGAGGCCTGTGGAATCATCTTTTGAACCTCATTCTTCGTCAGTGTTGACGGCAGGAGTGTAAGCAGTTGACAACGTTCCCGGAGAGAGGTGGCGGTTTCAAAGGCCTGCCGAAAGTTGTCCACCCACTCAGTGCATGTGGAGCATGTTGGTTCGGACGACCCCGATGGTGCGTCCCTGTCGTACGCAATACGTAGCCTTGAGCGTATATTCTTGACAGCAACCTGCTCCAGTTCTGTCTGCTTTCTCTTGACATAGGCAGGCCTGTCCCGACTTCTTACGACGCTTGGTTGTCTCAGCGGTGACACATCTGTAGGTAGTATGCTGCGATTTAGATCTTCAATTGCTTCTTCAGCTGGCACAAATATGTCAGGGCACTGCTCTGAGCTTCGCATCGAGATCTCCTTAGTGATGTGCATGAAGCAATGGTAGCACAGGTAGTCCGTCGCACTCATTTTGGTGGAACAGTCAGGCGGAAGAATTTGCTTCAACGAGTTTAGGTCCAACTCGCCAACACTTCGAAAATTCCGCTGCTTTGGTATAGTCTTTTTGTGTTTGCAAAAGTAATCTGCACAAAACACTCGTTCGGAGCTCTAGGACGTCTTCATAATGTATACATAAATAATAGAAATTAAACCTTAACTGACGGCATATAATTGCCAAGTGACAGAACTACTGGGTGCACAAGTGACAAGTCCGAGGCTGAGGAGCTCACTCACTGCAAACGTACATTTGAAAAGAGAGGTCACAACTGAGGCTGTCGGCAAAGCTTGATCCACGTCAAAGGAAGAAAGAGGGAAAGTCTCCAGACAAAAAATTGTGGTCAGCGGCCTTCGAAAAAGACTTTCCGGAATCGCACTGTCGTCCCTCCACGCGCTGATATGAAAGCACCCGAGCTTCTACCACGTGGTTCATGACACAGCCTGAGCCATGTCGGCGACCGGTTCGCGAGGGGTTGGCGGTGGGGTTACGTTGAAGGTCACTCGGATTAGCCCTTGCTGTACTGAGCTACCGCCTGCAGTGCCTTATCGCCAGCTGGTGTCAACAACGAGAACACACACACCCTGTCTACACCAAACTACAAGCGTTCACCGCACACGCGTCGCCGACGCTTTTAGGCTTTTGTGAAATTGCTTTCTTTTGCCGCGGAGAACCGCCTTATCTTAACTACGCGCCTGAAATCCTTCCAGGCGGGCGTACACAATATCAAGCGTTTCGAGAAATGACCGTGGAGTAGAACTATGGGAAAATTCGGAGCCCGCGATGTCGATATCGTCGCCGTTGTGTTAGTACGCCGTCGCGTACTGCAGTCCCCCGTTGGGGGAGGGGGGGGGGGGGCGGTCTTACTACGATAACATGGCGACAGCGTTTACACTCTATGTATTTGCGCGAGGCTCGAGTATTTGGGGATAATGCTGCCGGTTGGTGTGCCCCTTTGTGCCTGATATTATCGCCCGTGACGCCAGCGAGTGAGATGGCGACAGGCATGACTGCTCAGTAAACAGGCGTCGGCGGCCATGTTTTGCTGGTTGAAGCGAACCCCCTTGTCCTTGACAGCGAGCGGGGAAATGCGAAAAAAAGATTGTATCGGCCGTTTTGCCATAACTAGCGACGAGTGTCGTCTGCGGTTTCCGGCAACTATTTTGCCATAATCGTGAGCTTAGCGAGGAAATGATTTTTGCTAGCCACAGAACACTACCACGCAGAAAGGGAATGCTTGAACACGTTTTTGTTCTGGATATATATCAGGGATATATATGAGAGAGAGAGAGAGATGAAGGTAGAGCGGAAGAGGGAATAGCATATAGTGTCGCAGGAGAATAAAGTAAACAAAGTTCCTAGTGGCCGATGGCTGCATGATCTTTTCTCGGATCACTAGTCCGTAATATGATACCTCTTTGTACACAGTAGTTTCTCTTTAATTTAAGTGTGTGAACGATTTCTTTAGTTATCATTGGCCTCATCTGAATAAAAATATATAAAAGATGTGTGTTGGTTTCATGAAACTGGAACTCAGAGTCAGTTCTTGTATAAAACACTGCTAAGTGTAGGCTTTGAAAAAGGACCCTACTTTGGGGAGTTGTATCTTCTTTCTCAATAAAATGATGCAACATGTTTTTAGTGGAAATGAATGCCGAAATAGAGTATAACAGGTTACCTAAATTTAAAAAAATCGAGGGTGGTTTTTTTTTTATTCGCATCGGAATTTTTCTTTGTTTGATTTTTTTCCATGTTTGACTAAATATATCCTAACTATTGTATCACACAGATACCTTAGTTATTTTTTAAATATTAGCTATATATTAGTAGAATAATATCTGCAAATTATATCATAATAATTAAATTATTTCATGAGATACAGACCTCCAAAGTTTGCCATTTGTCGTTCGAGCAGGCATGTTTGTCAATTTTTAGAAAAATAAATAAACTTTAAATAAATATGATTACTTTATATTACAAGCAAGCTATACCCATAGTTTGCGCCTAAAACGTATTAGAGTTCTCCTAATGTTATCGCTTTAGTTATTCACTCTCAAACGGGCCCCCTCCATCAGTGCGCGTTAATGCAACTGTCCACCACCTCATGCCTTACGATTTTTCCTGTCCCCAAGTATTTTTTCTAGTCAAAACTAAGTTTGGATTCGTTCATACCAGACACTAGACAATAACATATAAAACCATCAGTTGATTTGAAAATGTCGACTAGCCATCCTTTGGTCGATCTTATCTGAAATCACCCTATTATAAAACTGCGGAATTGTGAAAACTTTTCTAAAACACATCGTAGTGGTGGTCAAAAATCACTAGTGTTCCGTTTTTTAGGGGTTCATATTTCTATAAATTTGGGAGTATATTTTTAGGACGTCTAACTTTCACTGGGGCTCATGTTGAAGAAAAGAATATACGGAATTGGGATTCTCCAAACTCCAGCGATCATGCGCGTGACCAGAATATTTAGAAAACGTTCAGGTATCTATAAGAGGGATGCGAATTAGGGGTTTCTAACTCGCTTCCCTGTTATACCAAAGAAAGAAAGTTCCCAAAGAAAGTCTGTCATCGCAAATTAAAACAAAAAGTTTTCTGTGTTCGAACCTCCATGTTTAACACAGTTCATTTCAGATCTGCAATCGCCGTACCCCAGCCCGATTAGACAAGCTAAAAGCGTGTGGATTGTAAGCTGTAAGTTTTCTTCCCTTACATTAGTTGGCGGTTACTAAACGTTTGTGAAACCTTGCATTGTACTTTTTGGGGATTAATTGTAACTACTAATCCTTAGAAGGTATGTGCAGATCAAAGAAGTACATGGGCATTGTATGCAATTCCAAAGGGCATTTATTTGCTCGAGCAGATAAACGATAAAAACTCTGCTCAAATCTGTCCTCCGGTAGCATGTATTTTACAGCTGTGAACACAATAAAAGGAATAAACTTTGCTCTTTAAAGCAAAATTCATTTTTCAAATTACAGAAGTGCATATTACGGTTTTCTGAAGCAGAAGTAATATTGTAAGGCAATTTTCAAAACGTCGAACGTTGTTAAATTTGCTCCATTGATGTTTCGAAAAGTATCTGGGCAAAGTAGCGCGAACGTAATTTGTGATGTAAGGAGTAAACTAATCAAACTCGCTTAGACGAAATGATAAGTAGCATTGGATTATATAAAAGGCTGAATACTTTGCCACTGCAATGTTTTCTTTTTTTCTTTTGCTTTTCTAGAATTAGGCACAAAACCTTCTTTTCTTTATACTTGTCCCACGTTTGTTTGCCTCTATAGGCAGTTTCAAACTTCTTAGATGCAGAAGGCTCTCTTTTTATTGTGTTGACTCGATTTCCAGCCATATTGGCGGTCTGCCGGGACTCCGGCAGATAAAAAAATAAAGCTGCCACTTCAGCCAAGTGAACTACGCTTATTCGACGGACCCGGTAATATTGCAAGTGGACATTATTTGTAAGTTATCGATGTTGCTGAAAAAATGGAGCACATCCGTCGTATCCATCCCACGTTACTAACTTTGGCGTTTTTAAGAGATAGTTTGGATTTCCTGCTACAACATTGACCCTCCTGATTCTGCCTCCCCATTATCCGCCAGTACTCACCCATCAGAAACCGAGTCACATACTTAACATGCGTATTATCTCAAGTTTCGAAAGATACAATATTAACCCGATTAGGTTCATTCTAAAAAATAGTAATTATGTTTATATAACAGTGCAACTACTACGAGGACAAAGATACGAGAAACCACATGACAAGCGCTGTTTTCTCGTCTTTCTGACCTTGTCCTAGTGGCGCTGTATTTATTATGCAGCAACTCGCCCAATTGTCCATATTATGCCCCAGTTACACTAGCGCTCTTAACTTCTATTAAGCCGACGACAGTTGACTCACTCGCGATCGGCCGGACACGATGGCACCAACTGTCATTGAGACACTAACGATCATTAAGTTGATGGCCTACCTCAGTTATACTCTATTTCACCGCATGGCTACAAGCGAGCTCTTTGCTCTAGGGCACATCTCGGCGGTACAAGCTCTTGTGCATAAGCGCAGCTGCCAACGCTATGAGCTCGCGCTTCTAGCCTTCGCTGAGGTACAACATAAGTTAAAACGGAGTACGACCAACTATATTCTAGTATAGGGTTGGTCGTCAAACAGAGTATAACTGATAGGGGTTCGACCCAATGGATCTAAGCATGGCGGCGTCCGCCGCATTTCCTCCCATGACCAACCCCAACGAAGCTCTTTCTATTGCAGATGATTGGGGGAGTCACCTAGAAAGTACCATAGCAGCAAGCATTGTCAGAAAGATTATGATTCGGGGTCAGCGCTGCCGCTGAAATCATCAAGGCACGTCGCCGAATCCAAAGCTCGGCGAGGAAAGTCAATTCATACAGAGCATTCTGATTGCCGCCTCTTCACCCTAAAAACGAAACAAAAAGAAGTTCACATATTTTTAGTTTCAGCGCTCATAATTCATAATGAGTGAAACGTATGCATCTCATTTATTGGCATCACTATTTGTTTAGACATGTGACATCAGTTTGGCTTTGTTTCGGTTGCCACCGTGTTCCTTGACGTGCATCTCAACCAGTGTTAGGCAGTATGGTGGTACAAATGTGTCGCGATAGTATTCGAGAAATACATTTCGTATCTGTATTTCTGTGTCACGATATATTTATTTCACCAGTATCTGTATTCCTGTATCGAAATACATTTGTAATGTTTCTTTGTATCGTGATACTATCGGGATGAAATGTATTTCGTTACATTTATTGAGAACTATCCACCACCCCCCCCCCCCCCCCCCCCCCCCCGAAAAGAAAGAATACAAGTCCGAACGCATCTTTTTCTTTTTTTGCTTCTGAGGGCCTCAGGGTCAAAGAGATGCTGGGGCATTGTTACTATATTGGCCAACTTTCCTTTAGATTCTCCAAACTATTTTTCTATGCGTCCTCTTCTCTCTTGTGAGAATTTTGTGTAGTCGGGGGCTCGAACCAGGGCACGTGCCAGGAGTCGAGTCAGGGCATTTTCTGCCGCGTGTTCTTAAGGCCCGTTCACACTTGCGACAGTCGCTGGAGCGACCAGCGACAGTCGCTGGAGCGACCAGCGACTAGCGACTGGTTTTTGGTCGCGGAGCGACCAAAACAGGTCGGTAGCGACCAATTTTGGGCAGTCGCTCCCTGACCAATTTGTCAAGTCGCAAAACCGAGTCGCTGGACGGCGGAGCCAATCAGAGTCTCGTCGGAAGTGATGTGTGCGTTTGTTTACATCCGGCACTGCTTCCAGCGGGAAATAGCGACGCGCGCACGGCGGCATGGAGTTCTCCGCGGAAGCTCTTATTAATGCTGTCAAAGACAATTTGTTTCTACGCAGACATATTCTTCCAACAAGTGTGAAGAGGGTTCTATATAATTCACTATTTTATTCTCATCTGTGTTATTGTCACCTAGTCTGGGGAAATACATTTTTCTCAAGTTTAAACACACTACATTTACTGCAGAAAAAGGTGATTAGAATAATTTCAAATGTCTCCTACATACATCCAACACAGTCATTGTTTAAATCATACAAAATTCTGAATATACAACAGTTCTATGTCTATCCATTAACCATCACGTATACAAATGCGGCATTTGGGCACACATATATTGTTTGTAAACGTTCTGATTTAAAATAAAAATCAGACTTTTATTCATGTAGACATCACCAGCCTTGGCAGATTCCGAAGTGGAGGACCAATTATGGTAAACAGAGAATAAGTTACACCTTGCCTGTTTTATTGAATATTTATTTTGATAGAAATATTGACGTTGTACATCTGTCAAAAACCACTATTCTTGACCTGTTCATTTAGCCTTGCATGTTGTTCATTTTATGTCATACTCACACACTTTGTAAATACATTTCCCTGTGTACTGTCGTAGCTGCTGAATGGAGGGACCGGAGCTTAGTCAAGCTGTATTTCTGCAGCTTTTTTCTCCGGCCTCCCATTCACCACATGTATCTGTGGTGAAAAATAAACTCGTATCGTATTCTATCCTATCGCATCGTATATAATAATCCTTATAACACCACGTGTGGGAGCTTTTGCTTTTTATCAACATCGCTAGCGTCACATTCTCATAGAGTTTCAGCTTTCTGCGATGCGTGGTTTCTTTGTGCAGGCCGAACGACCGGGTTTCATTTACTTGAACTGACCCTGAAGAACTACTGACCCTGACTTATATTTAGGGTTCCGTGTCTTTGGAGTTTATTTTTGTCAAATTTGGAGGTTGTTTTTCGGAGTTTATTTTTGCCGACGATTCGGAGTTTATCCGATTTCATTTAATTTGATTCCCAATTATCTAAAATTCGGAGATTAATTTAGCAGTGTTTCCTATTAAAAATAATTAAACCAATATTTACCGGATGCAAACGTATGCCAAATAAAAAATAAAACGCGCTTGTATCAATTAACATTTTCTCTGATGAATTTGGGGTTGGTGCCCTTGCCATCGGCAATACTAATTTATATCACGACAAAAGTTTCACACAAGTGTTGCTTCGATAAACGTCAATAACTTAAAATCAATAAACTCCCAAAAGCTGTCGCTAGAACGCCCGCAGCCATCCCATTCTATTTCCTCAATCTATCCCGCGACCGCGCGTGGTGGAGTGGCTAAGGATATAACGGAGAAGTTTCAACTGTCCCTCTTCCCTGTTTTATACAATCTCTGTGGTTCAGAGCTTCGACAGTTACAAAAATATACCGTACCCTCTCCTTTGTCTAAAGCACAAATTGCATGGCGCAAAGCGTAAACCAAAAGAAGGGCTTTCGTCGTGACTCGAATGTACTATGACTTATTACCCTTAATCAATTTTGACATAAGTGGTAAGACACCTTTTTACCATGATCCGATATTTGAAAGATAAATATGCAGGCATTTTCGCAAGACAATTCACCCTGCACTGATCCAATTGTAAAAAAACGTATTTTACTTTTTTTTTTGTGTGTGTGTGTGGGGGACAGAAACAAAAAGAGGAAAAGACGGTTTTTTACAATTTGATCAGCGGAGGGTCAATTGTCTTGGTGGCATTGGGTGGCATTGGCGCATAAAAATTGTGAGTCTATGGGATAAATCCGAATTGACAAAAATTTTACCGGTGGGTGTTTTTCGTAGTTTTTTTCGGATTTATCCGAAAACACAGAACCCTAATTATATTTTACTGCATCACTGCAGCGTGTCAATGTTCAACTGCTTGTTACATACAAATTCTGCTATCATCTGTTGTCAATCAGAGAGTTCTAGTAGACCGTACGTTTAGGATTGTGAATCTAAAGGGTGTGTGCTCAATTTATGCTTTAATTTGTCGACACGCTAGCAGCGCAACTCTAGCATAGAAGCTACTAAAATTTACTATTTTCACATTCGGCGACAATGGTTTTACAGATAGTAATCTGCTTTCGGCTAGTTCGTGATTGTAATTTTTATATTTTCTGCTGAAAATATTTGATACGTTTATTATATCTTAATCCCTTCTCATGTAATGTATTCCCCGGATGCTCTTGATGCAAATTAAATAAAATTAAATCAAATATGACAGTTCTGAATGCAATGGAAGTTTGGAAAAAGAGTTATCAATATACGCATGTCAGAGTTGTCCGTGCCCGCAACATTCACCAAACTCTGAAATTAAAGGTTAGCAATACGGAAGCTAGAGAGGCAATTTATCAAGAAGGATCAAGTACAGTAATGTGAATGCCCACCGCACACTGAAACGCACCCCAAGTACGAAAGGTTAAAAGCTTAATAACTACGTCTATTTCGTCTGGGCTCGCAGACACTGCACCTGGTGCTACGTCAAACGCAACAAAGACATGCGTCATTTTAGGACGTCAGTCGTCTTGCTTCCAGTAGTCGGTGTTCTGCTATTCGGTCATTTATAATCTATCCTGGTAATAATTTTTAAAATTTTGGGCAAGCAATCCATACGTTTGCTTTCAATGAAAATGTACAATAATAATGACATTAGTGTTGTTTAACACCAAAGAGTCTGGTGCAAAAGGAAGCATACCGCTAAGGCCGATGGTTGCATTAGGGCCGAACTGCATTAAGTCCGATACTCTTGGATATGACCGCTGCGGCCACCTTCTCGGGGTCTCGTTCTAGTGGACGAGCTTAGTTACCACCAAATAAGAGAGATGGCGCCAAACTGAGCATGACGGATGAAGCGTTATTCTCAGTGTCGCCACTCAGACTTCATTTTCGAGCTTAACATATTTTCAATCTCGTCATTCGCCGAGGTATCTTCGCAGATCGCAATTTTTGGTGCTCAAAGTATTCTGCGGGAAAGTAGACGTATGGGAATTTTTAAGAGTTTATCTGTCGAGGGCTGCAAATACTGAGGTTTTGGGGTTGTTTTCACCTTTCACGGCCGGCACCAGTTCGTACGCCGGCTTTGCCTAGCCGAGTTTTCCATTTATTTAATTGCTTTTCTGCCCTTTATGATTTTTAATTCATTTGATCAGCAGTTCCTTCATCTGAATATTTGAATTATGTACACACGCACACGCACACACACGCACGCACGCGCACACGTGTTTCCAAATAAATGTTATGAATTTACAGCGCCTTTTTGGTAAAAACATTCCTATATTCTAATAATCGGCTTTGTAAGAGCTCTGTTAAAAAAAAAAATATTGCGACTTTCAATTTTCGACACTTAAACTAAATTAACTATGTCTCTGATTCTACCGGGAGGTTACGAAAACGCTGAGTGAGGTTGATTTTAGAAATTTTATTTTCAATTTTTTCTAGAGCGAAACACTGGAAAAACATGCATGCACACGAGGAAATATGTAAAAAAAAAGCATAAACCATGCTTAAAAGAAACTTGGCCACCAGGTTTTTGCTCGCCTAGCTGTTCAGCCCCAAGCAGCTAGGGCACTCCATCAAGAAGGCGTGATGTTGTCTGAGAACGCGTGCTGCAGGTTCAACATGGCTGCAGCTCCCATTCCTGCTGCGGCGCTTAGCTCTACCGACGCGCCAGGTTCGCCTTGTGAGTGCTGATGGCGTCGTTTTTTGCCGCGTACCTTGACCTGCTCTTATTTGGCACTTCTCCGTTGCGGAGCTGTAGTATTCTGACCTAGAAGTAAATGTGTCGAGGATATATAACATTATTACTGTAACCAATTACCCGCCCAGAACGTGCACACCCCAAAACTATTAGGAGAATATAAATTACTCCACAAATGACCTCTTGTGCGCATTCCGACACTATTGTGTGGGACGTCGCAAAGTTCAGAAACCAGTAAAGCGAACTTCACGTCAGTTTTTACGCAGGGTGAGGTCAGTCTCCCCTTGAAATGTGGCACCACAATTCCACACTTTAGATCAGAAATTTAGCCAGCGCAGTACGACTGCTAATGGGCATTTGAATGTAAGTAGTATCGTTGCTGTGACTATTGGGTTTTGTCATATAATTTACCCATCCGCGCTACGAAAAAGCTTGCAAAATGACTGTTGTGTGCTTAGTTATGAGTTGCTCAAAAATGAAACGTACAATAACGCCAAAAAAAATTGACCGTCGTGAGAGCAAAGCTAGCATACCTTGGCAAACAGCAAAACCTACTGCAGTGCCAGTCAATCAGAATGTCAGAACATGACAACTCACCGTGGGAGTGCATTCTTGCCTTGGAGGAGTGTCACAAGCTTCGTTCCGTCTCTCTAATTGGCTCACGGGGGAATAACTTTCGCCCTTTGCCAAATAATATTGACACCGAGTGTAGCAAAAACAAAAAGCTAGTCCAAACGGACAAATTGCTTGTTAAATTAACCGCAAAGTATAAAGCAATAGCACCAAAAAGACAGTATTTACCGTCACCAAAAGGTACAGTGTGCACTGACAAATAAAATAAATATCAAGCGCCATCTATTTAATATGGTTGTAACTATACGGTCGTCAACCACAGCGCAACCCCATAGGTGGCAGTTACACCAGCCCATTCTGAGACTATCGGCCTTAATGCCGTTCTCGGTCGTTATGCCCTATTCGGCCTCCAAGCCACACCGGCCCTTCCGCCCCCTTCCGCCGTAATGCACGGTCGGCCGTAATTCAACTATCGGCCGAAATGACAGTGACCCGGTGCTGGAGTGGTGCAGAAAGGAAAAAACTTTTAGTCGAATGAAGAGACACCGAAGGCAATGTCCCAAAGTCAGCTAACTTGTTTATTTCTTTAACACCCTATATATACCCACGCAGCCATTCTCAAACCCCCTCCCTACTGCGTTTACTTCTAAGCTGGGACTGCGCTGGAATTTACGTCCTCGTTGAACCAGTCATACGCCTCCCTTTCGCCACATCATCACGCTCCCACCCAAACCCACGGGCAGAGAGCCGGGTCATGTTATAAGAGCGAGGCGAGCGATTGCTCCGGCTGGCACGTATGTTCCACTGTATTCTCAGCTTAGAGGGGAGCGGACTATACGCATGAATCTCATTTGTTGGAAGCATTTTCAAATACAAGGAACATACACATTCGCAAGAGACCAAGCGGTTAAACCCACAATACAAAGCCCGTATCATCATGGACGATGGGAGTGAGTTCCGGGACCTACATCTGAGTGACCTCAGGAACATAGCGACTGCTGCACTTTGTACCCCAGCCCGGGAAAAGCTTCACAAACAATAGCACCACTTCTAATTTCTTTTTAGAGCGCAGCTCTTAGGGGCCCGTTCCCGGCTTGAGCGGCGTCGCCGTCGGCGTCGGCGTCGCCGTCGCCGTCGCCGTCGCCGTCGCCGTCGCCGTCGGCGTAACCGCAACCCTCGTAACCCTCGTGAGGGTTACGAGGGTTACGAGGGTTAATCTCATGAGGGTTACCCTCATGAGGATCACGAGGGCCACGAGGGTAACTAACCCTCGTAACCCTCGTAACCCTCACGAGGGTTACGAGGGTTACAAGGGTTAGTTACCCTTGTAACCCTCGTGAGGGTTACAAGGGTAACTAACCCTCGCGAGGGTTACTTACCCTTGTAACCCTCACGAGGGTTACGAGGGTTAGTAACCCTCGTGAGGGTAACCCTCGTGAAGGTAACCCTTTTGAGGGTTACGAGGGTTAGTAACCCTCGTGAGGGTAACCTTCACGAGGGTTACCCTCACGAGGGTCACGAGGGTTATGAGAGTTACCCTCACGAGGGTTACTCACCCTCGTAACCCTCACGAGGGTTACGAGGGTTAGTTACCCTCACGAGGGTCACGAGGGTTATGAGAGTTACCCTTACGAGGGTCACGAGAGTTACCCTCACGAGGGTCACGAGAGTTGCCCTCACAAGGGTTACTAGGGTTACCCTCACGAGGGTCACGATGGTTACCCAGGTCGTGACCCCCCCTGGGGTCACGTGACCTGGAGATACCCCCCGAGGTCACGTGACCCCCCGTTGACGTCATAGGCACTGATGACGTCGTCAGTGACGTCACTGATGACGTCACCGGCATCCGCATCGTCATCGTCATCATCACTGATGACGTCATTTGTGACGTCACTGATGACGTCACCGGCATCCGCATCGTCATCATCATCACTGATGGCGTCATCAGTGACGCTACTGATGACGTCATCGGTATCGTCACGTGGCCCCAGGTCACGTGACCCCCCGACGTCACGTGACGCCCCAAGGTCACGTGACTCCCACAAGGTCACGTGACCCACAAGGTCACGTGACCCCCAAGGTCACGTGACCCCCCGCCCCCCGAGGTCACTTGACCCACCCCCCAGTACCCTTCCCTCCTCCTCCTCAAGAGCTGCGCTCTAATTCGGCGTTACAGGGAGTTGTAAACGGCTTTCATTTTTTTAAAGAGCCATTTACAACCCTAACATGTACATATTTTTATTGCATCAAACGCCTCTAAGGAAGTATTATGAAAAAAAAATGCACCGGAAAGGAAAGCAATATTTAACTGAAAAAAAAAAAAACAGTTAATTTAAAAAAGCTTCTTTTTGTCTGAAAAAAATAAAAGCCCGAAGAGAAATTTTATGGCGAATTCGGGTGGTTAAACGCCGGCGAGCTCTTGCCGGTGGCACCGGCGACCAAAAACGCGCCAGCGCGCACCACGTGACCCTCTCCACCCGAATACAAAGCGCCGGAAACTGGCGTTTTTATTAGCCCGGGTTGCGCGTGAGCTTTGTTAACTTTTTCCTCGATTAGTCTATGATACAATGAGCACGCTGTATGTGTCAATAATATAAATTGCGACTCTTTGTGTGTAAACACGCGGCTTCACAAAAGTTTTCAAAATATTAACATTAGCACAGTTTGTACAGCTGACAGGATATTAAATTATAAAATTAATGAAAGGGAATATGAATAAATCAGTGTGGCTCTGGCCGCACGCGCGTCAACTTTAAATATATTTTGTATGGATTTCGGAGGAACTGTTTTGCCAATTTACAATGATTCCAAAAAGGCTTGCCAGCGTCGGTCTCCATATTTGGTTTATTGTTATTACATTTTTTTTAATCCTCAGTCTTCTCGTTGCGCCCACCCCCCTTGATATTGTAATGCGTATCCAAATATCAAGCTGCATCACTATGCATAAATTTTTTTTCAGCGGTGTAATAAACTGTTATTACACACTTGTCAAACAAAGTAATCTATGATGCCACCCGTGTCTCAGAGCAAAGCGACCTTGCGCAGGCTGGAAAAACGCTTCCAAGATGTTTGCTTTCTTTTAAAAATAAATTATCGTTATTTTTTCTTTTTTTTCTTTTTTTCTTTTTTTTTGGGGGGGGGGGGGGGGGGTGGGGGGTTTGTGGGGATATTTATACAGCATGTAGTTGGTCAGCCACTGAAGTTGCGACGAGTCACTCGCTGTAGATGAACAATTTAGCCAGTGCAGTACAACCGCTAGCCTGGTGTCTTTAACGTGCACCACGCAGTAGTGATACACGACCTCACGCCGGTAGGATGCTCATCCAGATCGAAACGGGCAGGGGTGGGGCTCGAACCCAGGATCCCTGGGTTCTGCAGCGCGAGCTTTCGCTCCACGCGCGTCGAGCTGGGTGTGCGCTTTAGCCTTTAGGTAATAAGACCAATCAAACAGCGTCAAAAGCGCAAGTCAGTAGACCTTTTTTGTTTGTAATTCGTTCAGCGTTAATAGAACGCGCACAGGAACATGAAGAACACCGTGATTGAGCGCTTTTGTCGTTTTCTGATTGGTCTCATCAGCTCGTTGCGTCCGCTCCGTCTGAACTTAAGATGTAACGAACTATAGCCTACACTCCTATTTGTGGATTACTCTGGGGACAGCACCATTACTTCATAACGAAGCAACTCTAACCTTGTTCTGCTCTCGTCAAGAACATCGCGCTTGTTTCTTCTTTACAAGATTTGCTATCGCATGCATGACTTCAGAACTCTATTGTTATACTCACCTACTCGCAGATTTCTGCGCACCGTTAACGTCGGTAAAGTACGTCCAATTTTCACTTCATCGGTCTTGTTTCTTAACTCCACCTTGCCATTAACAATAGCAGGCTGGAATAACCTGCCTCACACTATCGTGACCCCGGCAGATCATAACAGATTCGTACCGCAACTCACCATCTGTTTGCAATTGCGCTAATAGAAAATTCAACTCGTGGTTGTAGAAACGTTCTATTTCTGTATATTTTTCTGTTTACCTCTTTTTCCACAAAAGTGCTTGAATATATTTTTACATAACAATGCTCTCCAGCTTCTAACCCTCTCTTGTGCACTTCCCATAAGTGCCTTTGAAATTAAATAAATGATAATGATGATGTCTACTAACTTTTAACCCCCCCCCCCCCCCCCCATGCAAAGCATCCTGGATGCATTTTATGTGAACAAAATCGCATTAAATTGATTATGACACTTAGTGCTGTGGAAGTTATTAAAAGAAATTCTGAATATTCATATGTCAGAGTTGACTGTTTCCACAGCATCTATTCCACGGAAATTCTGAAATGGAAAGTTACCAGTACGGAAGATTCGTGAGGCGATATTTCAAGAAAGATCAAGTGCACAAATGGGAATGACCACCACACACGGAAATGGACGCCGAGTAAGAAAGGTTAAGAAAGCTTACAAATACGTCTATCAGTCAGGGCCTGTAGAAACTATATCTGGTGGTACGTCAAACACAGAAAGGAATAGGTAATATAGGAAGTCAGTCACCTTACTTCCAGTAGCTGGGGTCTCGCAATTTGGTCATCAGTATTAGACCCTAGTAACTTCCTTAATATTCTGTACCAGCAGTGTCTACATTACGTTAAAAAAACATGAAAAAACAGAGTAACGACAGCGTTCCTTCATCTTTGTTTTACGCGTTACCAACTATCACATGGTCTAAGGGCGGTACTCAAGATTCACATGTATAATGCCAAAAATAAATACTGAAATGGTCGCCTAAGTGCAAATTTTCTAATAATCATTTCAGAATTATTACTGAAAATCCTGAAAAAAGCACAGAGATGATAATTTAAATAAAAATAAAAATTTTAGATTTCTCGAATTTTTTTTTGCGGCAAATAAATATATTTAGGAACTGCCCAACAGTGTTGCTCATCTGAAGTTGGTATTTATCAAATGGTTTAAAAAAAATGAGTGGGGAGGAAAGGTTGGGTCAATAAGACTAGAACGTGACGGGACATAAAAACAGGATGTAAACAAGACCCTTATGAAAAAATATTATATATCTATCCAATATGCCACCTATGGGATGGGAGCGTGATGACAAGTTTTCAAGCAACTTATCACAGCTTCGCAGATGTTCCGCCCACAATATTGCAAGGATGGTCAAGCCTTTGGTGTTTCTAGGGATAATATTTGTCTTCCCCCAAAAGTTCTAAGCTCTTTTTCTTTCTTTTTTTTTTTTTTGGGGGGGGGGGGGGGGGGGTGGGGGGCCAAGGCTTCCCCCCCCCCCCCCCCCCCCCAAAAAAAAATAATAATAATATTTGTCTTCCTTAAGGGTATATTTTTGCAAACTTCCCGCCGACCGCACCTTTTGGTATGTGTTTTCTTTTAGCAGCGAAAGGCCCTGTGATGCCGGCGAGCCTCCTCCAGGAAGATAGAGTTTCAGCGGAGGCGCCGGGGTTGCGGGTGCATAATGCACAGAAGGCCCTACGGTTTTCGTTGGAGGTGTCAGCCGGATTCAGTTGTGGACTGCACGAATGTCAGTGACGACTATTGGTCTGTATATGTCCCGTACGCTTCGTAACGATTTCAAACATTTGGTGAACTCCTGCCCAAGGATATGGAGGTTGATGTCCTCGAAGACCTGTTTCCGGGGCGAGAGAGGGCGATTTTCGGCTCGTATCTTGACCCCGTAGGGGGTCCACCAGGAATCTTCTACGTTGTACATAAATATCAGATGTGCACGTTGCGTACATATGTATACAGTGTGCGTTCATGTACGTAATCTGTGTATGTGTTGTGAATGTGTATATTTATGCATCTTGTATGTGAACTATATTGTATCCTATGTAATGGCAAGCGAAGTGCATGTGTTTGTATAATATACATCTGTAAATTGCAATAGTAGAAAAAATATTTTTTTTATGACCGATTAATTGGACGGTATTTATCGCCACCTAGCTAATGGCGAGTTCGTTTGACGGCACTCGTGCCCACGCGTGCCCACTCGCAGCGTGGAGCGGGTTCGTTTCAGCCTGCACTCCCCGAGTGGTTGCGCTCTCCGAGTTCGTTTCAGCGCCGACACCCCACGCGTGCATGCACTCGCTGCACCGAGAAAATCGGGAGTGCGCCAAAATGCAATCCCGTCATGCCTCCCTCCGACGAGGCCAGCGAGGAGTAGAGTCACAGCGGGAGCAGACGACAAAAGTTCGTTTGCTACGATGTGTAGCGGAACTGAAAGGAAAAAAAGGAGATTTTCAGATAAAAATCGCGTCCCGCGGGCAACGGAATCAAATGCGAGCTTGAATTGTGAGCGTCTGCTACTTCATGAAGGAAGCAATTGACGAACCGTGCTTTATTTACAGGTTTCAAGTCGCTCTGTTGCCGGACAGACGCTGAAATATACCAGCGTGTAAAGAAATGCTCAGAACAAACGCATCAGTGGCCCCTGAGATGTTTATCACCATCCGTGTGCGGGTAAAAAATTTAACATTTGTCGACAAAACTCCCCCAGCAGAAACCTGTGACTGCCTAATAAGCATCAGAGGAAGCTAAACATAATGACCTTACCGGAGGCTTGGGCAACATCATCATGTTTAACATTTACCTACGTCAGCTACCTTGCCCCGTCGTATTTTGTTCGAGAGAGCTCTTGTTCTTGACGCCCTCACCAATGCTAATATGTGATCCACCTGTAATGGCGATCGAAATCAAAAGTCCGACGAAACGTTTTGCTGGATATTCCAACAGACTAGTTTTAAGCCTTACCCTTTAAGTGGTTCACGTATAATACCATATGCTCAAACGGATCAAGCTTCTGCTCGGATAGCGTCATCAGTTTTTTTTTATAAAGAGATCGCAACCAGCTGCTTTAGCAGACAGCTGGTTGCGCAAAATTTACGCCGTCTGTAACTATCTCTACAACAACCGAGTTGCTTAAAGTCATTCCGAATATAAACTACAGGTTGCAACAACCAACGTTTGTAGATAAACGGTGGTTGCGACTGCATTCTCGCATTCCCACCCATTACTCCGAACAGGAAGGCGCTAGTTTCGGTTTGGGGTCAGGACCTTTTCTACAACATAGATGGCGGCAGCATCAGTCTTCTGCACTCGGTGCATTTGGTGTGTTCGTTTGAGTCCAGTTCTCCGTGCAACACTCTGCGCGTGCGATGCATTCTGGGAGAGAACTCGAACGGTGCCAGTGCGTGTGAAACGAACTCGCTATTAGACATTTGCAATTGCTCTGCCAGTGGCTGCCATCTGGTGGCTAGCGATTTATCCTCCTTTCACGCTTCCGGATCTTTTTTGGACCGTGTAACTAGTCAAGTGCTCCTTGAATTTGCACTTTCAAGAGCGACTTTTAGTTTATTTATTTATTTATTTATTTCAATACCTTCAATGCCATACGTCGTTACAGAAGGGAGTGGGTGAAAACAGAAGTACAAAAAATAGAAATCAACATATATTAGTTGACATAATAATTTTCAATGGGAGACTTGAATGCGGGAACGTCTGTGATTGTGGCGATGGAGGTGGGCAGGTGCTTCCAGTCATTAGTAGTCCTTGTGATAAAATAATTAAAAAACAGCTTCGTGAGACTGAAAGGAACGTTTATTTTATGGTGATGATCATTTCGATGGGATATATACGATGGTCCAGAAAAAAGCTCTTCACATAGATGCTGGTTGCGATGATAAATTTTGTAAAATAAGGACAAACAATATCATTTTATATGCAATGAAAGTTTCGGAAGATGTAAAGTTAGTTTTATGAACGATACACTGAAGAAACGTGAGAAATTAAACAAAATAAAAACGTGCGCCACGATTCCGTAGGGATTCAATTTGATTAACGAGAAAATCATGGCCTGGGTCCCACACCGATCTCACATACTCAAGCTTGGATCTAACTAGGGTCTTGTACAGTAATAGTTTTAATGTTGAAGAAGCCCTCAAGAAGTTGTGACGTAAGTAGCCTAGCATGCGATTAGCGTTGTTAGCAATGCAATTAATGAGTTTGCCAGGTGAGGCCAGATGTCACATGGTCACCTAGGTCCTTGTACAATGTCACCTGTTCAGGAACAGAACCAATGTTATATTGAGGAGGGTTAGAACAGGCAGCTTTCCGTGAAATTCTCATTACATTTATTGGCATTGAGGCGCATTTTCCAGACGTCAAACCAGTTAATATTTGAATCAAGGTGTGTCTGAAGAAAAGACGTATCAGTGTCAGAAAGGGTTACACGATAAATGACACAATCATCTGCAAAAACACTTATAGATGACTGGACTTCGTTAACGAGGTTATTTATGTATATGACAAAGAAAAGGGCCGAGAACGGAAGCTTGCGGCACACCCGAGCTAACTGGCCAGGGAAAAAAGTCTGAATCGTTTGCAGAAACAAACTGTGTTCTGTTTGAAAGAATATTTTTGGTCCATGCAAAAATGTTAGTGTCAATATTTAGTGTTTTTTTTATTTTAATGAATGGCTTAGGGCACTCCTCTCTGACGTGCAGTGCTAACGAACAAAATATGTTGTGATGGAATTGCAAAGGCGAGACGTGACGTGCGTGCAGTGTCCGGATTCCGGCTATCTCCGTTTATCAACGCGGTGATGAAAACGAGAAGACTGAGGGACTGCTTTCGAAACGAGTTTCATTACCTGTGCGTAAAGCCGCCTTCGGAAACTAATATAGTTCGTGAAAAGCTCGCGCTCTGTTTTTATTTTATACAGCTCTCGCTCAGAAGGCAGAGACTTACATGGATGAGTGCCAAGCGGTTCACTGCGTTTCTTGCGATAGCTCTTTAGCAGTCCTGGGGGGCCGCCGGTGGTGTGAGGTAATTGCTTGTCCGAAAACTATACCAACTCTTTTTAATTGAATCGGGGCAGCGTTCCGCATAAAGACCGACGCTCTGCGTAGCGTCCTGGCGTCCTCGCTAAGCCTTAGTGAGCTCGATTCACTCCATTTGGAGCCACCATATTGCTACGCAACGGCAGGAACTTTGCTCCCCTGTTTGCAGAGACGAACGTTGCTCCCTTTCAAAAGGAACATAAAGGCCCGTTCACACTCTTGCGACCTCTTAAACCTTGGTTCCTTAAAACTTCTTAAACCAGAGAACACACTGGCGCCATCTATTGGGAAGCAGTGTAAACTGGGCGGTCCGGCATATTTTTTTTTTTTATTTCTCGCGCATTATCCTTTTTTTTATGACTCGAAAAACTTTTGTCAATGTTATAAACGAGTCTTTCTATGGGTATTACGCACATTTGACCTCGGAAATCCCGCAAAACCTTCGCTCTTGTGAAATGCAGTTCCAGGGTCACCGCATAGATGGCGCCACAATGCCAGTGTGTTTCCTCATTCTAAAAACATTTAAGAAGTTTTAAGAGATCTCGTCTCTCTCAGTCGTACTCGGTCGCAAGAGTGTGAACGGGCCTTAAGAGACAAGATGGTTCCTCCAATTATGGAGGAATACATATACCCTTTTCTAAGAGTGTAAGGATAACCTCGCGCAAACACAAAATTTATACACAACACCGACTATTGGAAAAAGCATAATTGGAACCTTTCATGTAGTCTACTATAGCTGAGTAGGAAATCCTCCCTAACTATCGGTAAAGGGAAATGACGATAGACCCCTTTCGGGTACGTTTTACTAAAAGATTAAATTATGATTACGTGTGCTCGGAAAGATAAAAAAAAATAGAACGGAAAGCACTCACCTGTAAAAGTTTTTAATATGAATTAATTCAAAAACTGATTTCTTTGTTTGTTTATAACTGATTTTTTTGTGTTTATAATGAGAAAAAAGTAAAGAAAAAAATCCACTACATTTTGCAAACAAATATTTTGATCAGGGTGCCGGGTCATGAGTTCTGAGCTTCGTTTCCAAGCTGTTACAATTCACAAAGAGGGGTTTTATCTTGTCAACAGCAGGTCAGGACACCGGTCCAATTTATTTCTGAGTATTTGGCAATGGCTACAGTTTGAAGTTTTTATCACGCCATTTCCGATTGTTACAAGGAAGGGGGGTGGTGTTTTATAAAAAAAAAAAAAAGAAAAAGAAAAAAGGAGCCATCTGTTACAGTCACGAAAATAACTTATAGCTAGTCTCCAACTTAAGCCAGCTGGATAGAAAGCATAACTTCCCAACCACTGCGTCCATGAGTTTCGCATTTTTCAAACCAAACTTCACGTCTTTTGAAGCAACCATTTATGCAGAGCGCAAATTCGTTGCTTCTTACGTTGGGGTTGCAGTGACGCCCGAGTTCTGATTGGCCGTGCTGTAATTGGAAGGTCAGGGGGTAGACCTCAATGCTAGCAGCCTAAATGTCTATCCACTATCCTTCCAATCGGAGTCAACCAGAGCTTGGCGTTTTGACGTTACCATAATCCCAGCCTAAGTAGTACACGGGCTTCCCCATTGCATTGCATCGGCAACACCACATCTAGCTAGACTATAACCATTGTAGCTATGCACTGAGGTCTACACTTTCTCTTTCAATAGTATTTACATTTCGGAATACGTAGAATTTACGAAAAGCAAACACTGATAAACTTAAACATGATATAAATGCCGAATAAAAATATATTGAATGAAACACAGATGTCGAATTTCACAAAACATTAACTCCGTAAACACAAAACCGCAGATATATGGCAGTATCACTATAACTTTTACTCTACAAATACAAATTAGTTCTTTTAAAAGAAAGGTAACAAAAGAAGTGAGCGCGGCATGCGCAAAATAAAATTGTTTCGTAATATTGCTCACAAAGTTCTAAGGTGGCCAACGCGTGGTGATTAAAAATCAATGTTGTATGTACCAAACTATACAAGATCAAATAGCGCTTCTGGAGGCAATGGAATAGCTACCTACGACGTGGGCAAAATGGATTCAACGCTATGTAAACTGACCGCATATATCGGTTTCTAAACATATCGCGCTGGGATTTACTATAGACGTGCCTCAAGGTTCCGGAAGCTTTTTCTAAAATTGTTGAAAGATTGGTTCACCCTAAGTAAGTCAAGAAAAATAAAAAAAACTGTTTTCCCACTACTTTGCATATGCACAAAAAACATAGTGGGTTACTATGGCATTTATTTGGGCCAAATCAGGTGAAGAATAAGTAAGCCAATTCTACTTTCTTTGCATTTCACAAATTATTTATTCGTACTAAACGCCAGGATATTCCGCAGTGATTTTCTGATGATTTTGGGATAAAAGGCTTAGCGATAATTTTTTCATAGACGAAACAAGTTTTTATATTATTCATTATGACTCCGGAGCTTCGATGTATTCCTAGTCTCATTTAATGAACGCACTATCTTCGAGCACCTCTGTAGTATATCCCAGCGCAATAAGATAAGATACCGATTTAGGGCGGTCAGTTTATAGTACGTTCAATCCATTTCGCTCACGCGGTTGAACATAACTGAGCGTAAGTCGCCCCCGCGTCCTCTATACGGTATAATTAAATTCAAGGTGTCACAAGAAAAAAACAAAAAAAACAACAATACACGCTAAAATGCCTCGCTAAAATCAAAAACTTGACGGATCTCGTAGCAACATTCCTCGAAGATGTCTTACTAGTCACATTGTTGTGCTAACATTTCAAGTCGAAACTCCGAGTGCAAAGAAAATAAGAAAATAAAAAGTGGTTCTTTTCAACGGCGGAACGGCACCTGTCGGAGAGACACCGAAAAGATGGCTATGTTTCTTTGCCTTATCAAGAGATGGCGCTACGGATTCACTGGACGCAAAATGAACGCGCGGAGTGAAAAAAGCGCGCTTTTTCGCTCGGTGCGTTCAGTCAGCGTGTAATAAATCCATAGCGCCATCTCTGGATAAGACAAAGAAACATGTTCGTCTTGTCGATGTCTCCCCGGCAGCTGCCGCTCCGCCGTAGAAAAGAATCACTTTTTATTTTCTGATTTTCTTTGTACTCCGAGTTCCGACCTGACATTTAGCACAACATTGTGACCAGTAGCTGAGCGTCCACTTTCTGTTTAGTTAATTTAGCCATACCACTATTAGGAAGTGAGCCCTCAAAGGGAACAGCAACTGGATGAAAGAGTTGTATATCTAAAAAAAAATATAAGCAAAGCGAAACTACAAAGTTATTCAAAACCTTAAAATCAAAAGTAAACCCCCATTTCTCACCTGTGTAGGCTAGGACTCGAGAAGATATATTCATGTAGAAATTTCAGAATGGACACTTTTGTACTTCACTAAAACATAGGCCAGTCTGTCGTGTAGAACCCATGGTCTTTGGTGAACAAGTTTTATTTGCTGTAGAAAGCCTGTTACGCAACAAGAAGTTAAAGGTTGAGCCACTGCGCTACAGCAGCTGGCAGCCAGTTTGGGCGTTAGCGAAAATTTGCAGAGAAGCCTATATCGTGACTTCGATGTGCCATCGCGCTGATTATTGACCCAAACGAAGGATCTCAGCTAGATCTGTCGAATATAAGCCAACAAAACCAACTCTATAAGATATTTGTGAGTCACATATTAAAAATGAGCCGTAAATAAACATTAAATTTCAGTTGATCGGCCCATTAAGTCCAGAGAGAATGCAAGCAACGCGTTTCATCGAAAAGGGCGTCATTTCAGCCATTGATCAGTACCCACATTTCAGTGGCAGAATGGGTGAGGCGGTTTCGGGCAAGTCGGAAAGTAGACGCGGCGCGTACACTTTTTCACGTACAACCCACGGCTGTGTCTCCGACAAAGCGACAGACCAATCTTTTTTTTTAGGAGCGAGGCTCCTTAGGGTCTAGCCTTGTCCGTCCGTCCATCCGTCAGGCCAGCCGGCGTCCGTGCTCACATAAAAAGAAAAAAAATGTTTGCGCAGTCGACAGGATTCGAACCTGTGCGGGGAGACCCCAATGGATTTCTAATCTATCGCCTAAAGGCCCGACCACACTAGCGTGAACGGCGCCACCGGGCGGCGCCGCCGGGCGGCACCGCCGTCCGGCGTCCCAACGCGAGGAGTCCACATTGGCCTCCGTTTTGCGGGCGTCACATGACAGCACTGGATCTCGCGATCGCGCCTCCCGTCAGATTTCCCGCTCTTTCGTCGTCTGCTCTTCGTTAGATACTTCCGTTTCGGCTCCCATCTTTCGCATATATCAGCATCGAAACCGCACTCGCTACCTACATAGTAGGAGTCCACAATGACCTGGTGATCAGCGTGAATGTGATTATCCTAGCCTGCTCGTTGATCTTGAGACGTCGCCGCGCTCTGAAGGGAAGGAGGCGCAGGTTTTGGGTCCGGCCGAGCTGGGTCTACACAAGGAGGTTACCTCCTTGGTTCTACCGAAACACCGAAGGACAGGTCAGTGCATTGTTGCGCCGGTGGCGCGCCAGAGATGAAGGCTACTTTCGAAAGTGTCACGAAATCAACACGACATCCGTCACAACACAGACGACATGCAACAAGTGCCACGGAGAAACTCGCTTGCAATTCCGAATTCCTCTGCTATAATTTCTCAGCGGTTGTTCTTAGCGTCATTATCTAGGCGGTCTGGCTGCGTCTTGTCATATAAAAAGGGAAACAGTCGCATAGTTTCAAGGAACCGCTCCGTTGCGGAAGGCGTCGGGGGGAAATAGGGATAGCAGACGACGCGAAACGCGTCCTTCGGAACGTGAGACGCGCCGAGGACCGGCTTGAGCGTTGCCATGGCATCGCGACGTCACTATCTACGCCATCTCTCATTGGCTCCTCTCTTCTGCGGCGTGCGGCGTCAAGCTCTGAACCGCGCACGGAGCGGTTGACTCTGCGGCGCCGTACGTCGCGCCGTTGAAGCCGAAAACTGGTTTCGGTCGGCAAACGGCAGCACCGACCGTCGCGCCGCAGGCCTCCGCGACGCCAATGTGGTCGTGCCTTAAACCACTCGGCCACGACTGCGGTACGAGTAGGGGGCTCTGAGATGTGGTAGTAACTCAAGAGCTGGGGTTTCTGTCATGGATGAAACGTTGCATGTAGCCGCTCAACGTCTACACAGGAGAGGGCGCTGCGGTCAAATGCGTATATAATCGCGTTAAAGTTTGCATGCATTGGCTCAGCGTTTATAGACGAGAGGGCCCTGCGGTCAAATGCTCAAATGCACGTTCCATACCACACATTCTCTTTCTGACATGTACCGTTGACTTAAGCGGTGGAGATGCGTCCCCACGGCTTCTAGTGGATCCAAGCTGATCCGCTGGAAGAACCACTGGCTCTGCATTTCACCGACCATAAAGCAGTAATAATGAAGTCGAAACGCAACCCGGAACTCAGCACTACCTATGAGCAATAAAAAAAAATCAGCACCATCAGCACTACCTATGAAAAATAAAATCAGTATCGTCAGCACCACCAGAGCTTCGACCCAATCAACACCATTCACCAGGTGGAGATACGGTCATTTTTTTTCCCCCCGTAGTCTTAAGTTATAGTAATGTTTGCGATTCGTTGGCTCGGCGGCGCACTCATTCGTGATTTTATTATTTGTCTTGTTTCTTTGCATATAAACGTGGCTTTTTAGCTTAAGAGCAGTTTCCGTGTCGCTTTTCAACAACCTTTTTTATTTTGGCATTTATAATGCGTAAGGCAGAAGTATAGCCGTATGATGGAGGCGGCAAGCTCATGTAAGACGAAGCGAATGTAGTATGTGTCAATTGAAGATCAACGAAATGCGTGTAATCCAATGTGTCTTGTTCCCCCCCCCCCCCCCCCCCCTTTCTCTCTCACTCTCACCGTCCCGGTCGGATTTTTGGACGTGCGCGCACTCGCACGTATCTTACTTAAAATTTTAATACAAAATGCATTTTATCAACTGAATTCCACACGAAAACCGTTGCGAAGAACAGTCACGTCAATTTTTTCCTTAGATTTAGCGGGAAGTTTCGATTATTTGTGTGCAGCGACGTTCCAGGAGATTACCATAAAAAGCTTCAGCCCATCATGTTTGACGTTCGGAGTTTCGAACGTTGGCATCCGTCACAGATTCGGCTACGGGGTCTTATACAGAACGTAATATTAAGTTCTGCGTGGAAATATATTAGACGCCACAAAATACCTAAGGAGCGCTGTCGTATACATGAATTCATCTCTGTTACGCCACGACGCGGTGGTGGTGCGTCGGGTGCACTTCCTGTCTGGGGCTGTGGGCGGAAGTGCCCATGTGAGACGTGTATTTCTGCCTTATCTTGAAAGGAGCCAGACGAAAACCTGCCTTCTCCTCGAAACGCCGCTACTGGGGCTTTACCAAAAAAGTCGAGAAAGGTTTGAAAGGCAGTTTTTATGTGCTCGGTTCGTCCGAGAACGTGGATATGTGTCGTGAAAAGGGAAAACCAGACGCCGTCGGACCAGAATTGCTTGGACGGAAAGCACTTTGTGTTGAATTCACGCATACCTATGGTCATCAGACTTATTTGTTTCGTTCCAACATGAACGCCGGAAAACTGTCAAGTTGTACGGACTACCTGAACTTGAAGACGCACTGAACGTATACGTTCAGTGCGTCTTCAAGTTCGAACTGCCGCCTGATCGCTCGAGCTGTTGTCTGCTCTTTAAGACGACACCGGTCCGTAGACCAAATGTTGGCCCGGTACTTGCGATAAGAAGTAAGTGCAGGCCTCAAAAGACTTAAATTTGAAGGTTGGTAAGCAGGCTCGATGTAAACCGTAGATACAAGGAGACGTTGATCATTGTTACCAGTGGCCATCACCGACTTGTTATGCCTGATTCACTTGGTCCGATTCTGCTTGCGATTTTCAGTATCGACGTCGACCATCTCAGCTACGGTTCACGTTTTTGCAGACCCAGCGACGTCGTGACTGAAAAATGCGAGCGAAATCTACGCTGAATCGGGCTTTAGCGTACATCCTGCGGCGTCTACGCGGAATGAGTCGCCGGAGGTCACATTCTTCACGCGAAGTTATGCGGCATAAAGAGCCTCGGTAATTTCGCTGACGCCGCTCAAGTAGTCAGGCGTTGCCCGGAAAGAGGTAGAATCAACAATGCGAACGCGAAAAAGGGCAGGGGCACTCACACCGACGCCGAAAACATCAAATTTCAAGGGTTTGTTTATGGGCGACGGCGAGCTTCTTGCCCACACTCCATTGCGCATGCGCAGCGCCGGTGGTGTTCCGCTGGGGGTGCTCCGGTTTGTTTGTCAACATGAGCTGGTGTATATTAGTAAGAAAGCGCAATATCTAATACCTGGATCGAGCGGGCGCATATGTGGCCTTCGGAACGGACTCCTAATCGCGGTCTTGCACTCACCGGCGTGCGCTGGTTCGTCGATTCTTTAAACGAGTCCGTTCTGAAGGTTTTTAACTTATGCATGTCTGACCCAGGTATAAATGTCGCTTGGTTTGCTCTTGACGCTTGACCCAAGCACAAAAAAAAGTGGTTAGCTTTACGGAAATTCCCCCGTCCCCTGTGATATTCCAAGTGACTCTGTCCCGTGTTACATTCAAGCTAAAACATGTAATGTATTTTAATTATACGGATAACATCGGGAGTCCTAGTGTGCAGCGGAAGCACTGCGTGTTTCTCTCTTCGTAGTTTGTTAGTTATCATATTTATATGATCATTTTAAAAGCGATGTATAGTAAATTTACATAACTTTAGGGGCGTTACATATAACCGGCTGAATGTACCGGCCGTGTTACGGTTTCCTTTAACGCGCTTTTGTACCGTTTCGCTACCCTGCCTGCTAATGCGTCCATAGCACAGTATGCATACCACGATAATAAAGCAAATTGAATGAGGACTCAAATCCGAGAACTTGCAATATTTAAGGCAACTTTTTTTAACGGCGTGGCAGTCTTTGTATAACAGTACCTCGACCGAGCCAATTTAAACAACATTTAGTACATCCGATCAAAAAAATAGCCGCAGTTCGAAACAAGCACTAGGTTGGAACCGTGAATCCAGATATGGCGCGCCCTACTTCAATTTCGGAATTGTTAACACGACGCTTAATAGATGGCGCCTCTTCCCCAACCCGGCAGAAAGATCTCGAAGTAATTGAGAGCGATGGAGTATTGTGCCTCTTAGTGATGCGAAGCAATAAAAAAAAAGTACTATCGATACTTTCAATAGTTTTACTTTATCTAGTTCATGACCAACTTCTCCATATACTTCATTACCAAAATTTGCCACCTTAACGGACACCGGCCTTCCCATTGGACAACCCTCAATCTGATGGCACATCCTGTTGTCGAAAGTAAAGTATGTCTGGTTTAAACAAAACCACAAGAGAATCATAATATTGTCACGGGTGGTGAGTCGTGACCAATAAACAAGAAATAAACAGAAATAAATAAACGTTTAATGTGGCGAACTTGTGCCAAAAATAAAGAAGGAAACAGAAGAAAGCAGAGCGTCGCGGGCGTCGAAGTCGGCGTGTCAGCAGAATCGAGCGCTAGGGCGAGACTGACTCGACAAGGTCGCGGGCGGCCTCTTATCTAGAGTGCGCCGCTATCTCAAAGATTCGGCGAAAGCGGTTCGAGCGTCGCGTGATCGGGGCGAGAATGAACACGCACTTTCTAGAAAACAAAAGCAGGGATACATGATAGAAGTTACGTGCGGTACATGAATAAACGGGAACTTTCTGGAGGACCGTGACCGAGCGTTGCTTCCTCAGCCTTGCGCGCCGCATTACTCCCCCCTTTAAAAGTGCATCGCCCCGATGCAGTGTAAAACAAATCTAAATAAAAAAGAACGATAAACTAAAGAGTCTTTTGGAGCACAGAAGGTCCACAGTCCTATCGAGCGTAGTACGGCTTGAGGCGCACGACGTGGACGACCTCAGGTCGTGGTGGGCGGCGTGACGATGTTCGTGTTCCGTCGGGCATCACCTCGTAGTTCAGCTCGCCGAGGCGACGAAGTACCTTGTATGGTCCAAAGTACCGTTTCAGCAGTTTCTCACTGAGGCCGCGGCGACGGATGGGCGTCCATACCCACACCCTATCTCCGGGCTGGAAGTGGACGTCCCTGCGACGAAGGTTGTAGCGGCCGGCGTCGACGCGTTGCTGGTCTTGAATCAGGAGTCGGGCGAGCTGGCGAACTTCTTCGGCGCGTTGAGCAACCGCCTGGGCGTCGTCGCTCTCGTTGTCAGATGGCTCATGGGGCAGCATGGCGTCCAGCATGGTCGTTACCTTCCGACCATGTACCAGCTGGAAAGGGGTGAATCCAGTGGTCTCTTGAACCGCCGTATTGTAGGCGAACGTGACGTAGGGCAGCACCTCGTCCCACGTCTTGTGCTCTACGTCGACGTACATAGAGATCATATCGGCGATTGTCTTGTTGAGTCGCTCCGTCAGCCCGTTGGTCTGCGGGTGGTACGCAGTTGTACGACGATGGCTGGTGTGACTGAGTCGGAAGATTTCTTGGGTCAGTTGTGCCATGAACGATGATCCGCGATCTGTAATCAGAACTTCTGGAGCGCCGTGCCGGAGGACGATGGACTCAATGAAAAACTTGGCAACTTCCACAGCAGTCCCCGAAGGAAGAGCTTTCGTTTCGGCGTACCGCGTGAGATAATCTGTGGCGACGATGATCCAGCGGTTCCCCGACGTCGAAGGCGGAAAAGGACCAAGTAGATCCATTCCGATCTGCTGGAAGGGTGCAGTTGGAGGAGAAATAGGCTGCAGGAGTCCGGCCGGCCTCGTCGGAGGTTTCTTGCGTCGCTGGCACTCGTGGCATGATCGTGTGTACAGGTGGACGGTCTTGGGGAGCTTGGGCCAGTAATACTTTTCACGAATACGGGCCAGTGTCCGGCTGTATCCAAGGTGTCCGGACGTCGGGTCGTCGTGACATGCTTGAAAGATCTCCCCTCGAAGGTCGGTCGGGATTACCAGCAGCCACGGCGAGTTGTTGTTCCCGAAGTTCTCTTTGTAGAGTACACCTTGTCGAATGGTGAAGGTCGGCACGGCTCGTGAGAAAACACGGGGTACGGTACCGCCGCGCCCTTCCAGGTGCTCGATTAAGGCTCGCAGCTCCGGATCGTCTCGTTGACGTCGTACCATGTCATCGGTGTTCACTGCCCCCAGAAAGCACTCGTCATCGTCGTCGTCGCTGCTGCCGGAAGGTGTTTCGACAGGGGCCCTGGACAGGCAGTCAGCGTCGCTGTGCTTGTGTCCTGACTTGTAAACCACAGTCATGTTGAACTCTTGTAGCCGGAGGCTCCACCGAGCGAGGCGTCCTGACGGGTCCTTGAGGTTCGCAAGCCAGCAGAGCGAGTGGTGGTCCGTTACTACGCGGAACGGGCTTCCGTACAAGTACGGACGAAACTTCGTGATTGCCCAGACGACCGCAAGGCATTCTTTCTCAGTCGTGGAGTAATTTCTCTCTGCCTTGGACAGTGTACGACTTGCGTAGGCGATGACTCGTTTGGTGCCTTCTTGCACTTGAACTAGTACCGCGCCAAGTCCTGCGTTACTTGCGTCAGTATGAATCTCGGTGTCCGCATCCTGATCGAAATATCCAAGAACCGGAGGCGTCTGGAGTCGTCGCTTCAGCTCGTCGATTGCCCGCTGTTGTTCCTCGGCCCATTCGAACCTCTCAGCGTCCTTCGTGAGGTTTGTGAGCGGTGCGGAAATCCGTGCGAAATCCCGAACGAAGCGACGGTAGTAGGCGCAAAGTCCAAGGAATCTTCGCACGGCCTTTTTGTCTGTCGGCACTGGAAATGACGCGACGGCGCGAGTCTTCTCAGGGTCTGGGCGCACGCCTTCGTTGCTAACCACGTGACCAAGAAACTTCAGTTCGTCATAGGCGAACCGACACTTTGACGGCTTGAGGGTGAGTCCAGCGGTCCGTATGGCTTGAAGAACAGCTCGGAGTCGTCGCAAGTGCTCGTCGAAGTCGCTGGAAAACACCACGACGTCATCGAGGTAGACCAGACAGCTCTGCCACTTCAGTCCTGCCAGTACGGTGTCCATAACACGCTGAAAAGTTGCTGGGGCCGTACATAGTCCGAAGGGCATTACCTTGAACTCGTACAGCCCATCCGGCGTGACGAAAGCTGTCTTCTCTCGGTCCCGGTCGTCGACTTCGATCTGCCAGTAGCCGCTCTTCAAGTCCATCGATGAGAAGTATCGAGAGTGGCGCAGCCGGTCTAACGTGTCGTCGATTCGGGGGAGTGGGTAGACGTCTTTCTTCGTCACCGCGTTCAGCTGCCGGTAGTCCACGCAGCACCGAAGCGTTCCGTCCTTCTTCTTAACCAGTACGACTGGAGAGGCCCATGGACTGCTTGATGGTTGGATTATGTCGTCGTTCAGCATCTCTTGAACTTGCTCCTGGATCACCTCCCTTTCTTTAACGGAGACTCTGTACGGTGATCGATGCACAGGGCGCGCGTCGTCCTCGGTAATGATGCGGTGCTTCGCAACGGCTGTTTGGTGTACCTTCGACGACGTCGCAAAGCAGTCACGGTATTCGGCGAGGAGGTTAATCAGCTGCCGTCGTTTCGGGTCCGGAAGCTTAGGGTCGATGTCGAGTTGCACTGGCGACGTACCGTCTTGCTGAGGTGGCTAGGATTCATTAGTAATGGCGGCGATTTCGGCGGAGTTTCGGAGATCCTCGACGTGGCCAACGGCTGCACCTTTTGTGAGGTGTTGCGTTTCATTCCGGAAGTTCGTCACGAGGACCACAGTGCGGCCATCCTGAAGTTCAGCTACTCCTCGTGCGACGCCTATTCCTCTTCCCAGGAGCAACTGGAGGTTACCTTCCAGAAGAACTTCGCTACGGGTAGCTGCATCGGTCGCGACAGGTACGACAACACTTGATCGCGGCGGCAGATTCACGTGGTCGGCAGCGACTTGGACGGCGGCTGACGCAGTTTGGAGTTTCTTCGAAGGCGGAACAGGTGTCCGCAGCCTCAATATGTTTTCTACAAGGTCGATGACGGCGCCGTATTCACACAAAAAGTCCATGCCGAGAATGACGTCTCTGGAACAGTCTTGTAGAATGACGAATTTCACAGGACACGTCTCGCCGTGAATTTCGACGCGAGCGGTGCACCTTCCGACAGGCGTGATGAGGTGTCCTCCGGCGGTTCGTATCTGCGGGTCCATCCCACGGCGTCGTGACTTTTCGAAGGTGGCGAGAGAGCCTCCCACTCAATACTGAGTAGTCTGCCCCGGTGTCAACGAGTGCCGATGCGTTTTGGCCATCGATAACAACGTTTAGGTTGTTGGACACCGTTGCAGGCGCGTCGGTGCAATGCGGGGCGTCGAGAGAGTGGGAGCGCTCCGGCGTTCTTGGAGGCTGTTTGCTTCCGTCGTTTTCGGCAACGTCACCTCCAGGCGTTGCCGCACTCAGTTTTCCCGACGACGCAGGGGAGACAGCCTCTCTCGGCGGGATCGTGGCGCTGGGGAGGCTGAACGTCGTGGCGATGGGGAGCGGGCTTCACGGCGGAGAGACGACACTCGGGAGGGCGAACGTCGGAGGTACTCCTCGATGTCGTGAGGGCGTTCGCCGTACCTCGGGCGTGGGTCGTTCGGGTGGAACCCACGCAGGCCCATTTGCCAGTAGGGACAACGACGGTAGATATGGTCGGCCTCCCCGCAGTGGTAGCACAACGGGCGTCGATCGGCCGTCCACCACACGTCGGTCTTTCGTGGAGCAGCTTGTTCTGGGCGGACGTCCCATACAAAAATGGTCTATGGTCGGCTATAGAAAATCCTTTGTATGGCCGGCTATAGAAAATTGGCCCAATTAGCTATAGCCGCTTCTATGGCTGTCTATAGCTTTTCTTATGGTCTACCCTATGGTTGTCTATAGCTTTTTCAATAGAAATTTGGCTATCGAATTTCGTATGGTTTAATCTATGGGTCTCTTTAGAAAAGATGCTATAGCCGCCTATGGCTTTTCTTTTGGTTCCTTTGGCCGTCTATAGCTTCTTGTAAGGTCTTCTATAGAGATCTCTATGGCTTACTTTATGGTTCGCTTTAGACACCGTGCTATAGCTGCCTATGGCTTTTCTTTTGGTTCCTTTGGCCGTCTATAGCTTCTTGTAAGGTCTTCTATAGAGATCTCTATGGCTTACTTTATGGTTCGCTTTAGACACCGTGCTATAGCTGCCTATGGCTTTTCTTTTGGTTCCTTTGGCCGTCTATAGCTTCTTGTAAGGTCTTCTATAGAGATCTCTATGGCTTACTTTATGGTTCGCTTTAGACACCGTGCTATAGCTGCCTATGGCTTTTCTTTTGGTTCCTTTGGCCGTCTATAGCTTCTTGTAAGGTCTTCTATAGAGATCTCTATGGCTTACTTTATGGTTCGCTTTACACACCGTGCTATAGCTGCCTATGGCTTTTCTTTTTGTTCCTTTGGCCGTCTATAGCTTCTTGTAAGGTCTTCTATAGAGATCTCTATGGCTTACTTTATGGTTCGCTTTAGACACCGTGCTATAGCTGCCTATGGCTTTTCTTTTGGTTCCTTTGGCCGTCTATAGCTTCTTGTAAGGTCTTCTATAGAGATCTCTATGGCTTACTTTATGGTTCGCTTTAGACACCGTGCTATAGCTGCCTATGGCTTTTCTTTTGGTTCCTTTGGCCGTCTATAGCTTCTTGTAAGGTCTTCTATAGAGATCTCTATGGCTTACTTTATGGTTCGCTTTAGACACCGTGCTATAGCTGCCGATGGCTTTTCCTGTGCTTTCTTTAGCCGCCTATTGCTCTTTGTATGGTTTGCTATAGCTCATTCTATAGTTCGTCCTATGGTTCCTTCTACCCATCGTGCTACGGCCGCCTATAGCTTCTTGCATGGTCTGCTATAGAGATCTCTATGGCTTACCTTATGGATCTTTTTAGACACCGTGCTATAGCTGCTTATGGCTTTTCCTATAGTTTTTTTAGCCGCCTATGGCTCTTTGCATGGTCCGCTATAGCTCATTCTATAGCTCGTCTTATGAGTCTCTTTGCCATCGTGCCAAAGCTGCCTGTAGTTTTTCTTTTTACCGCAATCGTATGAAATGTGAAACAAATCATTTGTTGTCACTGGACATCTTTAAAAAAAAACCTTGTGAGACGTGCCGAACTTCATAGCCCCATTTAAAACAAATAGCTAACATTTCAACAAAACAACAACAAAAAACAAATGCACTCACTCAGGTGTTTGCAAAAGCACAGGTAAACAGACACAAGGTATTGTTTTCAAATCTCCTAGAAGTTTATTACACACAGCCCATTCTGTAGACAAGCACACATTAAGCAATCTCTACTATGTGAAGAGGTACTACTGAGCTGTTATACAACTGAGAATATTGCAAAGCAAACAAGAACCAAAGGCAATTCCTGGGTAGTGTCTAGTCCCCCGGCAGCCGGCCGAATTCTCCCCCCCCCCCCCCTTCCCCCCGAAATTCTAATGCCAGTCGCCACTCATTGGCGCTGCAATCAGTTTATCAAAAGACGTTTCATCGAGATCGTTTCATCAACACGTGACGTTTATAAACAACTCAAAATATGTCTTTTTTTTAAATAATTTGCCAAGAAGTGGCGTGAACAGGTGGGCTGAGTCGGTGAGCACGCGCTTCAGGAATACAGGCGCGACGAAATGTCCCTGCAGTGTGCAATTCGCGTAACGAGTGCCGACTAAACGTGTGTCCATGAAACGTCTTTCCACGCAAAGGTGTCCACGAAACGTCTTTTCACAAAACGCTGGGAGAATAAGAATGTCAGTATTCTAACTACAATTTTCACATGATTTCAGAGAGCTAATGGCAGGCGACTGCGTTAGAATTACGGGGAAATTATTCTCCCAGCTGTCAGAAGATAGGCACTGCCAGGAGATAGACACTACAGAACGGTCAATTGTCGCCAAGTAGGTTGCAGCGCACTTACGTTCAAAATACCGGACTTGAAAGATGTAATCCGAAATATACGTCGACACGGGCACTGCAGACCAACCACTCAAACACAAAACCGAGAAGGAAGGGATCCATGAAGATTCACCACGATGTAGCACAAGCTATCATTTGCCGAACCGAACACTGAAAGCATCACAAGAATGTCTTGGGCTTCCTTGAAGAAATCGCTTGTTGCCGACATACGGGTAGGACTTTTCGATCGGGATACCTTTTACCATAGAAGCGAAATCCACAGCAGCCCCGCGGGCCGCACGACACGCGAAACTAGGTCCGCAAGCAGCCTCATTCCGGGATTGGCAGTGGCTAATGCGTCATCCGTCAAACCACGTGATCACGCTCCTTCCGTTACATGCGCACAGAGAGCGGAGTGAAGCGATAAAAAGTCTACGGTTGATTGGTCCGCCGAGTCCGCACCTTCTACAATGCTTTTAGCTTAGGGAAAAAGAGAAAACAGAAAAATTGAAAAGCGGGGCTTCTTCAAGGCCAAAACGGGGGTGCGATCACAAAGACTAATCTTCAGGGGCATACCAACAATGAACACAGCGAGAGAATGTGTCACTTATATCCTGTTGACAGTTCGAGCCAAGGTTGATAGTGCAGTGGATGCTATGTGTGGCCTTGGGCTTAAGGCAGGTGCCGTGTCCAGCGTTATCACCAGCTTTGAGACAGTTGTCACGGGACCCTAACCCGAGACGTGATTGGCCTCAAACACGCATAGCGCCTACTCTGCTGTCACTACCGAGTGAACAGGACAGCTCCATGAAGGCCCCCCAGCTTTTGGACTTTTTTCTAAAGCTGCACTTCCCAGAAGTGACCCAAAACGAGGGAGGTTTGAAGATATCATATTTTACGCCTTGTAGCCCACATTATAATTTAAAATGAATAATTAATGGCGAATACTTTTCTTTTGCGCAGGATGTCCACAAGCAAACAAATAAATAAATAAATAAATAAATAAATATATATATATATATATATATATATATATATATGTCCTTTTTTTTATTAAGCACTTTTGAATTATGTGTACACTGTTAGGTTCGCATTTTTAAACTTAAATTTTGGGAATCTTTGCATCGTTGTGGCATCTATGATTGCGTGGTTTAAGAAATTTGTGTAATACGTTTTTCATCCGTGAGTTCAGTCTATATCACTGCCATCAATTACAATCTCTGAGCACCATGATGACACGTGGTGGGGATGTGTGCTCCAAGAAGCTCTAACGACTTTAATGTCTCATAATTTAAAGAAAAAGAAGAGAAATTAGCCACAACGCTTGCTGATTTGTTGAATTCGCAGAACAGAGAGATAATAGGACGCACCTAGGGTAGCGCGTGCCTAATGATATTAATTTTTTTTCGGCTGTTATTTGTGTATATTTCGCCGTTCTCGACATGGGCGTTGACGGAGATTGCACCGCTGCTCACGCCCCTGCCGGGGTAAGCTTTTTTGTTGTCACGACACTCTATCCCGCTATAGACGCGTCGATTTAACGCTCATGAAGTCTCGAGAGAACTGTCAATTGTTTAGTCAGAGCAACGACGCAGCAATCGCGAAGTGAGAGACGACTGCGCCTCACTCTGATAAAATGTGAGCGTGGGACTCTCGAGCAGCGTTAACTTGCTGATGATGCAGGGCGCTGCTTTGTCGTTGAGAATCTTTGTCCTGCGAACGCCGGCGAAAACGTTCCAGTGCTCGGCGTACCCTAGGCAGCAGCGCCTGTCAGCGACCGCCCGGAGCCTACTGGCAGTCTGCGAGCGCCGACGATTTATCGTCGCGACTTCAATGGGAGCATTTTATGAACTCCTGCGGCGAACATGAAACACCGCGAACATAAACTTCCGCGAACATAATCCCCGCGACGGCGAACCGCCGGGGCTCGCAGACGGAGGGTTCCGATGCTGTGCGAACGGTTGTTGGAGGACACTGCGTAGGGTATACGCCGGGCGCTGGAACGGCTTCGAAGCCATTCGATGGGCAAAGGATTCGCGACGACCAAGTAGTGTCTTGCATCTTCAGTAAGCTAACGGGGCTCGAGAGTCCCAAGCTTACATTTCCACAGAGCGAGCGCGGCCGGCCAGATCGAGGCGCAGTCAGCACTCGCGTCGCGATTGCTACGTCGTTGCTCTATACCTACACCGATGACATGTGCACCGGCATTCGAAACCGCCCTCTCGAGACTTTATACGAGTCCAATGGACGGCTTTATAGCGCGATAAACCGTCGTGGCAAGAGTAAAGCTCACCTCTGTAGTGGCGTAAGCAGCGTTCTTGACGCCGCGTCGAGAACGACGAAATATACACAAAAAACATTAAATATATTTAACACAGCAGGCAGAAAGAAATAAAAACATGGCAGGGATATGGACAAAGTAGAAGGCGCGCTATGAAATACATATACTTACAAAATACACTGGAAACGACAGATAATTAGAGCTAAAAAACGGAAGATTGAGATGACGTCAACGCCGAAATAAGGCAATGTGCAGGGAAAGCAGCCGGCAAAACTGCAATAGTCCTATAGGCAGCTAAGGAAGCTTTTCTGATCGCGGGCGTATAGCCGCGGCGACGTACGCCCCGTTAATTTGGCTGAAAAAAATTCTCGCCCCGATCGAGCGCATGAATGACTCTCTTCCACTTTCGTACATCTGCAGTAAAAATAAAAAAAAAAGGGTCGCGGACCTATAGTTTAAGCAAACCATTGAGCCGACTAAAAAAATTGGATGGTCGCGAGTCTATAGCTCGGGAAACATACATCCCTCTATAGCCGGCTAAAGCACATTGTAAGGTCGGAGGCTATAGCTTTGGTGACATAGAACACTATTGAGACGGCTAAAGAAAATTCAATGGTCGCGATTCTATAGATTTAGGGACATACACACTCTATAGTCGGCTAAAGCACGTTGAATGGTCGGAGGCCTATAGCTTAGGTGACATAAAACACTATAGAGACGGCTAAAGAAAGTTCGATGGTCGCGAGTCTATAGGTTTAGGGACATACACCACTCTATAGCCGGCTAAAGAACATTGAAAGGTCAGAGGCCTATAGCTTCGGTGACATAAAATGCTATAGAGTCGGCTAAAGAAAATTCAATGGTTGCGATTCTATAGATTTAGGGACATACACCACTCTATAGCCGGCTAAAGCATATTCAATAGTCGCGAATCTATAGCATCAAGGACATACGTATGTCTATAGCTTGCTAAAGAATATTGAATAGTCGCGAGTCTATAGCTGCGTAGTCATAAATTATTCTATAGCCAGGTATAGAAATCGGAATGGTCGAGATTCTAAAGCTTTGAAGACATACATTTTTCTATAGGTGGCTATAGCGTGTTTTATGGTTTCTTATGGCTGACCATAGAGGGCCATAGAAGGTGATAGTTCACCATAGGATTTTCCATAGACGTCCATAGACCATTTTTGTATGGGGTACGCCAGATCTTCATGGCGTCGTGAATACTGCGGCGCTAGAGGTTCACGTCGAGGTGGCGCCGTATACGGGTGAGCAGGGGGCGGTGGTCGTCGGGTAGCTGCGGCGTAGCTCAGCTTCGGTGGTTCAGGAGCGGCGCTGGCGAGAACTTCTGGCTGCAGCGCCTGCTGAAGTTCTTCCCGGACAATCTCGGCGACTGAGGGCGTTGCCAGGCTTGTGGCAGCAGGTAGCAACTTCTTCAACTCCTCCTGGGCGGCTTCACGGATAAGGTCACGGATGCCGGGGAGGGTGGTGCCCAGGTCGGATCCAGATGTCGCTAGAGTAGTTACGCCAGGGTGTCGTTGGTAGTGTCTGGCGCGGGCTAGCAAGGCCCGTTCCATATTTGTCGCCTCCGTGATGAACTCGTCGACTGTTGTTGGGGGATTCCGGATGAGACCGCCGAAAATCTCGCTTTTCACACCCCTCATCAGGTGGTGCAGCTTCTTCTCCTCGGTAGCCTGAGGATCGGCGCGGGCGCTTAGGCGGAGAACATCCTCCACGAAGCCGGTAATGCTCTCGTTGGGGCCTTGAGTCCTGGTACGAAGTAAGTCTTCGGCTCTCTCTCGGCGGTGCTGGTTGACAAATGTCGCCTTCAGCTGGCTCTTGAAAATGTCCTAGGATGTCAATGAAGACTCGTGATTTTCGTACCAGCTTCTGGCAGTCCCCTCGAGCGAGAAATACACGTTTTGCAGCCCTTGCTCGTTGGTCCAGCTATTGTGGCGGGCGACGCGTTCGAATTGGTCGATCCAATCTTCAACGTCTTCGTGGAGTTCGCCGTGGAACGGAGCCGGTGCCCGAGGAGCGACGGGTAGGTAGACGACGGCAGGAGCGGCGGGGGTCTGCGACTGGTTGGCCATCGTCGGCTGCCTCGTCCTGGGTGGTAGAAGTCCGTATTCCGGGTTTAGCCCTTAAATGCGGCGACTTGATCGAGTCTCGATCTGGTCTTCGTTGGGTCCTCGGGAGCTTGGATTCGGACTTGTACTGCGGGAACTCGGAGGGCTGCGCTGCACGAACATGCGGTACCCCGCACCTCTACCAGAATGTCACGGGTGGTGAGTCGTGACCAATAAACAAGAAATAAACAGAAATAAATAAACGTTTAATGTGGCGAACTTGTGCCAAAAATAAAGAAGGAAACAGAAGAAAGCAGAGCGTCGCGGGCGTCGAAGTCGGCGTGTCAGCAGAATCGAGCGCTAGGGCGAGACTGACTCGACAAGGTCGCGGGCGGCCTCTTATCTAGAGTGCGCCGCTATCTCGAAGATTCGGCGAAAGCGGTTCGAGCGTCGCGTGATCAGGGCGAGAATGAACACGCACTTTCTAGAAAACAAAAGCAGGGATACATGATAGAAGTTACGTGCGGTACATGAATAAAAGGGAACTTTCTGGAGGACCGTGACCGAGCGTTACTTCCTCAGCCTTGCGCGCGGCAATATCCTCTACCAGTAAAGGTACGTTTATACTCCAACGTAACGTCGACGGGCGCGGCGTAGCGCAGCGCGCACAGGTACTGATTGGTCGCAGATATCAAGTTACTGGTTGCCGGCCAATGAAAGGCGCGCGCTCTGCGCTACGCTGCGTTCAATGCGCTCAACGTCGGAGTATAAACAGCCCTTTAGGGCGTGCGGGATCTCAACGTGCAATCATCTAACAAAAGTTTTTCCACGACATCAGCAGCCAACCCAATTGGTACATTTGTGAACAAAGAGACGACGTCAAAGGAAGCAATTACGTCGTCATCCTCAAGCTTCTGCGTACGGACAGCTGTTACAAAATCCCGAGAGTTCACAACAGACAGCGCTTTATCGGCAGTCAACGGCCTCAGCAACTCCACCAAAAATTTCGAGAGGTCGTAGGTAGGCGATCCAACAAACGAAACAATCGGACGTGGAGGACAGCCTTCCTTGTGCACCTTGGTAGCCCATAGATCTTAGGGGTGGACCCATCGGACGAAAATAGGCGGCGAGAAAGGACCTCATCGAGCCTTCCCTTCGTCTTAAGCCTGCGCAAATAATCCACAAATGGTCTTTCTGATCGCGCACTAGCATCAACATTCAATTTTACAAAGTGCAAAGGGTCCCTTAGAATCTTATACATTTTCTCTTTATAATCGCTTCGGTCTAACAGAACAGTGCCTTTTTCCTTGTCTGCCTCAAGGATTACGATGGAAGCATCTGACTTTAAATCAGCTAAAGCCGCGCGTGCCCCCCCACTCAGGTTAGCACGGATGTTCTTAGCGTTTTACAAAGTGCTTACGATCCGGCTCCGGGCCAAGTTGACGCCGGATAAGTCACGAATATGCCACAATCGTTCTTCGACCTCTACAATTGTATCCCGTTTTGGAACCCATCGCGCCGCCCCAGCGAAATTCAGACCTTTCGACAAAAGACCCCCGTTGTCTTCAGACAGTTGTTTGGAGGACAGATTATACATGGCTGCCGCACTGTTCAGTCGTTGCGCGCGTTCCGGAAGCAAACGGGACAGTTTTTTAAGGTGGACCTACCTCAGTACACTTATTCTGTTCCAAGTCCTCAGCTTGAATCCGTGCCCCCATGATATTATGAAGGTCGTTGGGTTGGACCTTCGCACGGAGGCACGCCTCCGCAGCTGATACTCGACGTCTTTTCTGATGGATCAGTTGTTTATTTGTCCAGTATCCGGGCTTTCAAGCAGTTGCGGCTGAAATCACGTGCGAGTCTGCGGCCATGAGGGGTGTCGACGAGTGCCCTACAGTGCAAGCTCCTTGGCACCACATTATTGTTCAGGCATTCGTAGTTGAACCCAAGTGCGACTCCGCTCGGACGATCTTAAGAGACTGGTTGACGTACTCCCTCTCCGTGCCAAGAAGGATACTTCCGTAAAGAACTCGAATGAATGCAAATGTGTTCCAAAACCCAGGGGTATTCATAATGAAATAAGTTTACACTGGCTTAACACAAAAATAGGAACAACACAGACGTTTCGCCACCTATCCGGGTGGCATCATCAGTATCAACCGGCCCGGTGGTAGGGAGAGTTAAGACCAGTCGACTTTAATCCAAGTCCCCGTAAACGTCAGGTAGGGGGCCTCGGTTTGTTTTGCACGCCTAGGGGGCACGGCGGATAAACCACGATTCTACAAACTTCCCTGGGTCCCAACGCTGCTCACGAGCCAAAGTCGCCGCATTGTCCAAGTCAAACGTATGCCTAGTCGTCCAGCTGTGGTCGACGAGCTCAGACTTACTTCTGGTGGCATGCGTGCCCTTCACCACATCCCTTCTGTGCTCCTTAAGCCGAGTGCTCCTCCGTCTGCCGGTTTCTCCAAAGTACGTGGCGTCACAGTCAACACAGTCACCTTGTACACCACACATGTCTTGGCGTTGGCGCGGGGAATGTCTTTTGGCTTAGAAAACGCGTTCGCCAAAGTGTACGCAGGCTTGAACACAGTACGGATGCCCAAAGGCGTCAAAGCTCTTCTAACCGAGTCCGAGGTTCCCAGGACATAGGGAATACACACTGTCGGCTTCCTTTTGCCTTCAGTGTCTACTCTGTTAAAAGCACTTACGCGTGTCACTTATGAAGGATCCTGGATAATTGCGCCTGTCCAAGGAAGTGGAGATCCTTGTCAGTTCTCGGGACCGGAAATCATCGTTCGAACACAACACATCGCAACGCGACAACAGTGTCCGTACAACGGCGCGCGTGTGTTCCGCCGGGTGATGGGAATCAAAACACAAAACAATTCTGCTGTCACACGGTTTACGGCACACTTTAGTCTCTACGGTACCACCACTCACCCGGCACACCAATACGTCCAACAACGGCAGCACACCGTCCCCCTCAGTTTCACACGTGAAATTGTTAGCCGTATGAATACCATTCATCGCAAAGTGAAAAGCATGCAAGTTCACCTTTTTCAGGATTACGAAAGTGTCATCAACATACCAGCAGTAAATTTTCAAGGGGAAAGGCAATGAGTTCATGACCAACTTCTCCTTAATCCAGTGCCTGGCGACGTTCGAATCAGTCCAGAGGTATGCGGTTTGCATTGATATATTCAGCGTGTTCATGAGGTAATGATGCAAGCTTTCAGCTAACAAGGCTAGCATCACTTCGAGCTTTGGAAGGGTCAGCGTCTTCAGTGGAGCAACTCTTGATTTAGACATCCGAAGCCTGATCGTTACGTTTCTTACGCTTTTTTTTCTTAAGGTAGGCCACTGCCTTGTAGCCTTTGGGACTAGCATCTCCGAACAGGTGAAGTTAGAGAGTTGTATAATCGCTCCCTTCCCTCAGGTTCGCGTATTGTCGAGGAACCGATACTTCTTGAAGTGCAGAAAATTAAGAACACCAGACGACCACACATCAGCAATGTCGTCTGAAAGACGTCCGCCCCATTCCAATGCCAACTCCCATAGTCTCTGAAACAACAGCTTTACCGTAACGTCGATGGGAGCGAACACTCCGAGAGGATCATATATCCGGCATCCGGGCTTATGTCTTTAGGAGGCTGCGCTTGGTTACCTTTCTCTTGTCCACTAACTCGAGCATGTTTTTAAGTTCATATTTTGCCGATCATCTTTCCGGTTTCATAGCAGACCGATAATATTTACGTCTTCTGTGTTGTCACCAGTGGCTCGTGTCGCCTCGTTCGCTCAGTTTGAAGTGAAAAACCGCTGCAGGTTGTCATTGCCTCTGTTGGCAGCGTGGCTCACCATGATATGTCCCTGTAGAGACCACCCGAAAATGGTCTCAACTGCAGTCAATGAAAGGTTGACGCGATATACGTTTCCGGTGGTGACTCTCCAATATTAGTCTGCTCCTATTAGAATGCTCCCTCTACGCTCCCCTTCACGGTCCCCCACAGGTAGGTCAGCGAGTGTGATTGCTTGTCTTCGTAGGTTTCTGAAGATGTTGTCGTCAGTGAGAGTAAGGATCTCTCCGCAGATTTCCGGAACCTCCGAAGCCTCGACTAAGATCACGGCTGGCCCGTGATGGCTTCGGAGAACAACTTCCAGACGACGACAGTTTCTTTTTGTTCCACGCCCTGAGTCGCCAAAAGCGAATATCGTTAGCTCTTCCTCTCCAATTGGTCGACACCCAAGCCTTTCATAGGTGTCTTAACCGATGAAGGTTCGTTCACTCCCTCCGTCGATCAGTGCTTGTAAGGACGTTTCATTCTGACCACTCGCTCGTATCTTGGCTCTCTGACGCAGTACTTGTTTGCGAGCTGTCGTACTGGAGCTCGAGATGCCGATAAATTATGGAGGAGTCGAACTGGTACTAGTTGGTTGCCTTGTCGCCGCCCACTCGAGGTCACACATTACGGTCAGGTTTTTTCCGCAGCACTTTGCACACGGACGTTTGTGCGCGGATCTGCACTCTCTGGAGCGATGGAACTGTTTAGCGCACCAAAAGCAACTGTTTTTCACTTTCAGCTTGTCCTCTTTTCTTTGATAATTAAAGGGGACGTGCAATTCTCTTAGTTGTGCTCCTTCGAGCTGCAGAATACGCAGCGCCTTAGTTCAGGTTTCGTGCCACCGGTCAATGCTTCCGCCGATCCTTCCCTCTCGGTGTGGCGTTCTCGGCGGTGTGAATCGCGTGCGGGTTGTTGTGATGCGTGGGGTGTGAGCTGGTGGTACTTCTCTCTGTTTTCTACCTCGATTTCAATTAACTCGAGAAGCCTACTGAGTTCATTTGTGTCTTCGCTCTGTGGCCGTTTTTCGACAATCAAGCTGCGATTGAATCTGACTATGAGCTCTAAAGGGAGAGTTTTTGTAGTACAGTATGCAGTAGTACCCCATACAAGTCCGAGTCCACTCCTAAGCTTTCTAGACTCCTCATCCGGGTCACCACAACGTCATAGAGTCTCCGGAGTTCATCCACAGCGTCTGACATCGGGATTGGTCCAAGAGGTGTGTGAGGTGTTCGTTCACGATCACAGAAGTTTGACCAAATCTCTTTTTGAGCAGCTCTACGGCCGTGTCGTAGTTGTCACCGATTACCGGAATCCCTTTGATCACCGCCTCAGCTCGGTCGACCAGGTGCACCCTGAGGTACTTCAGCTTATCCACGAGAGACAAGATGGGGTTCTTATCGATTGACGATTAAAATTGGTCCTAGGATGTCTGCCACTCCACCAGTTGCCGTTGAATTTCGTGAGCTCCAACTTCGGTAATTTCACGTTTGGGGAAGTCGCATTGTACATGCCTTGTTCCTTTGAATGTGGCACATTGTTAGAGGCCGAAGAGGTCGTTTCGTTGTTCTTCGGCTGTAGCTTTTGTAATTCTCTCAAAGCTATCGACCTGGCTATGCTTATGGAGTCTTTATCGCCGAGGCTAGCTCCCATTCCCTCTTCCATGTTGTTCTCATCAACAAGGTCCGCTATCAGCGTGTCGAACTCCCGAACCGATTTTTCTTTAAACGTAAGAAGGGTGATATTATCTTCAACCTCACCTTGCTGTGCGGGAAGTTGGTCCATTGCTGTTTTCATCTCGTTGATGAGCTTTGTGATCGCGGATCGGACGACTCTTCTTTTCTTCTTGAGCTCCTCCATAGCAGCCGCTGTCGTTCACGTTTTTCGGTTGCTTGGGTTGCCCGAAGTGGTTCTGGCTTGCGTTGAACGTCTTTTCTTTGCGATTTGGTCCCGGGTCTCGGCCGCAAAGTTTTGTTAAATAGCGTTAAGAAGAGGAATAAAAAAGGTTTATGTACAATATTTACATTGGTGGGAAACGTTGTGATACGTTGAGGCGCTCGGTATGCGTTACGTCGTTCGGTATTCGTTGAGGCGATCTGAGTTCAGCACTTCGTTGTCGTCATTCTGCTATTTCGTTTTTCTCGCGATCTAGCATGTCCTTTTCATCGTTTCACTGAAGAAATAAAGTTTTAATAAAATCATTGTATAGACACTATTCGGGCAGCGAAGTGTTTGTCCCGACCTTCTGGATAAGAAGTTTTGATGGATACAAGACGTCCCAGCATTCCGGATCATTTGAAACGGGAACAAGAGGCCTAGCGGTTATAATAGCCGACACCTCCACCAGGAATGTCCCTAAAGTTTTGTGTCTAAGACGGCTTTGGTTGTGATCTAGCAACATAGAATCTAAGATGCGGCGTGCTATCCCGATCATACACTCCCAAGTTCCTTCAAAGTTTGAAGAATGAGGAGGGTTAAACACCCAACATTAGTTCTGTCTTGGGTAGCACGTCTGCACTTTGTTGGTGTTGAGATGATTAGTCTTCAATTCGAGATCTGAACATGCTCCGTGAAATTGATCCCACAGTAAGATCGCAGCTGCTTTGCAGGCCCTTTGTTTGCAAAAAATCTTCTGAGGGCGTTATTAAAACTTGATGTGTCCATAGACTCTATGACCTCAGTGCGTACCACCCGGATGTGCATACATGTAAACAGCACTGCCCAGCGGTTGCTGCTGGCATGTCTGCCTCTAGTGCGAAGCGCAGCCACATTCCATGGTCCGAAAACATCAACCCCCACATTTGTAAAGGCAGGATCTGTACTGAATCGATCTGCAGGAAGATCTGGTATTTTCTGATCCAGCTGTCTTCCTCGCAGTGTGCAGTACATGAGGCACCTGTGGATGTGCGGGGCGATGTGAGGTTTTGCTCTGATGTTCCAGAATCCTGCTGCTCTGATTGCGACTTCAGTAATGTTTCGACCTTGATGCTTGATCTGCTAGTGGTAGCGCCGCTCTAGCTGCATAGCAATGTGGTGCTTACCATGTATAATGAGGGGTTTCCGCTTTTCTTTGGTCAACTGTGCTGCTTTGTCAATACGACCCTTGATCCTAACAAGCCCTCGTCGTCAATAAAGGGATCCAGTTTCCAAAACGAGCTTGATATAGACACTCCTCTTTTCCGCGTCAAACGCCGGAGCTCCTCTGCATAGGTTTCGTCCTGGACGGAACGAATGACGAAATTATTTTGAAGAGTCCGATGTTCCACAGAGACTTGACTCGCTCGAAAGCAACTGTTTGGCAGACCTGCCGAATTAACATGACACGGCCGCCGGAAGCAGTGAGATGCGCGTACGAGGTAGGCTACTGCAGGCATCAGTCTGGCCTAGCTTGAAAATGGCCGAAGCGATTAGTTACGTGTCTCAAGTTCTCTCATTTAGTCGTGCTGAAGGTATGAATCTTATTCCAAGATCTGCAGGATTTACGTCAGTCGGAACGTAGTGCCATTGGTCTGGCTGTGTAGACGACCTAATCCGTTCCACTTTGTTAATGACGTACATGTAAACCCTTCTTGTTTGGTTGTGCATGTAAGCTAAGGCCGTTCCGCAGTAAGTGTAAGGCTGTGTCGCATCAAGTTGTACACCCATTTCACGTTGAATGACCTCTGCCAGCTCAATGGCTAGCACAGCGCCACACAGCTCGGGTCTTAGAATGGTGTGCTTGGGGCGTTGTGCTAGTTTCGCTTTGCCCATAATAAAGCCTACATGACAGGCGCCTTTTAAGTTTATGAATCAGACACGCCACAGCTGCTACAGCTTTGGTCGAGGCATCTGAGAGGATATGTAAATCCTTCTGTTGAGCCGCACTAAGTGAGACGGCCGAATAGGCGCCAGGAATTTCCAGCTACTCGAAAAATTGCACAGGATCCTTACAGATCTCCCACGCTCTTCTCTTGTCATCGGGAAGTGGTGAGTCCAAGTCACAAGTTTCCGTGATAAGTTCTCTAAGAGACTTTCCTGAAACTGTGACTGGAACCACAAATCCCAACGGGTCGTACAGGCTGTTCAAAATTGAAGACACATTGCCGGCTGAATGGTCTTTAGTTAAACGGAATCCGGAGGGTGAGAGCGTCTTTCTTCAAATCCCAAGAAATTCCAAGACTTCTTTGGATAGGTGGGTTATCACAACCCAGATCGAGTTCCTTTAGATCTTTTGCGCGGTCCTCGTAGAGCTCTTCTTGTACTTTATTGCTTTTGTAAGTTATTTAGTAAAGCCAAAGGTTACAAACTGCAAACATCTGTTGCGTGCGTCTCAGTAGGTCAATGGCAACTTCTGTCGGAAGAGACTTCAATCCATCGTACTCATAGAAGTCTCCTTTAACATACTGCCTCGCAACCCTGTTAAATTCTTCTTCTCAATCTCGTGCTGTCCTTCGGAAATCGTATCTAGCAAGAGCTGGTGATGGACTCTTACCAAAGAGCTGTACTCTCATCCGGTACTCCACGACATTGTCATTGATATCGTTTTAGCTAACCCACAAGAACCTGAAATAATTTCGGTGGTCTTCTCGCACTATAAAGCAATAAAACATATGCTGAATGTCTGCTGTTACAGCAATTAGTTCTTTTCTGAAACCAATCAGCACAGCCAGCACGCTGTTCGTCAGGTATGGTCCGGTGAGTAGAGGACTGTTGTGTGAAGTATTGTTGAACGTTGCGCTAGAATCGAAGACAACTTTGTTTTCATCTAGTTTTCGTTGGTAATACACACCGAAGGTAGGAAAAGTACCAACAATCTTCTTTCTTATTGACGGTGTAGCTTCTTCCGCACGACCGTTCTTGAACGTCTTGTCCATAAAGGTTATGAAATGTTATTTATCTCTGCTTCCATTTTATGTGTGTCTTGCATAGATGAGAAACGAAATTGCGGAAGCACCTAGTCATTTGGGAGTCGTTGTCTTGGCTCAGGAAAGAGAAGAGGTACTACCCAGCTACACAACTCATCCTTGAAGACTTCACTCTATCGTGTTCAAGAACCCTTTACCCTCCATCGAAGGAGCGGTTCGGTTTTCGTCTTTGGTCGTCTGGAACAACTGAACTGTCACATCTTTATCGAACTTGTTTTGAACTGGCGGTGTAAGCTGGGTCAGTTCTCGGAATCCGGTGAATTTTTCTTAAATAGAAATGGTTACGGCATGGTAAAAAAATAAAGGTCGTCCGTTTTCAAGCATTTTTGTCTTGAAGGTAGTCACACAGTCCGGCTTCCCCATGCGACAATGCAAACAATGACGATCACCCGTCCAAGGACCAGTCGTTGAGCGAATGGAGCATCGGGAGGTCTATTGCAATGCTGGTGTACATTCTGAACTCAAATTATGTCTCTGCCCAACAGAAGCAGAACCTGTAAAAGGGTGGTGAGCTGGGCTATTTGGTAAGCATTATACATTGTTAAAATCAGCGAGCAACGTAAGGACACTGTAAAAGGATACAAGAGACCGGACAGACGCTGAGCTCACAACACAATATTTAATCCAGAAGAGAAGAGAGAAAATTACATATAACTAACAGGCACGTGCTCATGACACGAGAACTCTAGGGAGCGGGGCAATGGCTTTTTCACATCAACGCGTTTGAAAACAAAAACTTCCTTTTCAGATAGAGTAACAGAAGGATGACTCACGCAGTGCTCCCCCAGACCTTGTATAATATACGCCTCGTAAATTTTTCTGGGGAGTTTTCCCTTACATCGACCTATGATAACTGTGCAGGACAGATTTGGAGTACATGTACAGGCTTGGCAGTGCAGAGGCAAGTGGCTTCCCACCGTCGACTTTATATACAGGTTATGTTCACGTAGCCTATAATGAATACATCTTCTTGTCTGTCCCACGCACGTCCTACCACATGTTAAGGGAATGCTCTATAACAGGGGTCGGCAACCCACGGTCCGCGGGCCGCATGCGGCCCGCGGGGGAGTTTTATGCGGCCCCCGGCACGGACCTCCCAGAAAAGGACCCCCCCCCCCTTTCCCCCCCCCCCCTTTGCAGCTTACTCACAGACCCAAGAAGCACTGGGAAGTTAGGACCATAAAAGGTGTTAGACAGGAATATGGAGCGCTTCCAATCCGCCTCGCAAGTGGGCTCATTTTCGTCTTCTGCGCATGAGAAAGGAAGTAGCGGTGACGTGAGAACGCCGAGCCCTGATTGGCTGATCGCGACCCCCTATCTGAGCGTCGTCTGCTCCTTTGCAACGTCGTCTGCTCGGCACGCCGCCTGCGTCTGTCTTACATTTCCTGCGACTTTTGGAAGTCGAGCGAGCTCGACTTCGCCTTTCAGAGAGGGCAGACGAAATAACTCGAGCGGTACGTTGTTTTTGTCTAACAACTAGCAGACGCGCATCAAGGAGGGAAGTCAAAGGACTCACTGGCGAGGTGTCCCGAAGCGCCGAGGTTTGTTTGCTAAGAACCGAGAGTGAGGGTGGTTAGTGTCCGCAAGTTCCCTCCGAAATACTTTTTCCCTCCTTTCGTGTGCGGCGAGACTCCTCACTCTTTAACGGCGTCAAAGCGATGTCTGCTTTACCTTTCCTGCGTCTGTCGGAAATTCACCCCTTTTTTAACGGCGAGAGTCACCGTTGCCTCGAAAAACAAGAAGATGACAAGAGGAAGAGATTGACCTCTTAATCTAAAATTGAGGTCAGCGATCAAAGTAAAAGACGCGAAGGGTTCACAAGGGTCGCGTGGGCATATTCCATTCAGCACGCCAGCCGGTCGTGGGCAGACGGTCGCCGAGTCGGAGTGCCTGCTAGGCCTATCTGCCGTGCTCGCTTGGTCGTTGTCGGTGGAATCGTGGCCGTTGGAGCTTTTCCCGGGTGTTTGTGGATCCAGTGTTCTTGTTCGTCGTGGTCTGTTTCAAGTACTTTTTTCTTGCTGCTTGAAGTCGGGACGCGTGAGAAGCGCACGTAGAAAAACAAACGTCCGTGGGTCGTCGCGACCGCGACGCTGTCGGACATGCTGATTTGATGGTAAGAAGTGCGTAAGACAACTTCGGAGCTGCCGTAGGATATCGTCGTAATTTGCGCAAAACTTACGAAAATTTCGTTTCGTGAGTACGAATTTGTTCTCAAGTTTTGTCTTACGCATATTTTTGGCGTAAGATCGTTTTGTAAACCTGGCCTCTGCCCTCTGCACTTCCGAAAGTCGCAGGAAAGGTAAGACAGACGCAGACGACGTTGCGAGCAGACGACGTTGCAAAGGAGCAGACGACGCTCAGATAGGTGGTCGCGATCATCCAATCAGGGCTCGAAGTTCTGACGTCACCGCTACCCCCTGCGCAAGAAGCAGACAAACTTGCCCACCGTATTAACATTGTCCGGCATCCCTATACTTGGGCAGAGAACGCCTTAACTTCATTTTTGCGTTTTCTTGTCTCCCCCCCCCCCCCCCCCCCCCGCCTCCCCGACTTGCCGTCTGGTCCCCTCCGTGTCAACTTCGTGACGACTCGGCCCGCCGCTCCAAAAGGTTGCCGGCCACTGCTATACCATGCGTGAGGTACAGGACACAAACTATATAGCATGTTTCTTTTTACATTGCATTCGAGATACTTTGTCCAAATTTAAGTGCTGTCACGGAGCAAATCTGGGCTATTTTTAGGCGCTGAAAAAACAACTGGAACTTGATATCGTTGGGCGACATGTTTAACTTGTGCAGTACCTTGTGCAATCGTGGAACCACTGCCACCATTTAATCAATCAATCAATCAATGTTTATTTTTTTTCTCTTGTGTTAACCAACAGCTCGAAAGCCTACTGGGTTAAGCACACACAATTGAAATACACCCAAAATACAGAGTAGACAAAATAAAAAGTTGTGAAAAAAAAACAAAAAAACATGCAAGCACACAAACGTGTATATATGCCAATTAAAAACACATGCATCAAAATGATCGTTCTTCAAAAGACAGGTTTGTACTAAAAATATCGACGTCAGTAAATTGCGTGTTTAAAACATGTTGGATACGCGAAACCGGTGATGCGTTTCGAATGAGGTCTGGGTAAAAGACTCTAGGATTTCTAGAGTTCGTTCTAAGTGGTATGCGAAAGTGAACACAGGTGAGGAGAGTACGGCTATCTATTGCATTATGAATTAGCCTATGTAAAAACTGAACATCCCGAATAGACCTTCTTTTACCTAAGGTGCCCAATGTTAATTTTGCTAAAATCGAATTATTTTCATAAAAACACTTTCTTCCAAAATATCGGTTGTAAATGATGCGCACAAATCGCTTTTGTACATGTTCTATACTTTCACTTGCTGTTATAGATATGCAGTTCCAGACTACAGATGCAAATTCTAGTTTCGAACGTACATGGGTACTATATAATTTCAAGAGACAGTGATGAGTGATAAATGGTCTAGTTAAGCGAGACATTATTCCTAGCGTGCGCAATGACTGGCTGATAATGGAGTTTACATGAGAAAGGAAAAAAAGATGGTCGTCCACAAGAACACCTAGGTCTCGCATCTGCGTGGTCCGACAGATCGTTTCATTTTCCAGAACATATGCATAGGATAAATTGTGACGCTTTCTTGACAGCGACATGACTTTTGTTTTGCGCGGATTTAAGAAAAGATTGTTTGAACTGCACCATTCTACCACTGAACGAAGATCGTCCTGCAGCAAAGTACAGTCAGTGATTGAGGTGACCTCCCGAAACAACTTCACGTCATCTGCGAACATAAGTAATTGAGAGTGTTTTATGGACGACACCAAATCATTTATAAAAATAAGAAACAACAAAGGTACAAGGTTTGAGCCTTGGGGCACTCCTGACATAGAAATGAATGGACGAGACAAGAAGCCAGATACCCTTACACAGTTCTGCCTTTTATGAAGATAACTCCTAAACCAGGTATTGTACTCAGGACTCAGGCCATAGTCCCCAAGTTTCAGCAATAACAGCTCATGATTGACCTGATCGAAGGCTTTGGACATATCCAGATATATTGCGTCTACTTGGCCCCGAGACTGAATTATTGGAAAAGCAAAATTTAAAAATGTGCACAGATTTGTCTCGACGGATCTGCCTTTGACGAAACCGTGCTGTACAAGAACAAACTTTCTTTTAAAATAATTATACAAACGATTGTACACCAGCTTCTCAAAAACCCTTTGAAAATGCATTGAGAAGGGAAACAGGACGATAGTTATTAACATCACAAGAATTACCTGACTTGAAAATCGGGACTACTATTGAATATTTCCATTTTTCTGGAAAGACACCACTTTGTATAGACAAGTTAAACACTTTTTCAAGAACAGGAGCAAAACATTCGGCACATCCTTTTAGAACGAAGTTCGGAATACCATCTGAACCTGTGGACAGTTCAGAATTCAGCTTTCCAATAGCTAAAAGCACTTCGTGAACAGTACATCTAGTAAAAGGTAAATAGTCATCAAAAGTAGTATTACATGTCATGGGTACAGGGGTGTTGACATTGGAAAAGCATGAACTGAAATGATGCGAAAACAACTCACAAACAGATTTTGGGGACGTTTCAATAACTGACCCGTTGCTCAGCGTTATATCGTTAAAGTTCTTCGTGGTATGCTTTTTTACATAGCGCCAGAATTCTTCTGGTCGCTTGTTCAGGTTACGCTCCATCTGCCTGCGGTAGTGATATTGGTCGTTAGCAAGAAGCTTTTTTGTTAATTCACGACATATGCTAAATTTTTCATACCAAAAGCCGAGCCTCGTTTTTTTATATAATCTGTGGTAACGTAATTTTAATATCAAGTAATATTGCAAATCTTTGGAAAACCACTCAGGGTACTTCTCTGGGGGGTTGGTGCGCTGGGGAACAAAGAAGTTCATGGCATCATTGACTACCGCTGTGAAACTATCCACCATCGAATCTACGTCCGAGCATTGTAAGACATCAGTCCAATCATATTGTTCAAAATATTTGTATAAACTAAAGTAATCGCCAGCGCTGTACGCGTACCGTAGCGCACCAGACGCATTTAACACCTGCCTCGGAAACCCGGACGACCGGAGTCTCTCGATCTGAGCCTTGAAGCTGTCATTTATGTTATGCAAACATGACTTTTTTTTTTTTAAGGCTGATCCTTGACATGAAAGAGGTATACCTCTTTTTACAATTTTTGAGTGCGCTGACAAGTAATGTAATTTATCCTTTTTTGAACATGGGGAGAAAGACCACCATAAATGGTTAGTGTGAATTGTGAACTATACGTCCAGAAATTATAAGACATCTTGCTTGAGCCGTTCATAGAATAATATAAGACCCAAAGCTACACTTAATAAAAATGTCCATAACACTAGTGACAGATATGTTCCCAGGCAGTGGTCAAGCAGAAGTAGAAAGTCATCAACATATCTGAACCCCTTTTTATATGAGGTCCAAGGACATGGTCAATGGCACAATCAACTCTGGGAAGAAAAATATCACTGAGGACATGCGCTACTGACGACCCTGTCTGTCACCATCGAATTTCAGCCCCCTTTCAAAATATGGCGCAAGTGGGCGTCGTCTGCTACAACATAAGTCTTTATATATATATATATATATATATATATATAATTAGGACAATTGGTATGCTCTAAAAAAACTTCAATCATAAAAAGTTGTTTAGTTACAACGAGAAAAGCTCCAATTAAATAATCGTTGTTTATATAGCTGTCCTCTTCTCCCAAACCGGTTACTTGTGTACAGAGTCGAGCTTCAAAATAGTCCCATGATTTAAAATTATTCTAAAAAATCTTAGTATTAATACAACCAAACCACCCTTACAAAAAACCAGCTCAGTTCCTCTAGCATACAATATAAAGAATAAAATCAGATGCCAGAACGCTATCTATGTAAACCAAACGTGTGAAGAGAATATTTTTAAAATTTTATCACAATCAAGTGGTGTTTACAAAATCAAAAGTGTTTGCTTTGCTCATAGAACAAATCGTAAGGGTGCAGGCGAGCTGGTGAATATTAACTTAGAAGTTGAAGATCGTGCAACATAATGTTCAATTTTATTGTACCTCTTTGAAGGAGCTCTTTCGCTGAAAGTTTCCCCTTGGTGGAGACCATTGTGATGGTCTCTTGGCTATCCTGGCTGTTGGTCACGTTTCTGAGGTGGACTGGTTCATTTCCCTCGAGCTGGTAACTGTCCACTCTTAGTTGGTGCAGTTGATCCTGAATGACATTTTACTATACTTTGCTACAAGTGCGAGCTCCGGGCTTTCACAGTCCCTGTTAAGCATGAACGCTCGTGCAGTGCAAACACTGTTGAGGGTCGCATGATTGTGCTTGTAACATCGGCTGCTTCTGGATGCGTCTGGCTTCGGTTGAAACGAAGTATATATCTACATTTCACATAGGGATCTTGTCGACTGCGCAAAGGGTAACTATTTTAAATCTGAGCAATCTGAATTGCCTTTAATCTACGTCCTCTTAGGTTTCGTCTATCTCTTCTTTATCTTCAAACATGCTCCTATAGCACAATTGTGTCACTAAATAAGATACGCTTCAGAGTAACGACACACACCCATCTTGTGGCTTAATATAATTGTTGTCAGTTGTCTGAAGCTTTATCTGAACTCACAGGAAACGATTTTGCGAAGAATGCGTAACGTCAATGGCTGTGCAACTCTTTCATGCCCAACTTTACAACATGGGCAAATGGTGCAGCTGCGGGGAGGCATGACGGAAGCGATACGAAGACAACACGTTCATTTGGAACTCGTAAGTCCGGACAGATTTGATGGCGACTCGGCGGAAGCTGCTGTCCGGCTTGACTTTTACGAGTATGCATGTGACAAGAACCTTTCTACAAGAGATGAAGACAAAGTAAAAAACCTCCGACTCTATCTAAGAGGAGACGTAAAGTGGTACGAACCTCACATTCCTACTACACTTACGACTCTTGGTTCTGTGTGAAAGGAAGCTTTACAAGATCACTTAATAGGAGCCCGGTTGAGCGCTGGGACTAAGAAATATTGTACAAACACCAAGAAGGTAATTTTCCCATTAATTTTGTAAGAAGCGAAGGCTTCTCATCTCGCCGACCCTTCACTTAAGGAGACGTCCTATGTTCCATTAATCATTCATGAAATGAAGAGCGGCAGTCAAGAACAAGTTCAAGTCACAGCGCAAACTGTCATAGAGGTGTTGAGGCAGCCATTTCGGGGCGTCCGTGTGAACCGTGACTTTAGCCATGAAAACCCACCTGAATTCAGACAACTCAAATGTCCGCCACGTCAATATTCATCGGCTAGACACATAGAAGCTCAGGGGCAATTAAGTCACGCATATAAGGGTGTATTTTCATTTGAAATTGAACACGCTTGTCGGGGTGGGTCTTTCGATTTTTCTCAAATACCTCTTATTGCCCTATTTCTGCAAAAAAACAAGACCGCTTTTCAAATTAAAAAAAGAAATCGCTTTACGAAATGTATTAAGTGGAGCAGGGTGAAAATCTGTTCTTTACTCCGTGATTTTTCTACCCAGTTCTGAACGCTGCTATGAATACGGAAAACATATAAAACTCGCAGTAATTTTTTGTATGCTTGTATACCGTGCCGACTATTTTTTATTTCTCAGAAAAATATTTTAGTATTCTTTTTTACTGAGCTAAAAAATGCCAAACATCGTCTCTTTGACAATGCGGTGGCATATTCAGGGCCTTGTATCTCATGACTTATAATATTTCTCCCTTACCAAATACTAGGTGGGTGTAGTCCAATACATGAGCTATCGACGGAATAAGTTTAGTTTATTGTATTTTTGCAGAATATTTAATATAAAATCTGATACATCCTCAAAAATGAAATTTACAGATAATTTGAACCCGCTTTCCAGAAAAACTTCATTTTTATTTCGTTATTTTTTTTTTATTATTGCTGCCGATCATATGGACATTCAACTGGCTTGATGCGATTTTCACATTTTTTGTTGTATCTTCTCTAGAAGTGATCGAAATCACAGCCACGCTCTCGGAACGGTCAAACGCAGTTTTCTCAGGTAGGCTTCGCTGCAAAGACTATACTGCTTATTTGTGTGTTCAAATGCAGCGGGTAAATTTATTTTGAGTGAGAACCCTCGTGCTTCGCTACATATTGTATTTTCTCCATTTGTAACGATGGCAACTGACATTCCTTAGTACGATCGTTAGCGGTGCAGCGATTGTTTCATTGTGCGGTGCGTAAAGCCAGGGCACAAAGGGCGGAGAAAACGGAACGCGCTCTTGATGTTACCACACCGGGGTCATTTATCCGTTTTGGCTATACACAGCTTGTAAGGCACGTACAGCACGCCTGGCACCCCGCGTTGCAGGCCCGTCTCCGTAACACCCAGGAAGCATCCCGCACGGGCCGCCAATCCACGATGTGTCTTCTCGCGTGCAATCAAATAACCACGTAACTTCCTGTTTTCTGTCAGAAGTGTGTTTACAAAAAAAATATGTAATATCATAAGCCCCAATTTAAGTAGGAAAAGCAGTATACAGAAAAAAAGCGGGAAAAACGGGCTCAGTTTAGACGAAGCGAAGACAATTTTTTTTCAGAATACAATCACCAATTGGCGATAAATAGTCACTTTTATTAATTAAGGCTAATATATTATATTTCGGATGCGCTTGTAAAACAATATGTTGCTTTGCTTCAAATAGTCCAGTTCACCGGCAACAGAATATGCACTGTTTGAACTTTCGACAACGACATCGGCTTGCCTCTGCCGAGATGATCGAGCGCAGGGGCGAGCTGAACTTTGTACCGCAGTGGTCGGATGCAGCCGAAAAGATCAACAGCCTGGAAAGTCGAGACGGACAGAAGGAAGGTTGGAACAAAAGCGAGCGAGCGGTGAACCCGAGATGGTGTCCTTTCTGCTTCAACGAGTATGTGCAGTTAAAAATAAAAGTGTTGGGTTTTGTTCAAGACTGATCGATATCTCTGAACGCCAAGAAGCAACGATTCCTACTACATGCACAGAAGGCAGTGGAAGCAGTCACATAATTTCTCTGTAGACTTGAAGTTTCTCCACTTTGTCGCACCGAGCTTAAAGGGCCCCTGAAAGGGAAAACACCTTTTTTTTAAACAGTCTAATTGGGACACGCGTGTCAACAAATTAAATTTGGGGAAAAAAATAGAGCAACATTTGCGGCGCGAGACGCGATTTAGTCACTAGTCATCTCCTTTTCATCTGTTTTTTTTCTCTCGGCATTTGGGGCGCTTGGAGGGAGGAGGATAGGCGGATCGGCTTCGCCTTCACATTGAGTTGGAAAAAGCGAATGACCATCTCGTTGAGATCGAGAGTGAATGGCCATTCCGTGGTATCATGGACTTTGCGCGCAGAATTTCAAATAAATCTCTCGTCGTCAATATTGCTCTAAAAATAAACTTTCTTCTGCCTAAAATTTATTTTTCGACAGGCGTGTCTCAACCAGACAGTTTTTTTTTTTTCAGGGACCCTTTAATGCAAAGATTTAACAGCCTTCGGGAATATGAAAAGCGATTTGACGGTTTTATTTTAGGTGTCTACTGTAGATTCGCTTTGGCTAGGCACACATTGCTTGGGTTTGGGAGTAAATAAAGGTTTGTTCTATTTTCTCCTTCAAAATAAAGCCCGTCCGGCCAAGGCCGACTTGGCACCGCTGCATAAACAGCATCGGCGAATGTGTCTTTCATATTGCCGGAGTCCGTATATCTCGTGCTGATGTCACCTTAGGTTCCTGGCCTGGCTCGCGAACTGTGCACCACCCATGTGAGGAGCGCATCCCTTTGCGAGCACCTACTGAGGCCCATTCTTCGTTTTTGTGCTTCCTGAATGTATCAATTTCTTTCTCCGATAGGTCGAAAAGCACAACGCTTCTTGTCATTGTTTCATATTTTCCAACGAAGTCCTCTGACGTCCGTATCAAGGGGCCGTCCTGCGAACGAAAATTGTGTAAAGTGCTTCAAGCCTTACAAGAAGGGTATAGCACAAACAGATGTATGACCCCGGTCTGGATACATGAAGAGCTCGTTCCGTTTTCTCCGCCCTTTGTGCCATAGCTTTACACACCGGATAATGAATCAATCGCTGCACCGCTAACGATCGGACTAAAGAATGTCAGTTGCCATTATTACAAAATCTAGAATATGTAATATATAGCCAAACACGACTCTTCTCAATCAAAATAAAATTACTCTCTGCATTTTAACACAAAAATAAGCAGTATATTGTTTTGCAGCGGAGCCCACCTGCGGAAACTGCGTTTGGCCGCTCTGAAAACGTGGGTGCGATTTCGATCACTTCTAGAGAAGATACAAGAAAAAAGGGGGAAATCACATCAAGCCAGTTGAAAGTTAGTGTGATAGGCAGCAATAATAAAACATCTGAACGAAATAAAAAAAATGGGGTTTTTCGATAAAGCGGGTTCAAAAATCGGTAAATTTCATTTTTGACTATTTATCAGATTTTATATAAAATATTCAGTGAAAATAAAATAAACTAAATTTATACCCGTCGATAGCCCATGTATAGACTACACCCGCATAGTATTTTCAAAGCGATAAATATAATAATTCATAAGAAAAAATCTTCTGAATATGCCACCAGATCGTCAAAGAGACGATGTTTGGCATTTTTAACTCAGTAAAAACAGAATACTAAAAGATTTTCCATTGAACTAAAAAATGGTCGGCATGATATACAAGCACGCAAAAAATTATTGTGAGTTTTCTATGCTTTCCGTATTCATATCAGCGTGTAGAAAAATCACGGATTAAAAAACTTATTTTAACCCTGCTCCATTTGATATTGTTTTGTGAAGCGAAAACGTTTTTAAAAAAATTTGAAAAGCGCTTTTGTTCTTAACAGAAATGGGGCAATTACATATATACTTTTTCTTAAAAATCAAAATATCCACCCTGAAAAGCGCGTTCGAGTTCAAATGGAATCACCTATAAGACAACTGCCAACGAGTGTGTTTGTTTACCTATCACATCTTACACCCTCTACGCCACATTATTGTTAATGGGAGGAACATCGTTGTCTTGACTGACCAAGGTGCATCTATCAGCCCGATCAACAAAAAATGTATTGTAAATTCGGAGGACGCACGAACGGGGAAGCCTATTGAAGTCCACATTTATGAGAATATAGTTGAAAGAATCGAACGATGAACGAGAGGGGCAGTTAAAATTAAAGAATACAAATTGCAGGTGGCACCATTCGTCATCAAGGATGCTTCGTTCATGTCCATTAAGTCGCAACCAGACAAAACTCGTCTACAACTAAAGATATCTTGAAAGCCCTTGAAATGACATTTGATCAAAACTACGAGCGTCTGGGTGACGTCACAACTAGAATTTATGGAAATGTTAAGAACAGAGAAGGAATATATAAGGTCTTCCGTTGATATGTGTTGAAAACCATCCACCAGCAACCTCCGCAACGGAAGTTCCTTTCAAACTCAATAGCATCATGACTGTCAGAAAGAAACCATACAGTACGCCACATGAAAATAAGACGTGTTTGAATTATTAATTTCAAGGGATATCAGAGGCTGAATCTGCTGCGGTCAAACTGCATTGGTCGCGGTCACACTACTCTTGAAAGTGAAACGAAGGCACGTCAGTGAGGCATTGAGTTATGCCGCGACATCCCTACGTCATGGATGGATCGTCTTAAACCCATTTTCTAGGCGCTAAGGATATCTCGCAGTCCTCTGTTAAAGCGATCTTGGACGCGCCCGGGGTCAAGAGACCGGAGCGTGCCGCGCGCCGTTTGCTTTGCTCAACTCTCCGTGGCCATGAAACCAAAGCTATCGTCGTCACTGCGCTCGCGCAGCTTGAGCGCCGCTCAAAGCTGTACGCGCGCGCTCTTCACTTTTCCTGAAATTCCACAGAAAGCCAGCTCGTTAACGTTGCGCGGAAACAATAATTTTGCGAAAAAGAAGAAAGAAATATTAAAAAAAAAAAAAGAAAGCAGGAAGGAAAGCATTGTAAGCGTTTCGATAAGGCACCGAAGATGGGTGTTGTTATACTTTTTTTTATTTTTTCGTTTTATTAGCGCGTGGGAGTAGATGCCGACAGATGCTGAATACACAGGTTGCATGTTACATCATTCGCGGCCATGCCAGTATATTATGCGCTGCGAGCGTTCCGTTCGCCGTGTCGGTTTCACACCGCAGTTGTAGTTTGAAGGAACCAGTAAGTAGAAATAACCGTCAGTACCCAGCAATGGCGACACCTGCATGCTTTGCATACACCGTCCCAATATTTACAAAATCATAATATGTTATCTTTTCAGCACAGCACACGCTTGTTCGTTGCTCTGTTAGGCGAGTATTGGTGACCACAGCGAAAGCGACGGCACATAGTGGCTAAAAAAGAAAGCTTTGACGGAAGGTTCGCTCGCCAGCCTGCACGTGCGAATCGGATATTAACAACACCTGGCGGTCTAAAGACAAAGCCTTGAAAGTAGGTGCGAAAACACGCGATGAAAATCACCAATAGCAGCCATTCGCACGAGAACTGAGAATTGCACCGGCCAGAAACATTGTTTACCAAATGTTGAGCTGAGAAGATTGCACAGCGGAGCGAGCAATCTTATAACCCAGCATGTGCATCTTCGTCCCTTAGCATATCCTCCGCTATACTCACAAAGCCAGGCAGTTCGACGACGGATCCATAGGGTGCCTAGTCGCAGATATGGAGCACGAGGATCTGGTAGCAAATAGCACTTCTCGGGAAACCTGGACGTCAGCGCACAGCTTTTGCAGCGGCGAGGACCCGAAAGATGGTTTTCAAACCCGACGAGAAAAGAAGCCGTAGCGCGAGGAACACGAGGAGCACGATCGAGTATTCCATTGCTCGGGAGAGGTGTGTCTGTACGTTTCGCCGCAGAGGGGCGCCCGTCACGTGGCTCTCCTTTCATCCGTTGTCTGCCGCTCTACCTATTTAATTTCGACGGCCGCTTCTTGTGGTGATCTGCCAGGTTTTGTCAATATAAAAGAGGCTATGCATTTGGGAAAACGATCAAAGCACGTATGATACGTACGAACGCCGCTATATTTAGCTGAAATTCTTCGGCGGTAAATCTAGCTGGAAAACATTTTGCGCCAAATGTAGGGAGAAAATTTGTAAGTTATATTGTGAAAATCTTGTGCCACGTGGTAACATGGTGTCACGTGAGGACACTGTGTCGTATAAAAAATGCGGACAAACTTTAGCTGAGATTGTCTCGCTCAATAAAGCGCAAGTTTTACCGCTCAATCTGGCAAGAACATTGTGACGCCATGGGACATGACATGGCGTAACGCTGTGAGTGCACGATATCATGACTCTGTGACCCCCTCCCCCCCCCCCCCCCCAGACCAGATTTACCGAATTAATTTTCCCACTAAGGACAGAGGAAACAAGTTTACACCTAAATTTAACGGGCCGCGACTACACGAGACACTCACGAGATCCGCTGCAAAATTTGGAGAATAAAGTACGTATGCGTAAAACAGCGAATCTGCCGGGGGAAAATTAACCCTGCGAAAACACTCCCGAAGTCGAAAAAGAAAGGACTCCGGGAACGAAGAACACCAACCGAAAAGAGGTTGCTAAACTCCGAACTATTCCCGTACTGGCGCCACTACTCATCCTATCCACTTTTCTGTTTATCTTTTTTATTTGCATTTATTATTCTTTAGTTTGTGGTTCAAAAGGTTAAAAGAAGCCTGGCGAGGAAGCTTAGAAGCTTTCTGCAGACTTGTATTTCGTCAGCATAGTGAGCGAGGTGCCGATGCGGTCAGTGCCTCTCCGGCCGGTCGCGGAAGAAATATTAAAGGTCTGCTGCTCCGGAAACGCCAAGCAGGGAAAGGAGAGTGCGGTACCTATAACAACACGTATAGCGAAATAAATAAAAAAAGATCAGACATCGCAAAGAAAGGAGACATGAAAAGGGCGTATAGACATGCACACATGTGTGTGTGTGTGTGCGTGCCTGCCTGCGTGCGTGCATGCGTGCGTGCGTGCTTGTACGGGTATGGTTATGTCTATGCGTGTGCGTAATCTTTTACAGGTGTTCTCTTTCTTTCCATCGTCTCAATTAAGATATGGTTATGTTTGCGATTGAACAGCCTTCTGCACCCTCATTCGTACCCTTTTTTTTTCTGGTTCTTTTTTTATAACGCATTGTTCGGTGGGCTTCTAAAAAGCTTCCTTCCGCTCTCTGCCGCCCACATTTATGTGTGTTTCAGTTTTGCGACCGTTTAGTCTACTGATGCCTAATGCCTGACTAGATGCACACCGCAACAAGGCGTGGCGACGTACGGCAAATTGGGTGGTCATGTCGACGTGAAAAAAAAGTAAAAAACGTAAAAGAAATGAACATTCCTTTTTGTATTCAAATTTTATCCTCCATTAAAGAGGTACTCCGGCGATTTTTTTTTTTTTTTTTAGCTATTGAAATTAACCAAATTTCGGGAATCACCGGCCTTTATCCTTTCCGGTATGCTATTTGGTATCGCGAAATTTAATAGTTGGTGTGAAATCTCCAATTGAAATGATGGCAAAACCAACATTCAAATATTCCCGCGCTGTTCAGTGCCTTGACGTAAGGGCAAGGCAGGCTTGCAGGGCGAGCAGGCAGTCTAAAAAGACTATACTGAGCATTTGTTTCGTGCTGCTGCGTGGGTGATGGAATGAGCCCTAAAGCATTCATTGCACACCATGGAATTCCTTATATTCAGTTGGGAACAGAGTCTACAGTCCAAAGCTTCCGCTGACCTCACTTTTTCATCGCTGCCCGTAGGCACTTACTTTCACATTGAAAAACGCGGTGAGGAAACAATTGTGAATTCAATAACTTCGCGAAAAACAATATTTCAGAGCAATATTTGGGCTGGTATGACACTGAAATTTGTTGGTGTTTTTAAAGAAAAGGTTTTAAGCAAATCAAGGACTTAAAAGAAAAAAAAAATTTTTCACAAAGTTACTGAATTCGAAAGTTCCTCCAAGGTTTTCTTCATAGTCCCCTAGGTGCCTGAAAGTTTGCTAAACACACAAACAAGCATCGCTAAAAAAATAACCCAGCTATATGGGCAAAATTAATTATTTTCGCGAAGGAAATAAATAAAAAATTATGGACCTCACCGTTTTTTGTTTTTTTTCCAAGGGAAAGTCTCTACTGGCAACAACGAAAAAGTGGCATCACGTGTAGGCAAGGGTTCACTCTTTGGACCATAGACTTTGTTCTCATTCGATTACAAGCAGTTTCACGGTTTCAAATGGATTCTACGGAAGCTCGCTCGAGCACCCACGCAGGAGCACGAAACAAATGCTCTGGATTGTCTATTTTCAGAATGCCCGCTCGACCTGCAAGACCGCTTTCCCCGGACGACACAGCATTCAAAAGCACTGGTATATTTGAATCTTGGCGTTCGCGTCATTTTTACTTGCCGATTTCACAATAACTATTATGAATTTGGCGATACTAAATAGCATACCGGAAATGGAAAAAGCCGGCGATTCTGAAATTAGAGTTTATTGGAGTAGCTCAAATAATCGGCGCAGTACCCCTCGAAATTTTAGCGGCTTTTTCTTCGAGCAGACGTGGCCTCCTTTAAGACAGCAGCTCACAAATACCAGTATCTAGGCCGTAAACGCAAGAAAAGCAACTTTAAAACGTATTTCAACTATTTCCTAATACAACCTGGTAGTTGGAAGGCCGATTTTTGTTGGAATGTTTGAGGTCACTGGCCCATCAATAGCAGCCCCATGGCGCGGCGTGTCCAACGGAGGTACCCGGGAACGAGCCGCGCTTGGCACACCTCTCAGTTCTAGTACACCATACCTCGGGTATTCCCACTTGGCGGGATTTTAACGCATTGACAATAAAGCTGGCGCCACCTAGTGGCGACGACCTTAATTACGGTACCTTTCTCTGTCTAGGGGCCCGTGTCGTTTGTTTATTGTTTATTGAAATAACCCCACAGCGCCCGTGAGGGCATTACAGCGGGGGAGGGGCAAATACAAAATGAACATGACGCCAAAGAACACTTAAATTGCCTAAACAGTCAAAACTCAAAATGTGACTTACCAGGAGAAATCAACATGAAAATAAAGACAAACGTAAACCCAAACCAGCGTAAAACTAGACACTGCACTCGTGAATATATATAGAAAAAGCTGAAGTTTGTAGAAATAACAGGTTTTAAGAATCTGACAATGCCTGATAAAATTGATAGCTTACGCTTGTTGAGACGATCTCTTCAGGTAAATTGTTCCAGTTGAGTATTGTACAAGGAAAAAATGAGTATTTGTAAATGTCTGTTCTGCTGGAAAAAGGCCTAATTTTTCTGCTATGATCCAGGCGCCGAGAGATAAAGTGAGGTGGAAGTAAATAACGCATTTTGTCAATTCCACACTGATCGTAATATATGCTGTGAAGGAGTTTCAGGCGGAAGCATTTACGACGATTCAGTAGAGGCTGCCAGTTAAGATCGCGTTTCATGGCAGTTACACTTTGACCACGCGAGTATGCATTAAGGACAAATCTGGCGGCTCTGTTTTGTATCAGTTCTATACTATTTATCAGGTACTGCTGGTGGGGATCCCAAACTTCTGAAGCGTACTCTAGAATGGGCCGAATATTTGTGAGATACAGTGTGTTTTTGACCTCTTGAGGAGAATTTTTGAAATTACGTTTGATGAAGCCAAGCATCCGATTAGCTTTAGCAGTCATATACTCAATGTGAAAGCGCCATGACAAATCGTGGGAAAAGTAAACGCCTAAATATTTTACTTGTGGTGACATGTTGATGGGAATGTCGTTAATCTGGTACATGGTGGTGATAGGGTTACGCTTTCTAGTTACACGGACAAAGTGACATTTGTTAACGTTCAAATCCATTCCCCAAGTACTACACCAGTTTGCTATGCGGTCAAGGTCGGCCTGCAGAGTGATACAATCGTTGACCGAACTTACTGCTCGATAAATTATACAATCGTCAGCATACAGGCGTATACTAGAAAAAACGTCTACAACAATGTCATTGATAAATATTAAAAATAAAAGCGGCCCCAACACCGAACCCTGGGGTACACCAGAAGTGACGGAAATAAAATCAGATGACTTGCCATTAATTATCACTGCTTGAGTCCTGCCACTTAGGTAATCTGCTAACCACCCAAGAACTTTACCATCTATTTTTAAGGACTTCATTTTATGCAGAATAAATTTATGTGGCACGAGATCAAAAGCTTTCCGGAAATCAAGAAAAATACAATCTGTTTGAAGGCCTTTATCGTATGCGTTTGCTAGGTCATGGTAAAATTCTACTAGCTGAGTAGTGCATGACAAGCCTGGGCGGAACCCGTGCTGGGATGGAGTGAAAAAATTATTTGACTGTAAATGTTGAGCGATACTTGTGTAGATCACATGTTCCATAAGTTTAGAAGACGTACTTAGCAACGATATGGGCCTGTAATTTTCAACTTTGTTTTTGGGGCCGCTTTTATGCACAGGCACAACATGAGCTTTCTTCCAGTCAGAAGGCAAAATACTATCTGATATAGATCTGGTAAACAGGACGTGCAAGAACATAGCGAGTATACCTGCGCATTCCTTAAGAATCTTGTTAGGAATGCCATCAGGACCTGGAGACTTATCAGTTTTAAGTGACCCCAGAAGTTTAACCAGTCCGTCAGAGTGGAATTCAATTTCCGGCATGTCACGGAATTCATTTACTGCGTTTGGCAGAGCCAAGTGCACCGCAGTTATTGGGGGAGAAAAAACTGATTGGAAGTATCTACTAAAGCATGTAGCTTTTGCTTGGTCATCGTGTATGGTCTGTTCAAGTTCATCAATTGGTGGTATGCCAACCTGGTCCTTCTTGTTGCTTTTTACCAATTTCCAGAATTCTTTAGGGCTCCTTTTAAGACGGTCACTTAAAGTGCTCTGAAAAACATTTTTAGCTAATTTAAGTTTTCTTTTGTAGAGTTTACTTAGGTCGCGTAACCGATTAAGGGACGCGGCAATAGAAGTCCTGCGGAAAGTTAAGTATGCGCGCTTCTTTTTCCTCAAAATTTGCCGTAACTCTCTATTTATCCAAGGTTTGTTTTTTTGCTCTGTTGGAGAGAATAGCTTGTGTGGGATGTAAGTTTCGATTAAGGCAGTAAGCTTAGTTTTAAAAATGTTCCACAGGGTTTCAACGTCCATCTCATAGCTGTGCATTTCAAAAATGGCAAAAAACGCTACAAGTTCGTCAGCAAGGCTAGCGTAATTGCCCTGGTCGTAAAAATAAATCCTGCGTGGGGACTGCAGAGCCGATAGCGGACGTTTACACTGTATACTTGCTGTAACTATGTCGTGATCGCTAATGCCCGGAAGGTTTGTGACTGCAGAAACAACTGTTCTGGAATCGCAAAGAAGGAGGTCTAGTGTACTTGATCTATTGAAGTCCACTCTGGTTGGTTCAGTGACGTATTGAGACAACCCAAAGCTTGAGACAAAGTGAGAAAATGTCGTGTATAATATCGAAGAGCGTGGCGTTGCGAGCGTGACGTCACGAGTAAATATCCTGAGACACATTGCGTCGCCCCGATGGCCGATGTTGAAGCGCTCGCCAGAATCCGTCGGTTTGGACGAAAAATATAGCCATCCGATAAAAATTGAAGCGTGTGATTATGATTTATGAATATCATAGATTATATTTTACCCGTTTCGAAATGTTCCGGCCTATAGGATCACCAAGTACCGCTGAAGCCCCTCCTTCCCGGATCTGGACGTCATATCAAGAGTTTTCTTAATCTCCGCCCTTGTGCATCTTCACCGCTTATGAAAGCTATGCACGCGCACTTTTTCTATTTTCAAAAAGAAGACACACAAAGAAAAGTCGTCAGGACTGGTGCTATACTGATCTCTATAGCAGTAGGCTGGATCGCGGATCGAGGGTTGTCTTTCTAGGGTCGAGTGGCACCACCGGAAGCCGTCATATGACACCAGCTACTGCATAGGGCTCTATGGGGAAAACGAGAAAAAGAGTCATTTCCCCCGCTCCTAAGCGGTTGTCGGCACTGAAACGTTTTGTCTGCTGTTCGGGAAGCCAACCAAATAGCTTGTGCAGAAGCATTAACACTGGTAGCCCCTACAGTTCTGATAAATTAATGTTTTCCGGTTCAGAGTAACTCCGCTGGGCGAAACTTATAGTGCAGCTCAATGAGGCACGAGTCACCTAGAGTTACCGCGGAGTCTGTGCGGTCTCGATGAGTTGGATTTAGCAGACGACAAGCTTGAACGATTTTCTGCGCGGAATTCGCGCACTCTCAAAACGCCGCTGTCAACATTGGGACTTTTTCGACATTCATCAACTTCTTGGTTTCCCCAAGGGCTGTCTAATTGACGGCAACTTCCTTTGTTTACTCTACTACAAGAAAGCGCTTGCCAGCTCAGCCGTAAGTGCTGCGGCACGTTTGAATTTCTTAATCGGCGCTCGAACGCTTCACAAATACCAATTCGATCTTCAAACACCCAAAATAATGATCGCAGCACATCATAAAATACTTGCTTTCGAGCACACTGCACAAGCTTCAATATTCCTACTTTTCTTGGTTTCTCCCATAACCTGGTGTCAAGTAATGGCCGCCTGTGGTGCCACCGACGCGCTCCCGATCCGGGATCCAGCCTACTACAATAAAGATCAGTGCTGGTGCCAGTGCGGGGGAATATAACTGGCAAGCTTGCAATTGCACAAGCTTCCCACACGAGCGACATGCTATTGACGGCCGAAAGTGAAAAAAGTATGTCGTAGCGACTGGTCGGAGGTTCTTCGAGCCTTCTCGCATTTAGTTACATTTTCGAATTAAACGAATGTTATATTCAGATTCACGGGATAAAAGAAGTGTATAATCAACCTCCATCTCATTTTTGTTCCAGGAGAATGGCGTCCCTCAGGGTGGAGTATTAAGCGCTACACTCTTTGCCGTGAAGATTAATAGTCTGGCTAAAGTTATGCCACCATCTGTATCCTATTCAATGTATGTGGACGATGTGCAAATATTGTTTTCCTCTTGTAACTTGTCCAGCTGTGAACGGCAACTGCAGCTCACAATCAATAAGATGAGCAAGTGGGCTGATCAAAATGGCTTTAGGTTCTCCCCCGAAAACACAATTTGTGTCTATTGAGAGAGTTGCACCTTGGGACCGTCTACCAATCTCCTGTGACTGGTCACTGTCCAAGTACAGAAAGAGAGCTGTTTCACCATTTGTTCTTATACGGGAGTTTTTCGATTTACAACAGAAATACAAGGACTATTTGCATTTTTACACTGATGGGTCTAAAACATCAACTTTTGCGGGATGTGTGGTTTATTCCATTGCTTTCAGGAAAGTTAGACAACTCAACACTCTTGCAAGTATTTTTACAGCTGAATTGTATGCCATTTTAATCGCTGTGGAGTATTTATTAGAGAACAATATCACGAAAGCAATTCTGTTTGTCGATTCCCAGAGCGTTCTTCTAGCAATTTCGTCCTTAACAGACAGCAAGAACACTCTTGTGCAACGTCTTCGGGTTCAGTTAAATCGAGCTCTTCAACAAGGACACCTGATCAAATTCTGCTGGGTCCCAAACCGCGTGGGTATTCCTGGCAATGGGAAAGCAGACTTGCTTGCTGCCTCTGCGAAAGAATGCCCAAAACTGCCCCTTGGCCTGCCACACCAAGCCCTGAAACCGTTCATACAGAAATTGATTATGAAGTCATGGCAGCTGGATTGGGATATGGAAGAAGAGAACAAGCTCCACGTCATCAAGCCCCCTCTGGGGGTATCGGAGAGCTCTTTTCATAAAGACCGTCACGTTGAAGTTCTTCTTTGCCGCTTAAGAATCGGGCATACCCGTTTGACTCACCTGCACCTGCTTAGCGATAAGGATGTTAAGCTCTGCGACAACTGTGGTAAAGCTATGACTGTCTTGCACATCCCGTGGCATTGTAAATCTTTAAATCAACAGCGCCAATCATGTCTCCCAGAACTGTTCGGAGATCATCTTCCTTTTCATCCATATTTTCTACTTGGTGATCAACCCTTGGTACCGTTCAATCGAGTTATAAAATTCCTGCATAAAACTGGCCTTTTACACCAGCTGTACCTTGCAGTTGTTTTAGATTGCATTTCTAAGCTCCTTATGAAAACCTCTGTTTTGGCGCAATATGGCCTAAGTTGCTCTTGCGCCATTAAACCCCCAACCATCATCATCATTTTTTTTTGTTTAAAGAAGTGCTTCTGCTTCACTTTAAAGAGGCCGTGCAACGATATTCGCTTGGAACGTTCTTCATTGTGCACGAGTTTACTGATATTAGTGGAACCCAAGTATACTCGCACGCAACGCCACCTACAAAGAAACTCATTTGTTACGGTCTAATTTCAAGAGAAAAAGCCAGAGTTTTCGTTCAATCTTTCCTTCGCAAAACTTGATGACGTAGCCGGGCCGTGTCCTTGTGATCGTGTATTGCACAGTGGACATATAAAAAAACTAATTCCATACGGCGTTTATAAGGACGTAGTTGAATGGATCTATGCGTAGGTGTCAAACAGGACACATATTCTTGGATATCAGTGGGAAATTATTGACCACTTGCGGATTACTGTCTGGGGTCGCACAGAAATCAACTTTGGGCGCCATTTTTTTTTTTAAGTTGCCATAATGATATTGCTGAAGAAGTTAGCTCTGACGTTACGGTGATAATGTTTGGGATTATATGTTACTATAGGATACACGAAAGTTAATTCCCAGGAAAAACAGGAAAACTTAAATGTGTCGGTTGACTCAGTAATATGATGATGTAAAAGATGAGAAATAAAAATTAACCGCGATCAAAGTGTTTCTGTTAGAATCACGAGTAAAATAACAAACGTCCATCCCTTCACATATAAAATTGGAAACGATCCCGTAGCAACTGGTGATCATTTTAAATATTTAGGAGCTGCAATATCGGCAGATCTAACATGGAAACGACATATCTACAATTTATGCATTAGGGCTCAAAAAAAGTTATGGTTTTTAAAGCAAAGCCTTAAGAACGCCACGAGTGATGTGAAGCTAACCACTTGCAACACTCTTATGCGCCCGGCCCTAAAATATACCTATGCTGTATGGGATCATTACCGAAAGAACCAGAAATTTTGCACCGGGTCCTCGCTGGTGCAAAAGCTATGCGCTGACGTCCAGGTTTCCCGAGAAATGGCCCTTTGATGCTCTGTACTACCAGATCCTGGCGCTCTAAATGTGGGGCCGGCCACTATATGGCTCCGTCGTCGAACTGTTAGGCTCTGTGAGTATAGGCAGCCGGCAACGGCCAGGCGGCGCCAGCAGGGTGAGAGCGCACGGTTATACCCTATCTCGTTGTAACTTGGCTAACGGCGAACGATAACCCCACATAGCGTGCCGAAGGCTTCGAAATGCGCGACGTATACGAGCGCAACGCACACATATTGGAGCATGACGCAGCGAAAAGCCTGATACTTCTTCGGAGTTGAGACGCGCTCCGGTGATACGCAGTCACGTTCCGATTGGCCCGCCAGGGCCGTAGTTTCCGCTCTACTGGCACGTTACGCGATAACGGCTTCCTGGGATACCCAGTATTTCTTGCTTCAGACACTAGGCTAAAGTAATAGCTCGCGTTTGAACAATGCAGCCGCCACTCCCAGGGGTCCCTAATATTTCTTGCTTCAGTCGCTAGATAGCGCCAAACCAAATAGCATTGCAGGTTGCCTATAGAGAAGGCTATGACACTACCCGCCAAACACATCCGAAGTTGTCGAATAGCGTCTTATGTCATGGGCGCTCTATTCTGGCGGACAGAAAAACTACTGATGACGTAGCACACAGAGGTACTGTCAGAGCAGGGGAGACCTTTCGCTCAAAACCGAAATGGCTGTTGGACTGGGGACGACAAACTAAGTTTGCTTAGGAGGCGATCTAGGCTTTTTGTGTCATTTAGTAGATTAATCAGGTGCTTATTCGTTGAATCACCCAACTACTGACTTATTCTGAAAGCCACATGTGCATCTTCGTACGAAGTGGTGGTGATAAGTACAAATTACCCGGCAAGCAAACTTTTTGCTTTGTCTACGCTCCACGGAGCGGCCTCCCCTGCTCGGGTTATTCCATTGAGCGCTACACACACAGCGAAAAAGTACACCCCTGGACGTGTAAACCGTTGTCCCAGGGCGGACTCCCCAAATGGTGTTCGTTTTACACGCGAGGCTCGGTGTATTTCGTTTGCACCCGAGGTCTCGTGTAAAATGAACATCTTTGAACGTGTACTTCGTTCTGCGATCACACGTCTAGGGGTGTTTTTTTACAATGGCGGCCGTTTGACGCAAGACGGGTTCGACGAGCGAGGCCCAGCGCTTTACACGGCTTTTCGCCGCAGCGAAAGCGTAGTTTGCACGTGTTCGTTCGTAATCGTCCATACGTGCTGAACTACTGCAAGCATTCACCCCCAAGCGCCGACGCCGTATCCATTACGGCGATTACGCGACAGTGGGAGCGACCATCGACTGCATCCAGCAGCGTGCTTCCCTATCGAGCAGGTCTCGTTCGCGTGGCGGTTCAGCCGATCGCCGAGGCCTCAAGCCGGTTGCATTGTCACCGACGCCGGGTAATTTCCACAGCAGTTATCTTTTCGCGACCACAGACATGAACTTTATTGAAAAAGCCCGTTTGCCGCGAGCGACGACGAATAGCTCCGACACCGACCCGACCCGACCCTACCCGACCGGTGTTACCGACGTCCCGCTCACCTCTTTACCGCGAGCAAAGTTGTACGCGAAGTTTCGACGTATCCACTCATATCTCGTGTGTACGCAAATTTTGCGGCTTTCCGGGTACGAATCGGCTACCGAAACGGCCAGCGAACGAAGACGAACTGAACGCCGGCGCTATGCGCCATTTAAACACACGGTTACTTTTCTACTAGACTGTAGCTATGTGGTGTGGTTCCTTACACATAAATGGACTACGTACAAACAAAGCTAAAATAAAATTGGGCGGCTGCTTGCGCCACCTAGTGAGTATGCGGAAAACTACAAAAATGAAGGACATTTCGGCATTTGTGGAAGTGACACGCTCGAACACGGACAGCAGCATACCAACACATACACCACAGCATACCACAAGATCAACATACAAGCATCTACATACACAAACAACGAACAGAGGCACTAACAACCCGACACTCCTACTCAATTGTAATAGAAACCCGCTCGGTATATATAGCAGACTTTTTGTTTCAGACGAAGGTCCGGTGACACCCCCCGTATTTTATATGAACGTAACGATATTACACAAATGTTACTTATATAGTACGGCGACATAAATATAATTTGGGAAGGTACTCATTTCTCTTAGTCTAGATTATAGCTAAAAGACACCCTATATTAAAAAAAAAATGTTTCGAGCTAGCCAAAATGTAGCAAAATCTGGTTTCGTTTTCGGAAGTTCGAGCGCTCAAGGCTGGAATGCGCTAGCGAAGTGTGTGCTTGCTTCTGTCAAACTATAATCCATTGTATGACGCTCTCAAAGCTGCTGGCTGCAGCCCCCGTCTTGGTTTAGGGTTTGATTTACACGCGCTCCCGTGGAAATGAAATTATGCGCGCTCGAGTCGATATTATTGACAGCGTGAAGTATAAACCGAATGTAAACGATTTTGCGAGCGACGAGAACAGCGACGGCGACCCGCTTCGCTGACGCTCGGTCACTCGCGCGACGACGCAAGCCGCATGAAAGCGGAACGATGTTTTCTAGAAATCCAAAAACCGAGTGACGCGACGAGCGATAGTAAGAAATCTTCGTAATACGTCGCTGACTCGTCGCTGTCGCCGTCGCTCGCTAAATCGCTTTACGCAGTTCAGCCTTTATACTCACGCTAGTGCCGACCTGCATTACCCGCTGAGCCCAAGCAAGCGATAAGGATATTCAAACATGTCACAACAGTGGCGTGCATTCGCTAAGAAAACATATATCTCAAATTCCTAAAGTTTGACGTCGGGATCCGTTACTTGTTCTGCTGTCACCTTGGCGAAGCGGTCACTAAAGAGAAACTAGTCAGTTTGTTTTATCAGAAATTATAAAAACCTTATCTAGCCACTGTTATGCACAAAAGCACTCTGGAATTTCATATAAATAGTTTAAAATAAACTGAACACAATCGGTAACTTAATTTTCCAAGCATAATAATAAAAAAATATCTTAGAAAACAATGTATTTTTAAGGTGTTTCAAATAAAAAAAAAAAACTGAAAAAGGAGCCTTATTTCAGCTGCACTATCACGTAATAACTTTGGGAAAAAAATATCTATTGAGAAGTAGGTTTTGCAATCTCTAATTTGCTTCTTTCAACTTTCCAGTTACTTTATGCGTACTTGCAGATTGTATCCTGACAAATCTAGACAAAATTGTATAAAAAGTAACAGTCCATATAAAATTTATAGCTTAATTAAATTCACATTTGTTTCATAATGTTCAATCTTAAATATGAGTTTTAAATTTCACATCTATTATTACAAATGATTGAATTACATGCTGCTTGATGCATGCTGTGCCGCCCCCCCCCCCCCCTCTTTTAAATATATATATCCTGTATATTTGCTGGTTAGTTGCTGTAAACCTCTTAATGTCGTGTTATTTGTTTGTTGTTGTAGGTGTGTGAATGCATATGTTGTACCCCACTCCTACTTGGGCCTTCAATGGCCAGTAGTATCCTCTAAATAAAATGAAAAACACAAGTGAGCAGTAAAAATCTGGACGACAAAAGTAAACACAGAGCCGTGCAAAAAGGCATTCAGTATATGAAACAGATACAGATATGGGCCTCTGGCGGTCCATCGGTTCAGCCTCCACACCGCCTAAAGACGGCAGTGTTGCAATATTACGAACCAGCGCACAGGTAGACAGTTACCAAAAATCCAAACACAAAAAACTCACATCAGCGCTGTGCGAGTGTATATTTTTGTGTATTTGGATTTTGAGTAACTGGTCTACCTGTGCGCTGCTTCGTAATTATGCCGTACCAACTCGCCCAATCTGCCGTATTAATAGTGTTGCAAAATACTTAGATCAACTATAATGCTAATGACTGCAGTGTATAAAAGCAAGCTACTCGTCGGAACGAGCTTGACGGTACGAGAATAAAGAGAATGTTTTCACAGTTAAACTCAGAGTCTGTTGCACCGTCTCTTCCGTCCTCAAGATCGAAAGTGCTACAGATTGGTGACCTGGACATGATGATTGACTCCGAGCACCTGTTATCCAGGGGAATGTTCTTTGTGGCCAAGGGCACGGCAATGGCTCTGCCTTTTCGGACGAAAATGCAGTAGGCACATATTCAACTTTCTCAGCCTCCACATCTGCAGCGCCTCCGCAACCACCTCTGCTCTGTCGCATCTAGCACCGGCATCTCCCAGCAATGGGCTGCGACCACCTTGCTTGCCCCACCGGCTTGGCAAGTGAATATTCATCGACATCTTCACACTGTTTACAAGGCATGTTGCTAGCCGACCAGGGTCTCCTCATCGTTGCCATGTCAGGCATTCGCTCTCAGTTCGGTTCCTCATCTTAGGGGATGTTGCATCGGCCCCGCAGTCGGCCGGCATCCCCCTTTCAGTCCGAGGCTGTACACTCCAAACTGATTGAGCCCGACTGAAAGCACGACAGGGTCGATTTCCCCCGTCTGCTGCCTCACTTCCTGACCTCGGCGTCAACTACCATGCACGGCTTCCAAACACTCTCTTTCCTGCTCTCTAGTATGTCATCCTGCTTGTGGTACATGTCAACAGCAACGACACCTCTCTGGAGCCGCAATCACTTCAACAAAATCGTGCCATTCCTCACAGTGCAGAGCTGAGGGCGATAGCTCTGCGGCAGTCTATCGGTTCAGCCTTGGCATCGCCAAAGATGACAGTGCTACTCATACTCGTCACCACGAGCTCAACGACATGAGAATAAACAGAATGTTTTTATTGCTCGGAGTCGGTCGCAGCATCTTTTCCGTCCACAACATCGTATACTCTATAGGTAGTAAGCAAAAGACACACTTCAGATGAAAAGAACAAATGCTCAGATCACACATGCCGCGGGTGTCCAAAATTATCCATCATGTTGAATATTGTTTTGGTTTTTTTAATTCTAACAGAAGACACACATCATTATCGCGCAATCAAAATGAATACTTACGAAACACCTAATTCGCAGTGTAAGTGCTCATCGCTGAGCTGCGGCTGTGGCATATATGTATTTATTTAAAAGTGCACCGATGATAAAACCTTCAGGTTTGGCAACAATACCGAGATTACAACGGTTGTTGTCCATTATAAAATACAAAAGAAATAAAAAATACCGGAAACAATGCAAGGTACAAATCTGCACAACAGGCTTCCGAATTCAACTACTTCGTCGTACTGGAGTTTGTTACAGTAATAACAGCTTTGGATGGGCTGTGAGGACAGCATTCACACTGAACTGGGTGCCTTGGTGACTATCACCAGTGTTGAGGAGTTGCCACTCCAGAGTTGGAACGATTCCGCACTTCCACAACCCTGGAATCGAATGCAAATAAAATGGTGGCAGCACTGGTATGGAATGGGAATGAAATTAGTAGTTACATTTTGCCCAGAATAGAGTAGGAATGGAATAGGCTTTGTTCTAATGCGAGCTGCTTAGATGCCGTCAAAGGGGCTTTCGAAACGGCATTATTGCACTTAGGTAACTGACGGTTTGGTTATCTGACTGCTTATGTTCCTTCGAGGATGAAAGTGGCAACCCCAGTGAAGCAACCCAAACTGTAGAGTTGTAGGCTGACAAGGGCAATTTACTCGATCTTAATTCAGGGTAAGGGTTTTGTACCTCAGCGTTCCAAAAACTACCCGTGCCCAGCACTTTTCAATCTGTGTTGTCACGTGACACGACCCACCGGAGTAACTCGGATCTATTTGGGTAAGATTTGGAACACAGCCAAAGTGTCGTTCCTGGTGCTGCGAGATGCAACCATAAGGCTGTTGGGACCATGTGTGATTACAGCACCAGTTGCAGGCCACCAGGCAGGGACAATGTCACACCGCCCGCACTTCGTTAACACACGTGACTCGATCCTCACTTATGTATCTCGTAAAAGTGGAGGACATATACGGTTCTTTTGTGGAAAAGATGGGCGACTTAGTTTTCCTCTCTGTTACGAGGCTTTTACACCTGGTGGTGCAATCAATATCTGCAGTGCCCCCATACCAATTGCCACTAGTGCTATGTGCGACCAAAGCTCAACTTAGTAAAATCAATGATTGCGGGTAGGGTTTTGAATTTTGCAGTTGTCTACGCATTTCACAACGCCAGCTTTACGCCGTCGTTATTTTCCGGTAACTTAGTACTAGCTGTCAAGTGCCATTTTCACAATTGGGAGGGATTGAGAGGAATGGAATGCAGCAGTTCAGCCATTCCAGGAGTGGGAATGGGCCCAGTTTTTCCTTTCCAGGAGTTCAAAAGAATGGAATTAGTACTAGAAAATTCCAATTCTCTGCAAGTGAGTTGGGTGGAATGGGGAATCTTTTGTTTGTTTGCATGCCTAGAATGTTTGAGATGACTCGAGAATCTTGTTTGTTGAGCTCGGAACCTTCTAGATACCTACGGGCTTACAAAAAGAGCTTTGCATGGCTGCTCGAGTCAGTCGTCCTTTTGTCGCTGTCAAAGTATGTGCGGCCTTTGTTACTTTATGTTTCTCGGCACAAGTTCGCTGCATTTAACACTGATCTGAAGTTTTATTAATCAAGTTTGTTTTTGTTCATGACATATTGGTGGATGTGCAGGGTAACGCAGTCTATGCCCATAAAGCGTACCATCTGTGAACACGATAACTCTGAAGACGACGATCGTGAAGGCGACGTCCTTGAAATCATCCGAGGACGACTCCAACTCTGACACCAACGACGACCTCAACTATGGCCTCAAAAGCGACCCGGACAATGAACTTGACAAAGCCCCTGGCTACCACACTTAGATGAAAACATCATGACGACTTCTACGCTGATGATGAAGCGGACGACAACTCCAAAGACCAAACCCGGCTACAATGTCAACAACCAACCTGACAACGGCCTCGATGACAAACAGTCTTCAACCGTGGTGACGAGACTGATGACGACACTGATGATGACCCAGGCGAAGACTCAAACAATTTCATGGAAGACGATCCCGACTACGGCTTTGACAGTTATCCAAGGACAATCCGGACGATGACTTTAAAGGGCAACTCCGGCCAAAACTCGAAATTAAAGAAATTACTGGTATCGCTGTAGTGACACAAAATACGACCACAGCCAAAATATTACGTCCGTGGGATGCCGCATTCTCAACTAATGCCGATAATAAAAATGTGACCCGCCGCGAGCCGCTGCACCTTAGCGGTCGGCTAGCGGGTTGCCGATCACTAAAGCAACATTGGGCCGTGACGTCAGTATCGTTCTTTTTTTCCTCCAAGCGTTACGCGGAGTGCGCTTCTTTGAGCCGCTACCACCGCTACTTGGACTTGTGATTGTCATGTTTAGCCATTGCTTTTATCTGTAGCCCGTGTAGCTTCGGTATAGCCTTTTGTTTATTTGCTTGTGAGGACTCAAAGACTGGTTTTAGCGAGCAACTCGTAGCGCCCAAGACTGCCCAGCTGTTCCTCGAAGGATGCCGAGTAGAACTTGTAGTGCTGTGGGCTGCTCAAACAACCCGCTGCACAACCCGGAGGTGCTTTTTCACAAGTTTCCAACGTACCAGAAATTGAAGAAGGTGTGGGTAAACGCTGTTCGACGAGTGGACTTTGGCTTTTACGCACCCAAGGAAAAAAGAATGCAAAAACAGACATGTACAGCCCTAACGCAGCAGCCCGTGCCGGAAAGCCTCAAAGCTTCGTGTCTGTTACTGACCCGCAGCGCGAAAGCGAGAGGGCCCCCAGTACTGTACTTCACTGGCAGCGCGTCGTAGAGCAACGCCGCTCCATCCACGGAGCCCCGATGACAATTTAGGCCTAGCGACAGAGTACGGAAGACTGCACACACGGCGACAGCCGCCGAGTACGGTACTGAACGAGTTCACTCGTTTTCCAGTCGCTACCTTTTGGGTATACTAGCGACAAGTACGTCATGGCACACGCACGGCGGCAGCGGCCGCCGAGTACGGCACTGTACGAGTTTACGGGTTTTCCAGTCACTAGCTTTTGGGTATACGCACTAACTCTTCCTACATGTGCTGGATAACTACCACATATACAGAATTAAAATAAAATCAGCTTACCTCCTACCTTTAGACGGCTAGCGCAACAGAAGTAGCTGCTGATCAACCTGCGTACTCGTTGAACGAGAACGATCCTGACGTCACGTTCACATAGCGGCTGATTTCTAGTGCTGCCAGGGCCTCGAGCGGCTAGTTTCGGTTTTGTTGGCCGTGCCCCAAACAAAACTTTGAGGCGTCCACATCTTTAAAACTACGCACAATAACGAGGAAAAAATTACACCTTGCAATTCAGGGACGCTGACTGCACTAAAAACAGTCATAATCCCAAAATTGAAAGTATGGTCCGGAGTTCCCCTTTAACGACAACCACTACAAACTTGACAGCGACCTTGATGATGAACCCGATGAAAATACCTACGGCAAGTGTGGTATCTGTCACGAAGACGAACAGGACGACGACGCCTGGTATGTCACTCAACGAACGGAGGAAGTTTGCCAGCTTGGTCGCATTTTGATGCAAGCCACAACTTCCTGACAATGACTGCTACAATCTTTGTCACCACGACGCCCAGTTTCAGCCTGGCTACCCACTGTGAATCTAAACACCAATTCATCGTCGCAGCAAGGAACTGTTAAAGTGGTGCTTCGACCTCAAGGTTATTCGCTACATGAGACCTAAGTTGTAAGTCGTTGTCCAATGGCACGTCAACATTGTCACGCTGCCCTCTGCGACCCGTAGGCGATTCACGTCTTCCGACTCAACTGAACTAGGTATGCTCGGTAGGACTGCGAAAATCTGCTATTTACGAGACTCTGTATTTTGACCTAGTCTTGTTTAAGCTGTTAATTTAATTTTGTGTTGCATAAAGACGATGAGTCTTTCATAAGAGGGGAGTAATGCCACGTGCAAATAGCCGAGTCAGCAGCGTGATCGACTCACATGCCGCTGACCCCGCCAGCGCATGTCCTTCTTTCTTTTGTTTGCGTGACTGGAATGATGAGACGACTCTAAATTTTTTTTGTTCGAGCTCAGAAACTTCTAGATACCCACGCGCTTACAAAAGTACCTTCGCTTGGCTGCTTGAGGCAGTTGTCCTTTCGACGCCATCAAAAGTCTTTGTTCATTTATGTTTCTCAGCACAAGTTCGGCACATTACACACTGATTTTAAGTTTAATAAAGATTATGTTTTTATTCGTGACAATATTTAGATGAATTTTGATAATTCAATCTTCTGATATTTCAAACTAAAGTGGGTGGCTTCCAGGGCCCGTTTGCTCAAGCGCTAACCGCGGCTAAAGTTAACCGCAGTACCTAGGAGAGGGATTTTGAAATCACGTGACTGGCTCGGCAGGAATGCAGGGAAACATGGCGGTGCCCCGGTGAGTGAGCGCCGCTCGCTTTGAAACTAATATGTCGTTGTAGCTGCAATATTGGGCGCGTTAGTCAGCAATGAATGGTGCCAGAGGCTTTCGCTTTGCCTTACCCCATTTAAATCGCAAAGCATGAGCATATGACCTCGCTGCATTTTTTAGATAGTCTTTCGATTCTGGCCATTCCTAAGCCTAAATGAACACGATAAATGTTAGCATGGCAACGTCTTTGGAAAGTGGATTGCCTTGACTCAGTCGGCCGGGTATTAATAGCACACAAAAGCAGACAGCGTCCCAATAGACCATATTAGACCTTTCTCTAAATTTCCCAAGCACCGAGGTGCATGCTACAAGTGTAGTTACACGCGTTGCACGTGCTGGCGTCTGAAGTAGTAACTGTTCTAAAGCAAAAAGTCTAAAACAAATTTTGTCTTGCACGTGCGTTGGTCAAATATTTATTATGATTATTTACTTCGAATCTTTTATAAGAGGAAGGCCAGAATTATACTTCCAGCGTTCTTCTCGATGCTTCGGTAATTTAGAAAAAGGTCTATAGGGATGCTGTTTGCTTTTGTGTACAATCAATACCCGACCGATAGAGTCAAGACAATCCGCTTTCCAAAGATGTTGCTAAGCCGACAATTACCACATTCATTTAGGCTTAGGAATAGCCAGAGTCGAAAGACTATCTAAAAAATGCGGCAAGAGCCTTGCTCATGCTTTGTGATGAAGTGAGGTAAGGCAAAGCGAAAGCCTCCTGCACCATTCGTTGCTGACTAACGCGCCCGGTATTGCAACTACAACGACATATTAGTTCCAAAGCGTGCGGCGCTCACTCACCGGGGCACCGCCACGCTTCCCCGCATCCCTACCGAGCCAGTCACGTGATTTGAAAATCCCTCTCCTAGGTACTGCGGCTAACTTCAGCCGCGGTTAGCGCTTCGAGCAAACGGGCCCTGGAGTTTGAAATAATGAGAGTCGACTGTAAAACACCATTTTTGCTACCCCAAGTAGCAATTTATTTTAGTGTAATTTCTGGTATCTTTTATTCAGACCGAACACTTCTTTTTCAATAAGCTTGTCGGCATAAAATTTAGACTATTTTTTATAGCCTAAACGTAGCAAGCGTTCAAAACAAATACAACCTAGTGCATCAGATACACAGAAAACACAATATTAGCAAATGCTACTTTTATTGAACACATCTGGAGTTTCTGTTCGATACATACAGCGCTGTGAAGAAGTACACCATTCTTATATGAAAATAAGCTTCCCACCAGTGAAATTTCTCAAGTTGGACAGCCTTGTTGTAAGTCAGGCACGTTAAAGAGAACCCTGCCCAAGTTTTCATAGACACTCTTACAAAGTTGTTTCATCCGTACAATAGCGACTTCAAGGTATATGTGTAGAAACTTCCCAAAGTGCAAACATTATGTGAAGAAACTGCATTTCAAAGTTGACGTCCTCGCAACCCCCCCTATCGGTAGCTGCTCTACCGGCAACAATGAAAAGAACTTCCATCGTAAACCGGAGACACGGAAAAATAAAAAAACGGACAAAACAACAACAAGTCTCAAAGACTTGTTGTTGTTTTGAGACTTGTTGTTGTTTTGTCCGTTTTTTTATTTTTCCGTGTCTCCGGTTTACGATGGAAGTTCTTCACCAGCTCGCCTGTGCTTTTACCCTTTCTTCGTTAATGAAAAGAACTATAGAAAGACCGCTGAGGCCACATAACGTAAGACATGGTGTCCAAGATTCGCCATGGACAGCATTGTTGGTAGTTGGACTTGTTTGTGCTCACTCTTTTACCGTCTGTCGATTGACAGCTATTTAGAGTGCATGATAGGAACTATTTGTGCTGTAGACATAAAAACATGTACATGTTGCCCCCCCCCCCCCCCCCCCCCCCTTTGAATCTGGCAGGCGAGACCACTCGAAAATGTTTGAGAGTAGCTGTGTAGAACTGACATGTTCTAACATTCTGATGACACAATTATTCATATTAAAAGGTATGCTTAACCGAAAATCGAATTTTGCAAAACAACACTGGGGCGGTAGGCGGGACGCTGCAAAACCCCCAAAACATCACACATACAGCATTATTTCTAACGGATGGCCATATTTTTGGAAACATGTGGGATTCAACAAGGCCGACGAGACATGTGATGCCGCGACTCTCATTCCCTCTCCTCTAGGCTTCATCCCCTTAAGCAGGTGAACCGAAGCGGGAATGAGAGGAGCGAGGCCGCTTCCCCTCATTCTAAAGTGTACCAGGAGAAGTATGATGTCACATTTCTTGTTTGATTGTGCCCTTTCCTTTCCAAGAATACGGCCATCCGTTTGAGATATTAATGTATGAGTGATGTTTCGGAGTTTCCGAAAGCTTCCGCGGCCTTATTTTATGAAATCCAAATTTTGGTCCAGCATCCTTTTAAACAAGCTTTTTCAAATATTAGCATAATGAACATACAATTGGACAACTTGCTAACTCACAACAGCATCCTCCCGATGATGCCGTACAAAGGTTCTGTCACACGCACCAACCGAGGGGATTGCTGGAAGTCCATCCACCCTCAACTTTTAGTCACCTTTGAGACTGAAGAACTGCTGTATGAGGCCCCTCCAGCCACTGCGCACACAAAGAGAAACAGGGAAATAACACTCAGTGACGAGCAAAGTCTCTGGGCGGAAAGCCCTCCATGACAAATGAGCACTGTTGGGTTACGGCAACGGCGTAATACACAGGTTCTGCTTCTTGGATGCCTTCACCGCTGCGGTGGGTGGTCGTAGCTAGTCGTAGCAGATAGTGTCACGTTTGTTGCTCGTACCAAAACACCAAAGCTGTGTAGTATTCTTGTTGCCGAAGTTCATAAGCCTACGTTCCCGGTCTACACACACTACACAAAGCCAGCCACGAGCAAAGCTAGCTAACCCCGTTTCTGCTTCGGCGACAAGCCGCGAGGGCGGTGACACCGCCGCTGAAACTTCTGCCTCGGCACAAGCATGACACTTGCTAGGCTGCTCTGCCTGTACCAAGTGACACGCGCCCGCATGTTCCCTCTCATAATTCTTCTGACTGTACGTGCCCCGTATTGTACACGGCCATACTGTGCACATGGCGAAAGTTCCCTTTTGAAAGTGCTCCACGGTCGGCTTACAATGCTGCGAACACATAGCACATGACCACTATAGGTGACGACACTTGGGACACTTGCCATCCGTCGTTGTGGCGCAAAGTCGCTTTCTCAGTCGTCCTCACAAGAGGCAAGGAAAGGCAGGCACTGCATAAAAAATCAATACATATTATAACACTGGCTGTGGCAAACTAGTTTCAAAGATGATACAGTCATGTCTTCTTAATATGGACACCTCCGTACTATAAAAAGATTTTTTTTCTATAATGTAAGGTGTTTATATGAGAAAATTAAATTTAAAACAAAAATTGGATAACAAGCATAACCAAACAAACAGTTTATTCAGCTAAAAGATAATGAGATGTGAGTTTGCTCTATCGCTTTAGAGCCGTTTAACATGTAGCACTACTGTCGTTTACAAGAACAGATACCCAGGCTGTAAAGTGATGATCGGCTGAATAGCAAAAGATGTTGCACTGTATGCACAAGCCGGATGTAATTGACACTTAGCTGCTGGCAGTTAGGATCCTATAATCTTATGATCGCAGACGGGAATTACATCTGGTGCCTACGGCTGGAATAATGTCTCGCTTCGTAATAGAAAAAGCACAAAAAAAACACAGGATGGAGAAACCGGGTGTCACAAATTCAGGCTTCTCTTCATTTTTTTAAATACTTTTATGATCTTTTTTTTTGGACCACTTTAAGTGTTGGTACGGTCAAAAAGGGGGAGTGTGGTGCCACTTTTAATCTCAGTTCGTCCCGTCGTAGTTCCTTTCTAAGTCCCCAACGAATTTGCTCGTTTGCGGAATGGGTTTTTGTTAACGGGCAACGTAGATCATCCCAGGTCACAGTTTGTGGCTTTGACCTCGCGGACGGAGGGTTGCGTATGCTGGCTCGCGTATGGTGCCGATTTGACATGCAGGGGCGCCGCCGGGATACAAAGATGTTTACGCTGGCTAGCGCGCTTTTTGAAGGCGGCGGCTTTGCTCAGTCTGCCGCCTGTCGTTTTCTATGTATCGGCGATAATTGATGTTTTTGGACTCGTACGGGGGAATGGATGGGCACATATGTTTGGTTGTCTGAAAAATGTAATAGGTTTTGCCATTTGGGTCGTTGCTGTGTAGCTTTGTTTTTCTTGAAAGTTGACTAACCCGAAAGGCGGGGAAACGGGAGGTGGGTCGCTAGACGAGCCCATAAAAGGGGGTTCGGGAACAAAGAAGGTAGTCCAACCCCAGAGCTGGCCGGGTCGCTACTCAACGCGGTTACTCCCTGCAGATGAGTCTTGGAACGTGTAATTTTTGGCTTCTGCCCTGCCTGTCGGACAAGTGTTTGAGTTTGTTGTGCTGAAGCGTGTGTGGCTGTGTGGTGCGCGGTGTCGACCTCATCAAGCCTCTAATTGGACCGCTGGACTTCGAGACGCCGTTCTTCGGCCGACAACTCCAGACTACGGACTGCTCTGGACTCGGCACCTACCGGAAAGCTAAGCCTGGTTTTCTAGGACTTGTCTACTGCATTCTCTGGCTCTGAAGTATGAATTGTTGAATGTTGGGAAGATTTTTACACAGTGCTACTTTCTGTCGCGACTGTTTTGGGGGATTATCCCATGTGTGTAGCGGTAACGTTCGAGCTCCATCTCGGTTTGCTCTCGTTGTTAGTGTCGGGTTTTCGTCACTGTTTTGTTGGCTTATTCCGGTTTTATGAGCGTCGAGTCTTTTTAGTATTAGTTTCTGGCTCGCAGGGCTCCATAGCTTTGAGCTGGAGTGTGGTTTGTGTTGAGTGCTCTATTGCCGTGTACAGCTTAGTTTTTCACTTTATTAAATCTAATCTTTTGTTTGCTTATCCTCCCTGTGTCATCATCTTTCTCTACTGATTATACACCAGGCGTGGACCTAGCGCTAGTCAATGGTCGAACTTAGCTCTCTTGTTCTTGTCCCGTAATTTCTCGTTTATTCTCAGAGTGGATCATTGAATTATTTTTATTAATTTGAACCCCACTCCGTGACACCGAAACAGATGGGAAAGCACCACAACGTATTAAACTCGTCGAACATTAAATGTTCTTGAATTATACCTCACCCATGCTTGCTACGTGATGAAGCCCAAAGGTTAGTTCAATGCCAATCAATATTAAATGTCTTTAGATGGGCACCTGCTGCCCGATCATGGCCTTTATTGCAAAGCACTGTTCACACATTTGCGAGTCCTGCAGTGCCTTGTGGAATGGTGGGCGATACTTGCCGTTCCGCAAGGCACTGCAAGACAGATCAGGCTCAACTTTTGAATGTCGACGTGCTTACGGAATGCTGCAGCAAACCAATCATTCGCCGAGGGAAAAAGAAAGGAAGCTGCATGCCTCCGTGTGCTCATTGCCAGTGTTTTCTGCTCTGCTATGTACCCTGCTTGTGTGCTGTGATTTGCAAGCCAGCGCGGGATATATTTCCTTGATTTGTTTGTCTGTTCAGCTGTGCGAGGTTGTGATTGAAACAACCAAGAAGTATAGACCGCCATTCTTTTCATCAAGCTAAGGCTTCGCTCATCCGAACCGGGGACGATGACTGCTGTTGTTTACACGATTTTCGACAGCTATGTGGAGTGGCTTTGTGTTTAAAATTGCAATCCTAAGTGCAAAAAGAAGTTACCGCAGACTATATTGTTGAAGGTTGATTTCAACTGGCAGGCTCTGGCTACAACCACCTTAATATTCATTCAACATTGTTTGCATTTCTACTTACCCGTGATCGCTTCATTTGCCAAACACGTTAGTGGCCGGTCACCTTACCAATGAAACTAATGTGCTGGTGTCTCCGGCGAAGAATTCCCTCAGGGCTACATGCAATGCACAACCCAGTTTGTAGCCTGTTGTGACTGAAAGCTTTCACACTGGGGAAACGTTGTTGTCACAAACGCAGTCAAAGAATGCGATAGGATTGAGGGAACAGGGGGATTGTCCAAGTTGACTGACTGCATGAGCATATGTTTCTATCGCCACCGTGTTTCCTCCACGCAGGCGACGGAGAAAACGATATAGAGACTCCTCGCGCTTCCCTGTGCCAAGTTTCTCTAAAACGTCGAAATACGAGACACCCAGCCGCGAAGTGTCGATATTGCCGGAGAGAGTGGCGGGACAACGATCAGCGCAGGATCGCGGCTTCGCCACTCTTATGCGACGGTGTCTTCGGTTTCCGCTCTCTGCAGCTTCCACCGGGACGCTAGCCGTGCCTAATTGTGCTAGCTTTGAGCACCACAGTTCATAGGGTTCACAGCGCCCGAGCGAAAGCTCGCGCAAAAGAACCGGCGAGCAGTCGAGTCGTTTCCAATCGACGGGGTGGCTAAACGCCGGTTGTGTGAATCGGGCTTAACGCATGAGCCGGCTTGCTCAAAGCAAATCTAACGTTCTTGAATGTCATGTAATAAAAATCTGAGACGTGCTACATTCTATACAAACTTGATAAAAAAAATCAAACACTCACCTTCGGCTGCTACGTCCGCCGTACCGCTTCAAGGCAGAAGCAACATGGCGCTCGACGTTTTGGGGTGTTGGGCTGGGGTGTTTTCAGTGTTGCTTACACGCCTAGTCGTGTAAACCGAAACCGGAACACCAATTTTTACTACCCCAAGTAATTTTTTGACGATTTATCACTAGCAGAGCGTGTAAAAATATGCTAACGAGTGAAATTGGGGTGTAAACAGGCGAAATATTACATTTTTGCTAACAGTGTACGTCATAGAGCACTTTTCGGCTCCCGCCGGGAGAGCGCTCCCTCGTGTTGCAACACTGTTCGCGTGGTCCGGATAAGTTTGGGTTGCACCTAATGTACGTGATACAGAAAGTCTTGCACCACGTTAGGACTAGGAGTGTGTCCAGTAATATTAGATTAATTAATTATTATTTCCGCTCCGTCGCTTATGTGGATAATATTTTTTTGTATTGTAATTTCTGCTTGCACTGTTTCTAAAACACTTTCTATTTCACTCCAAAATTTGTTCCCCCGTAATTTCTCGTTCCACTGTGTGTATAGATTAATCAACTAATTGATTATTTATTAATGCATTAATTGATATTGAGTTGCTTAATATAATGCGATTAATAAATGATTTTGCACGCCTATTTAGGGGATTTTCAGATAAATAACATTCATAATAAATAAATTATTTAAAACTTATTTATTTATTAATTATTTAGATCTGATATAACACGGAGTTTATCGGTAGCATTATTTGGTGTAATTTTCTAATCATAAATCTTTCACACCCAAGTAGCTTCGTTAAAATTACTTTCTTCAGTATAAAATCAAATATTTTCGTAATCATGTCCAAAAAAATCTAAATTCTGCAGTAGCAGTGAAAATTATGCGTATATGATACATAGCTCATTTAAAAATCGCTTGATTATTATCACCTTCGCAATTAGGTTTGCAGTCGTCCTCAAAATAATATTCCTCAACCGTGCCGCAGCAACTACGGAACAACTTGCAAGCATTGCCGTCCTCCTCGAAAAAGTAAAGCCTACCATTTGCTTTGCATCGTGGGTCGTCTTAAGGCTGCGGTCCCTCAGCCGCATCAGTAATGCCGGAGCTGGCGGTACTTCTGCTCATATTCGCGCTACAAATGTCGCGTCTGTGCGGAAGTAACGCAGTTCGTTCAAATTGCAAATAAATGGCCCCTTTATCTTCGATAGCTTAGGATAAAATGTGATATATCTTTTCGTGTAATAAAGAAATAAAAAGCAGATGTTTTCATCTTTTTGTAGAGATGCCTCTATGAGTTTTTCGCTTATAGGTTTCTCATGCGAACAAGTCGCGTTCTCAGTTTAATAATAAATTTACAAAGGACACGTGCCGTCTCCTAGTTACGTCTTGTTTTTTTTTTTTTTTTTTTTTCTTTTTTGTATTTGAGCAAACACACTTTTTTTTTCTTTGAAAGTATATTTTTTATAGAAATTGAAAGTAATGTACCTCAGTGTGGCCTTGTAACTGAGCAACGAACTTCGAGGGTTCATTTTTGAGGAACCTAGCAACTTAGCATAAAAAATATGAGAAGCGCAACTTCAGCCTTTTAGTTGTAAACACTGCTTCAAAACGCTTCAATTTCAAAAATTTATCCCATGAGATTTAAGTTTTTTTTATATATATCATTTTAGTAGCTGGTCTGATATATTTTAATTATGTTCTGGCAGAAATGAATTCGTTGTCTTTAGAGCTAATTGTATTTGTAAGTAAAGTAGTTTAGAATAATTTCACAATGGAGCAATGTCTTAAAGCTGCACTACGTACGCGAAAAACAAATTCTGAGAAAACAAGAGTCGTTTTGAAAGATAATTTGTTATGAGAATTTTCCTCATTTCATTTGAAATTACTTTCCACAATTATAATTTTTCAAAATCTAACTAATTGTTCGAAAGATCGAATATTATTGCAGCTGTAGCAGACGACGCACACTTGCGCCATCTCTTGCTTGTATAGATCGACAGTTCTAAGTGACTTTCCCAAAGACGATACGGATGGCGCCACTCATCCTCATCACAACGTTGCCAACTTCGGGCTTTTCGATACCGATGTGGTGGGTGCGGGCAAGGCGGCAAGGCTCGGCGAGTTATTCTTTCCGCATCTCTTTTTTTCTTTAGTTACTACGATTCATCACGAGTTTTGCTCCATAGATGCTGGAGGAGTATTTGTACCATGCGCGTTTGTGAAAAAGGCGACATCTTTCTATAAACAAGGAGCAGAAGGTATTCGAAAAAAAAATGCAGAGAGCATCGTTTGTTGTGCGGAATAGAGCTAATATCGTGACTTCCAAAAAAACGAACAAAATAGGTGGAAAGAGTAGAAAAACAAATTGGGAAAGGGAAATAATGAAGAAAGAAGGAAGAAAGCTGGGTATGGACTTGGAGTACGGTGACCACCTTCCTGATAGCGAAATGCGGGGCACGCGGGGCGGCGAAGTAGGGGAACTTTGTTAACACGCACACCACGAACCGAGGCTCTGTTAACAGATATAATACCCTGTCCTGTTTGTACACGTGCTAATTGTATTGCAGCAATTAAGCTCAAATAATTTGCACTCCCAGTGATATATATTTTTTGTGCCAAACCTGTTATTCAATGTGTCGAAATTGAAAACATAAAAATTGACTGAAGCAGAGCTCAATGCATCAAATGGAGTAAATAAACAATAAATTTCTTTCGGGTTATAGTTTCCTGTCAACGCTTAATTTTATCAACATGGTCCTACAGAAATTTTTAACATTATGTTCTTTTTCGACCGTTGTGAGTTGCAAACGTTTTGCCTTGTGTAACTGTCTTCACGAAAAAGGAAAAAAAATCCGCGGCAGCCCTTTTGCATTGACACAGCGATATGAAAATAATTACAATATTTTATATTTAAACTTTTGGCGAGCAAATTTTCTTACAATATTTTACCACCAAGGGGAGAGAGACTACGAAGAATGAGCATAGTTGTAAACCCGGGACTGGGGATACGGACAAGGGACAAACACAGAACGACACTTCGTCCGTGTCGTTCTGTGTTTGTCCCGTGTCCGTATCCCCAGTCTCGGGTTTACAACTATGCTCAATTTACACCAGCTAGCCGGCACCCTCACCATTGCTACATAAGTATGAGCGTCGCTTCTCCTACAAGAACGACGGTTGCTTCCCACGATGCTTGGATAGAAAATGGTGTACCACTGCGATTCACACGATTGCCAGCGACCTCCGCGCTTCGCCGTGCCCCGTTGTTCGGCAACGCCATGGGTTGCATAGTAAGTTTTATGACAGGATGAAATGCGGGACATTTTGAAGATTTTGGTATTTCTTGTGGGATGCGGGACACGAGCCCTCAATGCGGGACAGTCCCGCGAGTCGCGGGACGGATGGTCACCCTAACTTGGAGATAGGCGAGATATGTTGCCCTTGAGTATGAGTAAATCAAAAGACGTCTTTTATAAACCAGAGCCGAACTTTGCATTCTCGATAGCACTGCAAGCGCAATTCTACTTTAGAGAATTTGCTGAACCTGGATACACCATTATGCTTTCGCTACATGCTCATGAAAGTAAAAAAGTGAAAGTGGCACAGTCTGTTCTCTAATTTGAGACGAGTGCTTATGTTTTATTGTATCTATTTTTTTTTTCTTTTTGTAGCGTGAGCTACAGTGGCAGAGTTTAAGCAGTTTCGCGTGACTGTCAAAGAGCCGTGCTGCGCAAGCGCGAGGAGCAGTGACGTCACACGGCGCACAGCTGGCGCGCCGGAGCGCGGCGCAGGCAGCGGAGCCGCCTGCGCGTCGCGCTCCGCTGCTGCCGCGCGCGCCTCGCCACTCTGCGCATGCGCGAGGAGCAGTGACGTCACACGGCGCACAGCTGGCATGCTGGAGCCGCCGCCGCCGCGCGCTCCACCGCCACCGCGCTCGCCTCGCCGGTCTGCGCATTCCAGAGGAGTGACATCATAGCCACGGCAGACGCACTGGCGCCGCCGCGTGCCCAGCTGTGCGCCTCCGTTGTGCAGTAGCCAAGTCTGACGCTGCACCGGAGCCGCTTGATAGCGCCTCTCATTTTGCGCGCATAAGCTCACGCTACGAATAGGCTCCTTGCACTGACGTCACATCGCATACTTTTGAACACCAATTAAAAGGAGGAGAGGGAAGCTGCTTTTGTAAGAATTTTCAGTGACAGGTTAATCTTCTATAATCTTCTGGGAGGAGAATAGCGACGTCTGTGCTAATCCGGGAGGCACAAAGGAGGATCCTGATAAGAGGGGAGCTCCTTCTTCCCCTTTTCTCTGGAGGGCATCGGAAATGACATCATGTGCAAGCGCGTATATCCTGGCATAGCCGAGCTAAGCCACCGCAATTTTTTTTTCACATAAAGAGTCGATCTGCAATTACGTTTTTTCGGTGCACTTACTGATTAGGGAGTGATCAAGAAACCTGTTCAAGCAAGTCATGGTAAACTAACTTCTTATGTGCACCTTACTAATTTGAAAGCATTAACTGTCCCATGGAGCGAAGCCGGCGTGGTCTGTAGCCGTCTCCAGCAGCGAAAGGACACTCGGTTTCCATTGGCTGCGACTCGTCATATCAGGTGCTTCGTCACGATAACCGGCGGAACCGCTCAAGGTCGGAACGGACAAGCCTCAGAAGTAAAACACAAAGAAAAGCATAGCAACGCAGATGCATCGTAACAGAAGTGCTGGAGACAGTGGGGTTCGCCCCGCCTGCGTAGTGGGGGAGCGTGATGTCACGCCGGAGCGCATCTGGCTCAATAGCAACGGCGTCATCGTAGCTAAAGGGCCACCGAACGGCTGGTGACGCAGAGGGGAGGGGAGGGGAGGTGAGGGGAGGGAAGTGGTGTGGTGGTGGTGGTGATAAAAGCCTTAATTGAGTCTGTTCAGTGATGAAGCCCCCCGCGTCAGGTCCCTAAGTCCAAGGCCCCGCAGTTCAGCGATACCCATCTAGCCCGTTCGAGCAGCGCTCGCTGCAGCTCGGGCTGTGAGCTGAGTAGAAGGGCCTCTCAGGAGGTTGTAGTGGGGTTAGGAACGGGCATGACTCCTACCCCGACAGTGAAGGGACATACCTAGGTACAGTGGTAGAGGGAGGGTTCAGGTGATTGACAGCCCGGGCATAAACTCCGGTACCTGTCAGGAAAGAATCGATGAAGGTGAAGGAGGTTCGGGAACGAGTGAGTTTGGAGTTTTCTTCATTCGGAGGCCTCCTGTCTGTTAAAGTCCTTCTGGGGTGCGGGGTACTTTTTTCGCTGCGAGCGGCAGTGCTCGGTATTATGATTGAAGGTTTATAGGTGCAGTGTATGTGGTTCGCGTTCCTGCTCGTCCTCGCGGCTAGTGTCCCTACCCTTTGCAACGCCCGGATAGTTAATCCTCGGGCTAGGGCGTCTACGCCCCCGTCGCCCGGGAGGGAGGCATGGCCGCGTGTCCAGATTATCCGGATCAAAGGCAGTCTTGTGTGATCGAGGTTGGAAGGAGTTTGGTTGCTACAGGTAGAAAGCAAGTTTCCAGCCCAGGCCCTTGACGCGGCTTGAGAATCGGTTATGATGGTAACCGTAGTATTGGAATCAAAGGCTGCTCGATACTGGGTGGTGGATATGGCTAAAGCTATCGCCGGTTCCTCGGCCTAAGCGCAGGACGGGGAGCTCCTCAGGAATTCCTAAGTCCCATTCCAGCCGTCCGAGGCGCACACCGCGATGCATTTGCCGCCCGAGGGTGAAGAATAGGAAGCAGCATCCGTATAGAGTACGTCAGGGTCTCCGTCATGTTGTCTATGCAGATGCCGGACCCTTGCGAGTCTCCTGCCCGCGTTGACTTGCGGGTGCATGTTCCTCAGGACGGACATTACCCGAACTCTCGCGGCGATTGCCGCAGGTGCGGCCTTCTGCCCTCCCTCGTCAAGGGAGGACGCCACAGTCCGATAGCCCAGTCTACGAAATAGGTTCCTCCCGGCCTAAGTTCGGCCGAGCCGGGTTCTTTGTCCAATCGACTGTGCCTCAGTCAGCTCCTCCATCGAGTTGTGAAGACTAGTTGGAGTAGGCGCTTGTTCGAAGTGTGTAGGGGAGGGGGGGGGGGGGGGGGGAGGACGCCGGAGCGTCGTGTGCAAAAGGAAGACGTGGCGCGCTGCTTGTTGGAATGCGCTGCATGTAGAAATGCTTTCACAATTTGTGTTTGTCATATAGTGATGTAAAAGGTGCAACGGCACCTTAATCTATAATACCAGGAAGTCAACACTTTGTCAGCAGTTAACATATCACATGTTGTTCGGATGGTCTTTCTAGCGCTGCGGTAATTTCATTTTTGTTGTACGGCTGAATAATACCCTTACAGATTTCAATAAATTAGTGAATAGGCCACTGTTTAAAGCGAAAGCATTAACTGTCCCATAGAGCGAAGTCGGCGTTGTCTGTGGCAGTAAAACGAGCCTTAAGTTCCCATTGGCTGCAACGCGTCATATCAGATGCTTCGTCACGGAAGTCGGTGGGGCCGTTCAAGATGAGAGCGGACGTGCCTCAGAAATAAAACACAAAGAAAAGCACAGCAACGTAGATAAATCGTCGCGGAATCCCGCCGCTGCCTCACCCAGCGGCGCAGCAGTCACCAGCGAACCAGGGCTATCTGCGCGGCGCACCGCCGCACTCCCTGCTGGCGCTCCCGTCGCTGCTGCTCCTCTCGGCGCCGAGGAACATGGCAGCGCCTGAAGCATCTATACCGTCGGCGGCCGCAACCTCGGCAGTAGCGAGACGTGGCCGTCCACGCCAGTACACCGCAGAGGAACTAAGAAGCGGGCATTAATTCTTTCGCATTCACAACTCATAAGAAGTGCGTAGGTGTCCTCGGAATTTTGTTAATTCTACTTTCCCTGAAATGCAACGTGGCACGACTGCCTGCAAAGAGATTAGTCTGCGCTTCGGGTTGTATCACAAGATATATCGCTCTCATGCATTCACCACACCTACCCTGCATCATTCAATTCGATTAGTCTCTTCGTCTGCTCAATAAACCAATTTTTCTTTCCTTGATGCAACGCGCAGAGTGAGCGCCGCTCTGCGAACCTTGTCGCCGGCTTGTTATATATTTTCTCGATGGAGTTTACTCTTAGACGTACATGCGCAGGTGAACTTCCACTTATAGGCATGTAAAAACGTAAAACAATAAGTTATATCATATTTGGTACTAATGTGGTATGTTATAAATAATTGTTTTATAATATCTGAGCAAAATCATATTTTAAATTGTTTGATATCCTAAAACGCGTGTCATTCATCATATGAGAGCGAACTCGCTTCGACCATTCACTTCGTGCTCTCAGCTTGTGATAAAAGGTGGTAAACATGCACCGACAACAAGCACCAATTTCAAGCCCTTGCGTGCTCCACGTGATTGAAGTTGGATGGCTTTGGTATTGCTACTTGTCCCTCAAGTGGGACTCTGCTCCGTTTCATACTTAATGTGCAACGCTGTCAATATAGTGGCGCGACCGCGTGACCTTACCTAATGTCTCATTCGCTCTAAAGAATGTGGTAATAAACCTCAAGGTGAAGCCACACGTTCAAGACTGCAGCTTTGACAGTGTTGCACTGGTTGCGCACTAAATGTTAAACGGAGTATGAGAACTTGCATTAACGTGACATCTGCGGCCAGTATCATGGCCTTGCTGCTGACGCAGACCCATGTGCAAAATGCATTTTGCACAGTTTTTTTTTCTCGTCAAGAATAGGTAGGAATGTCCACCATAAGGTTTCGATGACGTCAAATACAGGGCTTAGATTCCGTACATGGCCAAACGTCTGGGACATTCTGTGAAATAAAGTTTTTCGACGAATTATAAAAAAATGAAATTGATGTGCGTTCTGGATACCCAGGCACTTACAGTCATCGGGGATTACAATCTTTTGTCAAGAAAAGCTGAAATTTATAATTTTGAAAATGTAACCTATGCGGAGAGCAAGCCGCCCAATTCTTTAGCAGGCGTAGCGGTGGCGTCAGAACGACGCCTAGCTCTCATCGGCTTTTATTGAAATGATAGGCGGTGGACCTCAATACTAGAAGCCTGGAGGTCTAGTCACTATTTTTTTTTCAATTGGCCAATAAGTACTTGGTGTTCTGACATCATCGTAACCCCTGTGCAAGAAGTAGACCAGCTTGCGATCCTCATAAGATTCAATGCCAAGAAGAAAAAAGCTGCGCCGTACAACAAAAACAACTCTACGCATCCAAAAGTTTAGTCACATTACTATATATGAATACTTTATAACTGCCATCTAAAGTATTCCCGGGAAAGGTTGAGATGGTTGTAGTTGTTCAGTTGATATTACCATTTTACTGCATGCGCTGAGGCGTTGATGTCTGAAAGTCGTAAATGAACAAGAGAGAATGCATCTCCACGCGGCGGAGCCAACAGTAAGATGATCACTGGAACACAAGGAGCACGACATGCCAAAAATATCCTTCCGCGTCCCACGCGGCCTCACGTGCCTCTAAAACAGTCGTTCTCAAAGTGTGGTCCGCGGACCCCCAAGGGTTTTCGAGAGGGTTCAGTGTGGTCCGCGCGTATTCGAGGACTCTGTAAAGGCCAACTAAACCTCTCTTTTTACGGGATAAGCAGTTAACATCTTCAGTGTACGTGACAAGATCGATTCAATGATAAAAAAAAAACAATGTCTGAAGCAGCCGGATGGAAAACTGTTTTAGACTCCTTTCCCCAGCTGAATAGTTTTGAAAAGACCTCCGAAGTGGAGCTGCCAAGAAAGTTGAGGACCGCAATTTAAAAGCAATGGCAGTCATCGAGAGCAAGAACGAGAGAATACTTTCGCCATCTCTGTGCTGACACACCTTGGGTAATTAATTAATTTCAAGGGAAAGCAGTTGAAAGACGACGCGCTGCTTGAGCTTTCCGGCATGACATATTTGCAACAAGTGTTTTCGGAACGCCCTCTTACCAATTTATGAGGGCGATCGAGTGCTTTTGTAAAACCCTCACATGTGCGAGAAGGCACTAAGACTCCTGCTGCCATTTTCGATGACCTTGAAGTGTGAAGCCACGTTTTCTGCGTTGGTTAACATCGAACCAGTCAGAAAACAGGATGTTGTTGACTCAGACTTAGGACTTCAATTTTCTTCCACTGAGCTTTACGTCAGCAGCTTTGTTTACATGGAAAACTACTTTTCGCACACATCGTGTACTGCGAGTGCCAGTTCATATCAAGAGCTTGTAACGTGATCCGGGCAACTGCAAATTAAGTACCTCTTTCTGATTCTTATTTGCGTGCCCTTTTATGTGTGCTTTCTCGTTATCAATATTGTACTCAGTGAAGTTCCCTGAACCTCCTCTGAGTCGGTTAGGCGGTCCGCAATGACCAAAAGATTTAGAACCGGTGCTCCATAGAACACCTTTGATTGGATACAGTCTATATTTGGAGCATTTGTGAGACAGATTGAAAATACCGAATGACAAAGTGGTGTGGTGCAGTACGAAAGAAAATATTAGAGTGGTACAGAGGTTACCACACCTACCTGGTTATGAGGAAACGCGGAGCTTGAATCCTGGCTACCACTATATTGCTTTGCCATTAATTCTTTATTTCCATTTGATCAGTACGGTTCGGTCATGCGCACACACACACAAGGAACCTTGTGTACCAGTGGCTTCCTTCTGGTAAGCTGCTACAAAGTAGCAGTTGCTATAAAAACTCGATTGAGCAAGTTATCGATTTTAAAATAATATATTTTTTTGCAACCGTAGATTACTATAGAAGGCCACGTCTACTGGTGTCCCATTCTGGGAAGGCAGAAAAAGGTTTTCCTTTTCGATAATTTTGTTCCTGACTATGCCGCTGGAGTTCCTTGTAGCACATCGTGCTATAATGCCGAATCAAACCCTGGTCCCCTTACAGATAGCCAGCAAATAGCGAACATTCTAGCCGTTGTTCAACGAATTGAGGCATCTCAAAGTAACATGCTGGCTAAAATCAGTGCTAGAGAAAGTGAGCAAAAGAGTACGAGTGCATCAGTGGGCCAACTCTCCGCTAGATTAACCGCAGTCGAAGCAGAGTTGGCTGCTTCACACGCCGTAGCTCATCCCATCTCCCGAACAGTATATCTATTCAGCTGGATAATGTTCGAAAACAATGTGAAGACCAGCAAAATAGACTTAAACGATCTAACTTGCTGTTTTTTGGCTGTCCTGACTCGCCATCCGAAACTTGGCTTCAATCTGAGGAAAAGATAATTGCTCTCTGCTCTGAAAAATTGGGCCTGCACTTGGACGCCACTACTCTTGAGCGGTCGCACCGTCTAGGTCACTTTCAGGAGGGCAAAAATAGACCAATCATTGTCAAATTTGCTCGTTTCAAGGACAAGGAAAGTACTTGGGCTTGTGGGTTTAAGTTAAAAGGTACTGCCTTTGCTATCCGAGAGGACTTCTCCACTTCAATACGGCTGGCTCGAAGCAGACTTTTTGCGTACGGGAAAAGCCTAAACGTCCCCTTCAAGATACGTTTTGACAAATTGATCCTTGGAAACAAGCGCTACAACTATAGCGAGGAGTCCCAATCTGTTGTCGAGCTTAACGTCCCCGAGCATAACGCGACTGAGCCAAACGTCCCTGAGCCCAATGCCGCCGAGACAAGTATTCCGGAGCCAAACGCGTAGCAAACAATAAAAACAAAGTCCATTAGTTGTCGCTTTGAACCTCGCGATAAAAACACACTTTATTCGGTCTTATTTACTAACATACGAAGTATCATCCCGAAACGCTACGAACTTCATGGCATCATGGAAGATAGGGCGTCGGATATCGTTATCTTAACAGAAACGTGGCTTAACTCTAGCATTCATGACAGCGAAATCTTCTGTTCTCATGCTGATTGGAATATATTTCGTCCTGACAGAGAGACTCGAAGACGGGGTGGTGTGCTTATCGCTATAAAAAAGAATATCCCTTGCTTTGATGTCAGACTTTTAGATTGCAACATTGAAATTTCTGCTGTATGTCTTAGCACCCCTTCCAACAAGATTATTCTTGCTGTTTGTTACAGACCACCTGACTGTGACTCACTGTTTGCTGTCAATCTGTCCTCTATTTTAGTTGATATTGAAACCCGCTTTCCCAAAGCTGATCTGTTGCTTTTCGGTGACTTTAATTTCCAACGGATTAATTGGGTCAGTTTGTCATCTGAAGGGTCCGCACTTCTGTAGATTTCCTTGAGGTGTGTCTAACATTCAATTTCACGCAGGTAGTTAACGAGCCCACACGATCATCTAACATTCTTGATCTCGTCCTAACTACATCGTATGATGTCGTGAAGTCAATCCAACTCTCTGAAGGTCTGAGTGATCATAAAATCCCACACGTTGCCCTGTCACTGCCTGTTGTTGTGAAGAGCCCAGTTTGCAAAATTATTCACGATTACAATAAAGCTAACTATGAAGCAATCAACAACGAGTTATTAACTTTCTATGGCACATTTAAAGCCGAATTTTTCTTAAGATCTGTTGAAGAAAACTGGGCTCTTTATAAGAAAAAGATGGTTGACCTGGTGCATCTGTATGTCCCTACCATACGAATTCATACCGACTCATCCAAACCATGGTATAATAAAACGCTAAGGTCATTATCTAGCAAGAAAAAGCGACTTTTTGCAAGGGCAAAGCGATCTAATTCATCTCGCTCTTGGGACTTTTACTACGATGCACTTAGAAACTCTACGAAGAACCTTAGATTATCGAAAACAAAATTTTTCTCTCAAGATTTACCAACAATATTCCGTAACAACCCCACGAAGTTCTGGAAGCTAATGCCGCCCAAAAGCAGTCCCGCGACTATCAACCTGGTACACCATAACGGTGAGCCTGTTGAAGAGAGTGAATGCCCTGAAGTGTTTAATGAATACTTTTCTTCCATATTTACAAATGAAAGTCCATGTAATATTCCCATCGTTCCTGTGGAAGGTTATGATTTCATGACACCAATTTCTGTTAACGAAATTGGCATTAATAATCTAATTGCTAAACTCAAGCTTTCATCCTCAGGTGGCCCTGACAATGTCAATGCAAAAATCCTTAAAAATACTGCTACAATTTCGAGCGAATTTCTCTGCCTCATATTCAACCAATCACTTTCTGAAAGCTTCCTTCCTTCCGATTGGAAGGTCGGTAGGGTAGTTCCTATCTACAAGGAAGGAACTCGGTCTTCCGTCTCGAATTATCACCCCATCTCTTTAACATGCATATCATCTAAACTTCTCGAACATATCTTATACTCTCACATAATGACTCATCTGTCCTCAAGCAGTTTTCTTTTTAGACAACAGCATGGCTTCCGCAAGGGCTACTCTTGCGAGACTCAGTTGTGCGAATTTGTTCATGAGTTACATACTAACCTTAACTCTCATGTACAGACAGATGCCATATTTTTGGACTTTTCAAATGCCTTCGATCGTGTTCCGCATCGCCGTCTTTTTTCCAAGTTATCGCCCCTGAATTTAGACCCCTTAGTACTCTCCTGGATTAGAAACTTTCTCGCATCTCGTGTTCAATACACAGCCATTAAAGATCATGAATCAAGTCTAACGAGCGTTACGTCAGGCGTTCCGCAAGGCTCCATCCTCGACCCTCTGCTCTTCTTAATATTCATTAACGATCTTCCATGTAACATTTCCTCTAACATACGGCTTTTTGCCGATGATTGTGTCATATATAACAAGATCTCATCGGTTAACGACAGCCACCAGCTTCAGAATGATCTTAAGGAGGTTAGCCACTGGTGTGGTAAATGGTTGATGACGCTCAATAAAGCTAAGTGCAAACTAGTTCAATTCACTAGAAAACAGTCCTTGTTAACATATCAATATTCCATTGACAGCGATGTGATTGAAGCTGTTCCCATGTACAAATATCTCGGTATCAGACTAACATCCTCCCTCACTTGGAAAACTCATATTGAAGCCATCTCTGCAGAAGCATCCAGGACCCTCGGATTCATGAGACGAAACCTAAGAGATGCACCCCCCCATGTCCGGAAATTAGCCTACGAAACGTATATTTGCCCTAAATTAGAGTATGCCGCTGCAATTTGGAACCCCCATCAAGCATACCTTATCAATACATTAGAAGCAGTGCAAAACCGAGCCGCTCGTTTCATCCTATCATCATACGATCATTTCACCAGTGTGTCTTCTTTGAAAAATCAACTCGGACTGACGCCTCTGCTCCTACGAAGGAAAGTTTCTCGACTCTGCCTCCTTCACAAAATTTACTACCACTGCTCAGACCTCAGGGACTCCTTATTATCACCCCCAGAGAGGATGTCGTCTCGTCTAAATAACTCCTGTGCCATCAAACGAATTTCTGGTAAGTCCAAAGCTTTTAACGAATCCCTTCTTTCTCTCGCCATATCCGAATGAAATCAGTTGCCATCATCGATAGTGACCATTAGCGACGCGACAGCGTTCCTGAATGCGCTTCAAACCCATGTTTTGTGAGTGTTCTTTTGTCTTCATCATGTATAACTTCTACTCCAATTTTTCCTGACTGCATATTATTGTATTTTATTGCGTTTATATCTTGATTTATTGTGTCGTACTGCCCCCCCCCCCCCTTTATGAAATGCCCTGACTGGGCCTTTAAGGTTGAAATAAATGAAATAAAAATGAAAAGAAAATCCGCTGCCAGATTATAACGATTCGAAAACAGTGGAGTTCCTGGCATCGCTGTGATTAGAATATAGCTAGAAATATCAGGAACTCCAAGGTTTTGTACTACGGCGTGCGCGGCACGTGCACGATCGCACAGCTTAGAAGATATTTCCCTGACGTGTGTACTTACGCGCAACACAAGACTCAAGGAAAAAAACAACTTAAAAATGTGGTTTAATAAAATGTCCGAAAAGTGTTATGGTTCCAATGGGATCCGGAGAGAAGAAAAATGATTGAAATCTCTAGTTACAAAATAAAGGTGCAAATTGAAGTTTGTTAACTGTTAGAGCGAGTTATAAATTGCAAACTCTATGCAATTTTTACTACATGTTCGCATTGCTATGCTAATAACTGTTCTACAGAAATAAAAACACGCTTGCACTTCATGTTTTGGTAGCATTTCTGCATGCTTCTCGGCTTTTATATTTGTGTATACAGAAATAGAAAGACGACATCATTTGATTCGCCAGGCAAAAAAAATTACGGTTCTGTTACCAGTAAGAATTAAAAAAAAAAGATTCTGAGGACACCTAAGCACTTCTTATGCAGTACACGTAGCAGAGCGCGTTGAAAACTACAGAATGCACAGAAGAAACAAAATTTCTTATGAGCTGTGAATGCAGAAGCATTGATGTCCGTCCCTTAGATCGTCTGCGGTGTCATGGCGTGGACGGCCACGATTCGCTACTGCCGAGGTTGAGGCCGCCGACGATATAGATGCTGCAGGCGCCGCCATGTTCCTCGGCGCCGATAGTAACAGACGCGGCTGTAGCGCCGGCAGAGAGTGCGACGGTGCGCCGAGCACACCGCCTTTGCTCGCTGATGACTGCTGCGCCGCTGGGTGAGGCAGCGGCGGGAGTGCGAAGCTCGACGGGCTTCCGCGACGATGCATCTGCGTTGCTGTGCTTTTCTTTATGTTTTATTTTTGAGGCGCTTCCCCTTTGACCTTGAGCGGCCCCGCCGACTAAAAAGGAAAATCTAGTCCTTCATTCATAACAAAGGCTGTTTATCTCCCATAGCGCGAATGAAACGGCCGCGGTGACCCTGAGCAGAATGACAGCGCGAAACTCTAAGGAGCTGAGCCACGTCACGCGGCCGCCGAGAAGTAGTACGGACGTGAAGAATGAACGCAGGAGTCGAGCGTAAACATTTATGATCGCGAACGGACGTGCATCGCCCCCCATGGTGGTTGAACTACTGCCTTGTTCAAGATGGCGACCGTGGGACCGCAGCCTCAAGGACGAAAGCATCTTTACTGCAAGTTCAAAAGTACCCGTCATTCGTTCAAAAATAAGTGCAGCGATATCTGTATGGTATAATTTAATAACATCAGCTTGCTCATCAAACATCTGCGTGGCTTTATTTTAGCGAATAGTTTATCCGGTTTGCCGCAGACTGATGGCGGTAGTAGAAAATCGGTGTGATTGAACAGGTAGTATACTGCACAGTTGCCCCACGAAGAAGCAAAAACACCGCAGTACCGAATCCCTTCTGAGCCATAGCTCGTAACATGAGTCAGAGTTCTGATTACATGCACCCACGCCGGTATCACTGTTACAATCAAACCACTGTAGGCGTTCATAACAGTTTAATCAAAATTTACTTCACAGTTACCCGCTCACACATAAAAATGGTCAAATGCAGCTGGTTTCACAATCCGCGTTAAATATTTGCGCATAAAGATGATAGGGTTTATTTGCAAAACATAGATAACGGAATAATATAGTAAGGGTGCAGGCGAGCTGGGGAATATTAACCATGTTGAACTAACCTGAGACTGGGGTAGAGACGAAACATGAAAACTTAGAAGAGACAAAAAAAAAATTGACAGGACAACGCCTCAAAATTAGCACTCGATGGTTTTGTGAGTTAATTTTCGGACGTCGCCCTGTTAATTTTTTTGTAACTGAGGAAAAGCCAACTTATTTCTGGTAACAATCTACACGCTACGGTAAATGTTATGCGCTGCAAGAAACATACTAACTGACAAAATAATTAACTAAGATTTTCTAATAAACTTTTTATAAGTGTCAATAAAGATATGGTTCTGATTGGACGCGTTCTTAGCAACATAGAAACTCACTGAATTAACTCATTTTAAAATATGGAAGCAGGTGCAGCATTTTAAAGCTTTAAAACACTCAATTCGGACGCATTTTTAGGGCTATGATTTTTATCAGAGTGCATCATGCGCCAGCGGTCCTGCCACCACGTGGCCGAGGCGCAAAGCTACCGCCTCGCCTGACCTTTAAGATGAAAGTATGGTGTGCACATGTGTTGCACGCACCTCGGGCATCGAGAGGCAGGACCACTGGCGCACAGGCGCTCTCCAAAAAGAAACCGAAACCCGGAAATGCATCAAAATTGAAGATGTTTTCGGAACGCCGAAAAACACTGAACCTCCATTACATCTTTCTTAAGTGATCTGATTTAATGGTGTTCCATGTTGCTCACCATAATTCCAATTGGAAACATAAGTATAGCTTCAGTTATTCAAAGCTGATTAGTAAAATTTGGATCACAATTTAGCAATGTATTTTTTTTAAATTCTTGAATGGAAGTTTGTTCCCAGAAATAGATTATTTTTTCTCAATCTCCCTATTTTTAGCGATTTATTGAAGTCTTCCCTGAGACACCCGGTATATAAGTAGCACGGAATTAGTAATATCACTTCAACCTTAATAATTTGCTAACAATTTTAGAACTTGTTTAGAAGTTTCTAGTTATTTAACAAAGACAATCAAATGTAACTTGCAGCTGTTAGAAACTTCCAGTACATTTTTATAAAATGGATGTCTTGCCAATCAACACGAGTTCGAAAAGAATACTCTTAGATCGCGCTTCTTAAATTTTCTCCTAATTTACATCTTAACGCACATACAGCAGTAAAAAGGGGTAGCTATGTTTAATAATTTCGGTAGGATAGTTCATGCAGTACTACACGAACGAATATTTCTATATGTGCAACTTTAAATTGACACATACACGTTAACTAGAAATTTACCTTTATACGAAAAAGAATTCAACCTGTTAGGACAAACGATTGTCTTCTCTCTCATATTCTCGTGATCTCTACTTCACCTCAGTAAGTCTATTATGATCTGTACTCTGTTTCTTGTAAAAGCCGTATAAAGTAAGGTTTTACAGCTTTTTAAATGAAACTTGAAGGTTTCATGAAGTTCGTTTTTGCAACTCACCTACAAATGGCAATGATAAACGTAGGCATTTATAGCTAGCTGAAGTTCATTATTAATCTCTTAATTACCGTAGTGAAGTTACTGTTTATAGTGAACCTATTAGGACAGTCATATTCCACGGCTGTTCCATTTTATAATAATTATTGTAACCAACCTGTGTTCTGAGAAATCTGTCTGTAAAGTTGGCAATAAATGCGTCTAATTGTGCTATCAAATCTGCGAAGATCGGCACGAAACCCAATTCCGATGTGATCTAAGACGTTGGTATGACATTCATAAGACAATGGCGCAGAGTTGATAAAGAAAAAATTTTTTTTTCGCAAGTTGAAAGCGAGAGGGCACCTTATTTGGTTTTCTAGGTATTTAAATAAATCTGAACATCTGAAACTTTGACTCTGCCAGAATTTTGTATACTTTAATATTCAGCGTAATTGTCTTCTTAGAACATTGTGAGCGAGTTACTAAAGTTTGGGCGAAGGAAAACTTCAACAAATATTAAATTAAAAAGGCACAATAGTAAAACAAATCATGTTATCTGTGGTTTTTGGTATTTTTTGTGTAAAACCAACAGAACCGTTGAGACAACCTTATTTGCAGTGCCATTAGTGAGTTTGGGGCCTCCACATATCAGAGTAAGTATTGTTCCTCAAAATGCTCTGCAGAGAATTACAGACGTTTTTATAATTGTAATCTTTTGCTCGGTTTTCTTTTAGAGAAAATGGTGATTAAATTGATTGTCTTATAAGCGAAAAAACTAAAATACGCCACTACCAATTTATTTCAATTCAATTCAGTTTGTTTTTACACCCTGTGTACAAAATGGGTGCAAAAGCAGAGTGGAAAATTTTGCACTGATGTAGCTTGACAGCCCCCCCCCCCCTTATTTTTTCAGCTTGGCTGGAAAGAAAAGTAAACAATATTTAAGCACGAATTATTTAGTTATATACAAGAAATAATACGCAGCTGGAGAAAAGTTAGTACACCACCTTTCTTTTTGCAAGTTCAATGTGACCGCCTTGCTTGTCTAAGAAGTTGAATACTGGTGCTAGTGTTTGCGTAAACCTCTCTATGCCGCTGCGCACATCGTATGTAATATTTTGTGTCAGTTAGGTCAACAGTTCGTTGCAAGGAATTTGTAAATTTAAGAAATGGCGCATACAGTGTACCTGTTGGTATTTGTAATTTTTTTTGTAGATTTATAATTATGGAAGTGTTGTTTGGTGTGCGAGTAATATGAAGCCTTGGCTGGGTTACGATAGGTTTTTCTGCAAAATCAAGTTTACATCAAAATACGCAATTTTTTTCTTTTGTGGGCTTTTCCAGCACATCTCCTTTTATGCGAAATTGGAAGTAGAAGTAGCTTCTATAACAACTTCTACCCAACTCAAAAATAGTTTTGTTTCCAATGGGATCGATTCGAAACGAACAAAGATAGCTCATAAAATTATCCATTTTGGGTAGCGTTCTTCCTTAAAAACTGCCGGCTCTTTTATTTAAAGAAATAATCATGCGTATTTTGTTATTTATTGATACAGTTGTGCATACTGAACAAAACACTTACAAATATTCGTCTGTTACCAATAATAGAACATTACAGGACCATTTCTTTTTACCGAGAAAGACTACAAGTAAAATAAAATAGAATTGTGCTTTACACTACTCGCTCGACGCT